>NC_025694.1:21949230-21992829 GCF_000633955.1 Camelina sativa | reverse complement strand
GTGGACTTGAATTCAGTATGCCCAAGCTTTTGTGCTGTAGAATAAGGCATTAGACTGATAGATGCTCCCAAGTCACACAAACATTTGTTGAAGTGTAGGTAGCTGATGGAGCAAGGTAGATTGAATGGACTTGGATCTTCAAGTTTTGTTGGAACAATAGCTGTCCCAATCTCCTCTTGATCTCTCTTGTCTTGATTCTGAGCCTTTTGCTTGGATATGTCAAGTAACATGCCTTTATAGAGAGGATATGGAGCATAGTGTTCCAAAGCTGGTCCTCTCTCCTCTTCCTTCTTTTCAATGATCTCCTCTTGTTGTAAAGCCATCACTTCCCTCTTTTCAATTATTTCCCTAACTTCTTTCAGCTTTTGTGCCTTGAAACGTCCTGGGAATGGCAAAGGAGGTTTTTGAGCAGGAGGAATGTATTTGACAGGCTTAACAGCTTCTGCGGGAACAACTCGATCAGTCAGTCGATCAGGTAATTGATCGTGTGTGTGGTCGAGCACCTGGTCGAGTGGTTTCTCTGCATCAGTCTCCTGAGTAGAAGTAGAACTTTCACTTTGGGCTTCAATTAGTGACGAATCCTCCTCAGCTTGATCGTCACTGTCCTCAGTCACAGCTTCCTCATAGAGATGAATACCTTTAGCAATAAACTCCCTTGGGTTTTGATCGTGTGGTTCCTTAGAGTTTAGACTCTCAAACTTGTTATTCAGGTCATTAGAATAATAATCCAATGTTTGGTTCAGCTCAGCAAACTGCTTTGCGTCCTCAATCTGCCCATTTACTTGTCTAAACAAAAATTGCTGCATAGTAGCTCCTAAGTCAGGTTCTTGGGCTTGTGAGTTCTGGAATCCTGGAGGGGGATACAATTGAGCCTGGAATCTTGGTTGTTGTTGCGTGGGTACATAATGGAACATACAACTTGGAAACATGATTACTTATTCGAGCAGACACTCGATTGAGCACTGGCTCGAGTTGAAGGTCGAACTGACTGAGACGAGTATTCCTTTTGAATCCGGGTTGTGACTCGATCAGTATACGCAAATCGGCTTGTTTGTTGCTCCTTGTATGCATACACCTGAAACAGAGGAGAAAGATTGCAAGAACCAGTTAGTAAACTAAAATAAAATAACCTTAGACTAGACATGAATCTAAAATTTCAAAGGCAGCGTTTTGGTCCCCGACAACGGCGCCAAATTGATCACAAGTCAATTAAAACCCAAAGTGCACTCAACCACGATCTGGTGGTGTCGTCGTAGCACTTCAGGGTCGAATCCACAGAGACCAAGCGATGCACTATGAAAATATATAGACCAAATATAGCTAAGGCAATGAGAAATATTGTTTTTCAAGTAACCGATTAAAAATAGAAAATAAATAAGAGTTTTGAAAGCAAGGAAAGATATTGGGCGTAGGGAATTAGTTGGAGAAGACAATCACGAAATTAGATGGTAGATTGGGAGAGCACTAAACACCGTTCTTGAACTCAAATCTCGAATGTAAAACTAGCCTACTGTTGCAGCATTAGTTATCTATGCTAAGAATTGAATAAACCCTAAACCGTCGTTTGAATCTAGCAACCCTAGCAAGCAATAAGTTCAAGTTTGATTTTGTTCACAAGGTGCCTTAACTTCAACTTTCGTTGGCTAAGGTTCACCTTGCTCACCTATGTTCTTTTCAAGCAATTCAACAACACTTTTGATGCCTAGATGAATTAAACCTAAGATCTTGATCTAGGTGATCAGTCTAGCTTAAGCATTCGAAACAACAATAGATGAAGAACAATAAGATCAATCCCAAATCTAACAACCTAAGTTTAGAGAGTCATAAACCCCCTTCTAAAACCCGAAACACAACAGTAAAACTACTCAGACATTGAAATCAAAGAACTGCAAATCAAATATGAAGAAAACATGTTTGAATTGCAAAGAGAAAATAATAGGGTTCAAAATTCTTCTCCAAAGGGATACAAAGGATTAGAGATCTTCTCCCAAGATTACAAATCTCAAAAGCGGCATAGAATAAAAGTTGGTCTTTCTAGAGGTCGAGCCTCGTGCTTAAATAGTAAAATAATACCCTAAAAGTCGGTTTAAAACGAAAAAGGAAAAGTTGCTTCGGATTCGGGATCGGTCGATCCGAATGCTGATCAGCCAATCTAGGATGCTTTTCTGGACTTGCTCCAATTGCTAGCTTGTCCTATGGTCTTCAACCAATCTAGCTCCAAATGCATGCTTTCATCCCCATGAAACATGTAATTTTGTATGTGTGATGATGATGAATGATGGTAGAGATGATGGATGAACAGGTGGATGCAAGGTGTTTCAATTACCCTTATGTTGTTGCAGCATAAAGGATATCAATCCATAATGGATGTGATGCAAGCACTTAGGATGTGGATACTTATCTAAGTTAAGACAAATGTGATGAATGTTTTTATCTAGCAACTAATGATGATGAAATGCAGAATGTAAAGATACTATAATAAAAAGCTCTGGATGGAGCTCGAGCAGACACTCGATCGGATGCTCGATCGAGTGGTTGGTCGAGGTTGTGTGCGGATGTAAAACAGAGACAGGACAACAATGAAAACAGAGTAAGAACAGCATAGAGCTTATCTAATCTAGAAGAGATCTATAACAATAAAGCTTGATCAATATAAAAGCCCATAACTTTTACCCAGCCTAATCCATCCTTAAGATCCTAAGCCAGTACTCACAATCACTAAACATGATGAACATAATCATAAACCCAGAAAATGATGAAACTTGCATGACTAGAAAGATGATATATAGATCTACAATATTGAAGAAGAAATTAAATCCAAATTCCTAATACTTAGAAAGTTATGAAACAAGCAAGTATCAAAAGATTCTTGGTTTTTGGTACAAAAGTGGCTAAAAATCTTAACTAAAAGAAAGGAAAAAGTAGACAATCTCCAAAAGGGTAAAATATTAGGTTCTAGATATTATTTCTGACTCTCTCTGACTTGTGGGCGGCCATGAGGTACAAGTGACTTATATAGGAGAGAGGGGAAGCCCTAAAATGGCTAGAAGACAAAATAGCCAGGCGGCTCGGTCAACTCGACCAGGTGCTCGGTCGAGTACATGGTCGAGTGGTCTCCTCTTCTGCTTCTTCCAATCGATCGAGTCCCTCCTAGCACACGGCCGAGTGTCTGGTCCAGTGGACTCGCGGACTTGGTTCCCTCTGCTATATCTCCTTGATCCTCTTCACTTGGTAGCTCAAATCCTTCTCAGCATCCTTCCATACTCCTTAGGATCCAAAATCATCTGTTTATGCACACCTAGGGTTTTGAGGTGTGCCTTCATTGTGCCTCCAAAGAGCTGATGACCAGAGAAGTAGCGACGACCAGAACCCTCTCTCGTTCATCTATTGAAGCCTTTGAAGATCCACCATCTCTCTCTTTCTACTCCTTCTTATTTCATACTTTCATTGCTTTTGGGATCAAGTTACTTTTGTGACAAATAGAGAAGTTTCCTTTGAACCCCTTTTGTTATTTGATTTGTTTTTGATACTATACTTTATAATATCATGTCGTTTCTTTACATCATGAGCGAGTAGTTTACTTTGTTGGGTTTTATGGGGTGATTCAAGAGGGAATTCATAGGTTCGCTTCAATTAGGTTGTTAGATCTTATTTTCGGTCTATATTAGAGTTCTTTTGGGACATCTTTATCTTAATGCATGTTCTTGGATTGATCACCAAGTGCTGATCTAGATAACGGGAGCGCTAACCGCGTTATCCTATTTCTCCGAACTAGTGTTATATCGAAACCTCGCGTCGTAACCTGCGTAAGTTGAGTTGCGGAGTTTGGTGAATGTATCGAACTTGTTTTTCTAGCTGGTTGACATGCGTCGTTGCCTGCGAAAGTTGAGTAACGGAGTATGAAGACTTTAGACTTTCATTCTATGATAGTAGCTTGTTAGTTCATTAGTGTTTCGTAGTTAAGAACCTAGACCGAAAATTAGTATTTACTTGTTAGATCTTACACTTAATATTGCTTAGAACCATGAAGACCCTTAGATGACTCCCAAAACGCCCAACGCCTTAGTCTTATAGTTTTAAACCGTTTTTATTTATTTGAAATAGTTATTAGGAAAACCAAAACCTCAATCTCTTCTTTAGTCTTAGCCATAGTTCTTTCTCTTTTAATTCTATTTGTGTTTGCTATTACTCTCTATGGGATCGATCCAAAAATACTACACTGATTAATTGTGCACTTTCAGTCGTTGTGTAGTCTTTTATGGTAAAATATTTGGAGTGAAATTCTACACACATCAGAACCATAGGCACTAAGGGAGTCGATGTGGGCGGCGTCGGTGCCAGAGTGGCCGGTGATGCTAGGTTTCCGGGTGCGGGAGTCCCAGCGGGTGGATCCCCTAATGGTACCACTCGTGGCAATCGCTCCAATAGCTATGTCAACAAGCCCGCCAGTTCAACACCTGTCAATTGGTGGCAACTTGTCCTGTGGGAAGGTTGATAAAGTGTGAGGACCAAGGTTCGAGTAACGCCTAGCGCACCAATAACCTATTGGTGAATTAGGATGTCCACAGTGATGGGTTAGGATCGATGCCCTGCAGGGCCAGCTTGGGGTCCGTTGGGATGGCTAGTAGTGAGGCTAGTGGGGTCTGCGGACGATCCATTGGGGCAGCTAGCAGTTAGACTAGTGGGGTCCATGGGACGGGTTGTTTCAGGTCGGAGGATGTGCGAGCCGTGTTTACGGTTGCACAGAGGTCCTTGGTGGATGGATGGTGTTGCGGGATTTGAAGACGAATCCTTGTTGGTGGGGGAGAATTGTAACATTCGCGAACCAAATAATGTGATTTGGGGGTGGGTGTCGATTGACACCAGGGAGTGTCGATCGACATCAATAATTTTTGGTTTGACCGGTTTGTTTTAAATCATCGAAATTGGAATTGGCTCGGTTTAGGAAGCCCTAAATCAGAGTATTTAAGTGGGAATGGACTTGAGGGTTTGGCAGAAGCTGCTTATTGTCGTTTTAGAGAGAAAAGAGAGAAGAGGGAGTGTTCTTGGGAGATTGGAGATTCTTGGCTGGTTTGGGAGATATGTTGTTGTGGAGTGAAGATCTTGTGCTAGGAACGAAGGAGATGCCTTCTAGGGGTTGGATTCGGCGTTGTTTGGCCAGAACTTTCTTCAAAAGAGGTGAGTGCATGACCATGGCTGATCTAAGCCTGAGATCTCTTTTATTTTGCTTGTTCTATGTTGTTTGTGGTGTTTTCTTGCTTAAGTTGGTTGTGTTATGGTTTCTATAGGTTCCTGAAGCTTTTGGATGAGTTTGGGACGGATTGGAGATGGTTAGAAATGGAATTTCGACGTTCGGCTTCGAGCATATTGTGTCTGCGGAGTCGGTGTCGATCGACACCAGATAAGTGTCGGTCAACACCAGATAGGTGTCGGTCAACACCAAGGAGGAGTGTCAATTGACACTAAGAGGCAGTGTCGGTCGACACTAGCAGTCAGTGATGGTCGACACCAGCTTTAACCGACACTTGTTTTTCCTTGTTTGATGTGTTTGTTTGTGTTGCTTAACATTGGAACCTCAGTTGCTTGTGTGTATAGTCCAATAGATGGGTTGATTGCCTCACTGAGTGTTTATGAAAATACTCATGCATCTCAATTTGTGTTAATTTGTGGTGCATGTATGTGGCGTGGAATCATGGCAATGAGGAGGATGATGATCTAGGGTCTCAGTTATTATATTAGGGTTATGTTATTGATGTTGAAACCTTGGATAGAGTCATGCTAGGTTGTTGAATAGAATGGTTAGGAATGTTATTCTATTGATGATATGTTGGTTTTATATTGTTAGTATGTTTCTGATGTGCTTATTAGTTGTTGTTGGCTAATGATGATTTATGGTTTGGTTGGTTTAGTTAATTAGTATGGAACGCTTAATTATATATTGTTTTTTTTTAAAAACAACATATCCGATTGTTTCAATTAATAAAAAGTAAATATTTAATTCACCAGAAGCAAAGTTCATATTTCGCTATCTTCACCACTTATTATAAGTTCACTTAGCACTTTTTTATACTAATTTACATACCAATTAGCCAATGTTACAACAGAAATCCAATTTTTTTTCTTCACAGCTAAAATATGTTCTGAGCCGGAAAGCTATGTCAAGGTTCACAATTGTTCTTAGTCTAAACAAATTACAAGAAGAAAAAAACATATACACACATTTGTTATTTAAAGTTTGTTTTCTATATTGTTTATAATCAGTATAGAAAAAATATTATTAGAAACGATACTAGATAGTTAGTCGTGTTGTACAACACAAAAAAATATTTGTATAAACTTTATTGTAATTTGTTATCTAGAAAATAATAGTAGAAAATTTATTTGATTTACTCTATATATTTTATAATCTTTTAAATTTAAGTTATTTAGTTTCATACTCTGATTTCAACCTGGTACATGATAAAATGTTAAAATCCGTGAATTATATAAATTTGGTAAAATCCATAAAAGAAAACAAAACACGTATTGAAGCGGTCGTGTTTATAAATCTCGATTTGATTTTTTTGATTTTTTTAGTTGTATACATTTAATAAAATCTAATACTATCTTAAATAAAATCTAACATTTGTGTTTTTTTTTGTTTTTTAATAAGATGTCATTGCGTAGATATATAGTACAAAAACTATTTAATAAATTAGATAAAACATTTTATATTTGTAAAATATAAGTAATATTGTATCATAGCTTTAAAATATATATGTCATTATAAACGATTCATGGATGCAAATATTTAATCTTAATTTTATAAATAAAATTAAGTTTTATAATTATTCTAAATAGTTTGTTATTATTTTGTAAAATTTCTGAAACAATAAATAGAATATATTAAATAATTTTATTATATAATTTTGAAAATATTGTTTTATTATTTTGTAATACGCCACATGATAGTAAGGTTAAACTTTAACAACATTGCAAATAAGTATATAGAGATTATACAAGATACCATTTTCATTTCGTTTATATACTAAAGAAACCACAACCTAGAAAATATTAAAAAGACCACAAATGTTTTTTACACGGTTTATAATTTATCGTGGGAAAATACATTATCATAATTAAACAGTATTCTTAGATATCCATTTATTAAATTTTTTTTTTCTTATATACCAAACTTGAAACAAATTCTAAAGGACCTCCATAATCAAAATTCCAAAATAGATTATATTATGCTTCGAAATAACTCTAAAGGTCACAATCATGTTTATTTTCATGCTAGGAAACAATAAAAGTAACAAATATGTAATCTTTTCCCAAATACTGTCAGAACTCATAGAATAAGAAAAATATACACAGTTTGGTGTGATTCTTTATTATTTTTCCTATGGTAAGTCTTCTCTCTATCTCAAAAATATCTGTCTTCTCTCTATCTCTCTAAACATGCTGCATACTTGACTTAGCCTTCTATATAAACACTTGCAAACACACCCTCCTAGTCTCAACCACATTCCATAACCATCTCTCTCTTTCTCACCTCTATCTCTCTGTGGTCTGTTTCAAAACAGAGTACAGAACATAGAAAGAAACAAGAAAATAGAGTGAGATGGGAACTGTGATGGTGATGATGGGTCTACTTGTTATCCTCGTCTCGCTCTGCTCTGCTCTTCTCCGATGGAATCAGATGCGATATACCAAGAATGGTCTTCCTCCTGGAACCATGGGATGGCCAATTTTTGGGGAAACCACCGAGTTCCTCAAACAAGGCCCCAACTTCATGAGAAACCAAAGACTCCGGTAAAAAAAAACATTCAAATAACCAAATCAAGATTTTGTTTCTCTTCTTATAACTAACTTGGAATCAACAGATATGGGAGTTTCTTCAAATCTCATCTTCTTGGTTGTCCAACATTAATCTCGATGGACTCAGAAGTGAACAGATACATTTTAAAGAACGAATCAAAAGGTTTGGTTCCTGGTTACCCACAATCTATGCTTGATATACTCGGGACTTGCAACATGGCTGCGGTTCATGGTTCGAGCCACCGGCTTATGAGAGGCTCGCTTCTCTCTCTTATAAGCTCGACCATGATGAGGGATCACATCTTGCCTAAAGTCGATCACTTCATGAGAAGCTATCTTGGTCAGTGGAATGAACTTGAGGATATTGATATCCAAGATAAGACCAAACATGTATGTATTTTTATCTTTCTCTCACTGTTTTTACTATTTTTACCTTCTCTGTTTCTTCCGTTATCAGTTTATGCCTTATAACAGAAGGTTAGAAAGTAATAATAAATTTTAGAGTTTATCAATTTAATCCTCTGTAGAGCCCATATGGTTAGAAGTTTTTTGATAAAGACTGATAAACAAACTGATAATGTTATATGGATGGGTGCAATAGTAAATTATTGAGAATGTTTGTCTTCGATTATATCTGGGAATATTTGTCAGAACTTTTATTAATTTTTTATGTTTCTTTTGTGTTTTTATAATTTCTTTATTTTGGGTGGGTTTCTTGCAGATGGCATTTTTATCTTCACTGACCCAAATCGCTGAGAATTTAAGAAAACCATTCGTTGAAGAATTCAAAACAGCGTTCTTCAAGCTTGTTGTTGGTACTTTATCAGTTCCGATCGATCTTCCCGGCACGAATTATCGTTGCGGAATCCAAGTAAAATTCTCGATCTTGACCTTGCTAAGAAAATTTAGATGAGAAAAATAACAGAAACTGAACTTTTTTCGGTTTCTTTTCAGGCAAGAAAGAACATTGATAGGTTGCTAAGAGAGCTGATGCAAGAACGTAGAGATTCTGGAGAAACATTCACAGACATGTTAGGTTACTTGATGAAGAAGGAAGATAACCGATACCTGTTAACCGATGAAGAGATAAGAGACCAAGTCGTCACTATTTTGTATTCGGGTTACGAAACTGTATCTACGACTTCTATGATGGCTCTTAAGTACCTTCATGATCACCCTAAAGCTCTTCAAGAACTCAGAGTATGTCCCTAAGTAAAGAACATAACCGGTTGTTACTATTCTATAGTTCAATTATTTGAATTCCGATTGTGATGGAATTGCAGACAGAGCATTTGGCTATAAGGGAAAGAAAACGACCAAACGAACCACTCGGTCTGGAGGATGTGAAGTCAATGAAGTTCACTCGAGCTGTTAGTATCTAACATTAATGTTATACTAACAATAACTAAGCATTACATGTTAGCGTTTAATTAATCATTACTAATTATTTATTACAGGTTATCTTTGAGACATCAAGATTGGCAACGATCGTTAATGGGGTCCTAAGGAAAACTACTCGTGACTTGGAAATCAACGGTACCTCTATATATATTTATATGTATTTTTTAACTACAATTGCTTTGTCGGGTTTAATATAAATTTATAGTTTTTATATTTATGAAAAAGGGAGAGAAATAATGTGAGCATGTGGTGGACCTTAAGTATATCAATGATTTAGAGTGTATTATGAATACCAACCAAATCCAGCTATGAAAGCATCCTCTTTAGTGTGAGCCATCTTTGTGAATTTCACTTCAAATAATTTTGACAGAATATAAAAACCATTTTTTTGTGTGTGTTCTTTTATTGATTTTAGTATATCTGATCATGAATCTTTAATAATTGCAGGTTATTTAATTCCAAAAGGATGGAGAATTTATGTTTACACGAGGGAAATTAACTACGATGCAAATCTTTATGAAGACCCATTGATCTTTAATCCATGGAGATGGATGGTATGTTTTGTATGTAAAAAATTTAATATAAAACATATCGTTTTAGAGTTTTAGTTTTGTTTTAATTTCGTTTTATATGATTATCAATTCAGTATTTACAATGATCTTATATTAGTGAAGTGTAAAAAAAATGTGAATATTCTTTTACATAACTGTGAAATGTTTTAAACAACACTAAATTTAAAATACGAGGACTAGAGTGTGGTTCTCGTTTCCTATGTTTTTTCTTTGTCTGAAAACGTTTGATTGAAAATGAGGGTTATATTGATTTTTTTGAATGCAGAAGAAGAGCTTGGAGTCACAAAACTCATGCTTTGTGTTTGGCGGTGGAACAAGGCTTTGTCCTGGTAAGGAACTAGGGATTGTTGAGATCTCGAGCTTCCTCCATTACTTTGTTACGAGATACAGGTGTGTTCTTGATGATCATCTACTTTTGTTTTGTTTAAAGCTATTGTGGTTTTATTTGAAAAGTTTGTGCTATATTCTAACTCTTTCTTACGAATTAAATATAATGGCAGATGGGAGGAAGTAGGAGGGGATGAATTAATGGTATTTCCAAGAGTTTTTGCACCAAAGGGCTTCCACCTTAGGATTTCTCCCTACTAATATATAACTTTTTATTTGTAAATAACCCCTAGAAAATCGTTATAGAAGAAGCAATATATGAAGACATAAGAAGATATTCTATTATTTTTTTTTTGCTCTATTTGACCCATATTTTTGTTGATTTTTTCAAATGAAAATTGAGGTAAAGTTGGAGTTTTTTGGGTATTTTGAAAGTTTAGAAGTTTTCACATTATTCCCAAAAAAAGATATACAAATAAAGGGACATGTCTCAATAACTCTCAATCTCCCAAATATGCATTGACAACTTCCCTTAACACTCCATAAGATCTAACCCCGGGCATATTACCCATTTTATGTTTAAAGACATAGTAGGTCGGAAAGCTGGTTATCTAGAGGCTAGAGCCCTGCGAAATTTGTCTACAGTAGTGTCAAGGAAGTATAACTCAAACCTATCGAAACCTCCGAGGCCAACAGGTCAATTATGTCGCATTATTGTGTGTATGGGATGCACAACTGGTTCATAAACATAACAATTACTGGATTCAAGGCTTGACACATAAGTAATTCCCAATCCTCTTCTGAGATAGTCCGCACTACGTCACGTACTTAACCGTTAGCAATTGTTAGAGATATAATATACATATTCCTCAATGAAAGATGGGTTATTATAATGAGTATTGATAGAATAAAAGAAGAAATTAAAAATATTTATAATTTGAGTATTATTATGAGTTTGGTAAAAATAAAAGAAGAATAAGGAAAAACGTCTTATACCATGAAAATTATGACATTGTACTATATAGAGCCCAAACTTTATTTTGGTCTGAGATATCTTTCAATAAATGATTTAACCTATATGTCCCTGAATTCATAGTTCTATTCTTATATCCTTATGAAATTGATAGTTATCATCTAATTATCGATTAATTTTTCTAAAAATGATAACATTAGAACACTAAAAAAATAAGAATAAGGAATTATTTTTTCTTCCTACCCTTGAGAAAAGAAAGAAAAAGAGAGAGCTTATACTTCTCTTTTACTAATATAGGAATTATTACATTTTTAAAAAGGACATATATCTTTATTAATTTATATACTATCTTCACTGTTGTAAAGATATATTTCTATAAACATTAATTCATTTTTTAGATCATTAGTTTTTTCTTAAAAAAACCCAAAAATACTACTTGAAGAGTATACATTTCTAAAAACAATTAATTAATAGGTAACTAAACGAATTTTTTTTCTAAAAAACCCAAAATACTACTTGAAGAGGAGTTAGGAGAGAGAGATTATAAAACTCTACTCTTACAGTTACAATCTTGAAGGGGCTTGTGCCAGAAGCAATGGCCAGGAAGTGTTAAAGCCGAAAGAGATAGTGCCATTATCCACTTAAAGATCCAAAAATACAACACTATCTGAACTGGAAGTTTGAAATGGTAAAAAAATAAACGTGTTCACTCAAGTATCACAAAAATAAATAAATAAATAAGTAAATAACTAAATTCAAAGGATGCACTTCAAATTTGAACTAAAATTTTTTTTTCCAACTTTACATGATTTTTTTTTTTGTCAACCAAATCCTACTATATTAATTGAGAAATACAAATATGAAACTAATTTTATAAAATGTAAAAAAAAATTACATTGTCATGCCATTGTTTTTAAATAATTATTAGTTTTCAGAAGAAAAAAAATTAATTTTCCTCTCTAACTAGTTATGGAAAAAAATACTAATAATTTTTTAAAAAATATAAACTAATCAGAATTTCAAAAACTAAGATTTTATATTCAAGTAGACAATATGATTATTTTTAATAACTAGATTTCAAAGATTTTGTTAAAAAAAATTTATGATTCTTTAATCATCTTTCTTTTATTTTATTTACAAATTGTTTTGAATTATCATGTAATACTTATGTTTAATAAATATGTAAAATGTTTTCTTCATATGTTATGATTTGAATTTTTATAAACGAAGATATTTTACTCAATGTATGAAAAAATGTGTGGTTTAGTTTTCCACACTGATGGATTGGTAAAACTAAATTTATGTGGTTGATAAATTAATAAATTTTATTTGGTCACAATTACAATATTATAATTACTAGTTCAAAATATTTCACAAAAATAATGATGCAAATACAACAAAAAATAATACAAAACTGTAATATACATCAAATAAATTAAAATATTATAATATTCTAAAATAATTAGTATTCGAAAAGATATATATATATATATATATATATATATAGATTTACAGAAAAATTGCAATATCAACAATAAATGATATCTCAAACAAAATAACTTTTTTAAAAAATATAACAATAATTTTTATATAATTTCTTCCAGAGAAACGACTCGAACTGTGTCTTCCAGAGAAGATCATTTCTCTCTGTCAGCTGGACGGTAACACAGTTGGAGATGTGAAGAGTAGGAGGAGAGTAAATTTGAAGAGCTTGATCCATGTGCTCTGATACCATGAAAGAGTGAGCTCAGTGGCTCTTTAGGTGGAAAACATTTCTTACTTTATTTCCAACTTACTTAGGGTTCTTACACTGTTTTGCCTTTATATATTCAATACATCTCTAGGGTTTTTTGGATCCTTACAACTCATGTGTCCGAATCTTCTAGACACCCAAAACTATTCCTTAGAGTGATTGGCTCCGTACATGCCAGCTCTGTCTTAACTCTGGTTTTGTTTCTTTGCACAGGTGGAGATAACCATTGAGAAGATGAAAGCTTGGTTTCCTTGTTTGGCTTTTGTAAATAGACATTGGGCCTTCGTGTATTTGGTGTGTTATTGGGCTGCAAACTGTTAAAGCTTATCTTTTGATCTCGCTTTCCATCTTCCTCTTTCTTCGACATTTTTTGAATCTGTATCCGAGTTTCATTGCTGTGAGACGCAGGGGAAGCTTCGATGATCATCTTGGACTGAACTGGTGAGATCTTGCTAACACGCCCCCGAAACTCAGTGTGGGAGGGAGGACCACACCGAGTTTGGATCGCAAGAAGTTGAAGCGACCAAACGGGAGAGATTTGGTAAAGATATCGGCAATTTGGAGAAATCCAGGTATGTGTTTCACTGTTAGTGTTCCAAGGGCTACTTTTTCCCGCACATAGTGATAGTGGTTCAGAAAATGCGTAGTCGTTTTGTGAAACGCTGGATTTGCAGACATGTATATGGCGGAGAGGTTATCGCAGTAGAGCTCTGGTGGATTATACTGGTAGAAGCATTGCTGAAGTTAATCCCCATTGTGACTGTACCTTTGATGTAGCGGAGGATTCTCTTAAGAAGATAGAAATCCGCAAGAGTTGGAGCATGCATCTTCTGGCAAACATAATTCACTGTAAACTGAATGTCTGGTCTCGTAAGAGTTGGATATTGTAATTTACCGGCCAAACTTCTGAAATATGTTGGACTTGTAAACAGCTCCTTATGCTTTTCTCTTGTTTTCTCCAGTTGTTCGGGTAATGGTGTGGCAACCAAAGCACATTCGCTCATGCCAGCAGTGACAAGGAGATCTTCTGCGTATTTTTGTTGAGAGAGGAACAGACCAGCCGGATGGAACTGTGCTTGAATTCCTAGAAAGTATTGCATTTGACCGAGATCTTTCATATGGAATTGAGAGTTGAGTGCTGTCAAAAGAGAAGTTAATGCTTCAGAGCTATTTCCTGTGATTAACATGTCGTCGACATAGAGAAGCAACAAAATGATAGCATTTCCTTTCATGTAGACAAACAATGATGGATCAGGAATGCAGCAAGTAAAGCCAAACTCGAACAGGTAAGTACTAAATTTATCAAACCATGCTCTTGGGGATTGTTTAAGATCGTATATCGACTTGTGTAACAGGCACACATGTTCTGGCTTAGAAGGATCAACAAAACCTGTAGGTTGTTTCATGTAGACCGTTTCTGTAAGGTCTCCATGCAGAAAAGCGTTCTGCACATCCATCTGTTTAATGTCCCAGCGCATGACTGTGGCAAAGTGAAGCACAGATCGAACAGTAGCAGTTCTGACTACTGGACTGTAAGTTTCCATGTAGTCTATTCCTTCTTCTTGGTCGTACCCTTGGGCCACTAATCTTGCCTTAAGCTTTTGAAGAGTGCCATCTGAATTTAATTTTGTTCTGAACACCCATTTACTGCCTAGAACATGCATGTCTGGAGTAGGAGGGGTCAAGGACCAGTTGTTCGCAGCCTTGCAGTTCCCATATTCTTCATTCATAGCACCATTCCAGCCTGGGTGCTTTAGAGCTTCGGTGACAGTTTTGGGTTCAGGAATGTCTACTTTGTGAGTAAGCAAAACATACCTTGGGTTTGGTTTTCTTATACCATCTTTTAGTCTAGTCACCATTTTATGAGTTGATTTAACTGTACTCTTTGGTGCTGCTTCTGTCTGGATAACAGTAGGTGAGAATGACGGAACAAAATCGACGGGTGAAGAGGATGCAGACGTCGTGAGGTCTTCAGTTTCTGCAACCGCCACAGGTGAGATGGAGATAGGAGTGTTATTCACAGCGGCAATAGTCGGTGTAGAGGTACTGGTCACGGTTTTTGCTGTTGCTTGTGAGCTTAGAGAAGACACAAGCGTTTGACATGAATTATTTTCTTGTAAAGCTGGTGCAGGTGTAGTAGATGGTGAGGGGGATTCCGAGTTTGAAGAAGAGGAGTCTGTAACTACTTCGTGAGTATCTGTCCTGGAAGGAGAAAAAGACAAGCTGTTGCCTATACGAACAGAGTCAGAGTCTGCCGTACACTCAAAACTTGTCTCTTCTCTCTTAGTGGACACTCTGGAAAGTGTATTTCCAGGAGTTTGTGAGACTCTCAGAGAAGGAAGAGGGGGAAATTCTTGTAGGGAGGACAAAGGTATAGGTACTTCCTCTGCAGTGTTTTGTGAATCTGATGTGTTTCCAGTTATTCTTTCAGGAAAGCTTTAATGCCACACACTCATGAGAGGAGAACACTGTCGCTTGTCTCCTTTGAAATATTCAGAGAATGGGAAGGAATCTTCATTAAATATGACATGTCTGCTGATATACACTCGTCAAGTGGAAGGAAGTAAGCATTTGTAGTCTCTGAGTGTATCAAACTTGGACGATGTGTAGTCTCTGAGTGTTGGATAGCATGCACATCCGAAGACTCTGAGAGCTGTGTAGCTTGGTCTTTGCCCTGTCAGCGCTTCATAAGGGCTACACTGCTTGGCCAAAGCAGTCGTGGGAAGAAGATTAATCAGGAAATTTGCAGTGAAAAATGCCTCAACCCAATATTTTTGAGGTACTTTTCCTTGAAACATCATAGAGAGTCCAAATTAAACGATGTGCCTGTGATTTCTTTTTGCTAATCCGTTTTGTTGTGGTGTGTATGGACAGGAGATAAGTTGCTGGATTCCATGCTTCTAAAAATGACTTTTGAACTGCGTACTCATAAACTCACCGCACCATCACACTGAAAGGTACCTATCATTTCTTTGTATTGATTCTCTACTAGTGCTTGAAATCCGTAGAAGACAGTTATGAAGTCTGACTTAAGCTTGAGAGGGTAAAACCACCAGTATCTTGAATAATTATCAATGAAAATCACATAATATTTGAAACCTTGAAATGACATTGTTGGTGAAGGACCCCACAGATCACAATGTATCCTTTCCAAGGGTTTAGATGCTAAAAAAGTCAAAGCAGAAAAAGGTAATTTACTACTCTTCCCAAGTTGACACGCTTCACAAAACCACTTGACATTTTTATTATTGATAACAATAGACTTAGTTGCAGATAATTGCTGGAGAACTTGCAAGTGAAGGTGTCCCAATCTCTTGTGCCACACGGCTTCACTTGCGGTTTGCTGCCTTGTTGAGAAGTTTACTTGGTGAGAGGTACCTCCATGTAAGTTCCCCAGTGTATACAACCCCTTATTGTGCCTTCCCTTTGTTAACAACCTCCTTGTTTCCTTATCATAGATACGTACATCATCACAGTCGAATTGAAATCCACAAGGATAATCTGTGGTAAGCTTAGACACATAAAGTAAAGGTTTAGCAATATCAGGGCAAACCAAAACATCATTAAGAGGTAAATTACCAGAGATTGAGGGAAGACTAGTAGATCCAGTATGTGTTATTGGTAGAAAGCTTCCATCACCCACCATTATTTGCTCACTACCTTCATATACTTGTGAATGTTGCAGGTGATGTAGAGAATTTGTCACATGAGTGGTTGCTCATGAGTCTGATACCCACTCGCTTTCTTTCGTTATGGTCAGTCACATCAGTGATCCTGAGAGGAGCCAAAGCCTTCGGGATGCCTTCATACTGATAGCTATTATCAAACCGATACCAACACTTGGTAGCTGGGTGACCTGGTTTCCCACAGATTTGACATATCACCTTGTTTTCCCCATTGTACGTGAATGTATTACCTTGAACTGGTGATATTTGTTGGTGAAACCCCCTTCCACGTGTGGAGAAAGAGCCTCTGCACGGTTACCACCACGAGCTCCTCTTCCTCGATTGTTGGTGTGATAGTAACCAGAGGAATCTGTTCTGAAGGTGTTGAAGGCGAGATGAGGTGAGACCTCAGAATTGCCACTGCTATTATAACTAGTAAGACGGTCAGAGTAGCTCGTTAACCGTGGGATTACAACTTCAAACGTCAAAGTAGGCTGGGTATCCATGGAGCCTTCTACTGAGGTTTTAATATGTTCATATTCTCTTCCCAGACTTTTCAGAGCAGCAAATATTTTCATTTGTTCACTAACAGGACTACCTATAGAGGCAAGTTGTTCGCACACCCTCTTTATCTCCCTAAGATATTCTTCCATTGGCTTTTCTAACTTCTCAATGGTTTGAAGCTTATGTTGCATTTCAAAAAGACGAGAAGTTGATACCTTGTTGAAGTGTTGTGCTAAAGCAGTCCAAAGATCTCTTGCTGTGTTGGTGTCGACAACATCTCATAGAATATCTTCAGAGAGAGATCCCAGAAGTCAAGCTCTCACAACTTGGTCAGATCTGTGCCAAGCCAAGAAGTCCGGGTTTGGAACTTGATTCACTCTGCCATCTATTTGAGGAACAGAGATTGAGGGAGAAGGTTGTATGAACGCTCCATTGACAAACCCTAGAAGGTTCTGACCAGATAGAAACGACTCGAACTGTGTCTTCCAGAGAAGATAATTTCTCTCTGTCAGCTGGACGGTAACACAGTTGGAGATGTGAAGAGTAGGAGGAGAGTAAATTTGAAGAGCTTGATCCATGTGCTCTGATACCATGAAAGAGTGAGCTCAGCGGCTCTTTAGGTGGAAAACATTTCTTACTTTATTTCCAATTTACTTAGGGTTCTTACACTGTCTTGCCTTTATATAGTCAATACATCTCTAGGGTTTTTGGATCCTTACAACTCATGTGACCGAATCTTTTAGACACCCAAAACTATTCTTTAGAGTGATTGGCTCTGTACATGCCAGCTATGTCTTAACTCTGGTTTTGTTTCTTTGCACAGGTGGAGATAACCGTTGAGAAGATGATGGCTTGATTTCCTTGTTGAGCTTTTGTAAATAGACATTGGGCCTTCGTGTATTTGGTGTGTTGTTGGGCTGTAAATTGGTAAAGCCTATCTCTTGATCTAACTCTTCATCTTCCTCTTTCTTAGACATTTTTTGAATCTGAATCCGAGTTTCAATGCTGTGAGACGCTGGGGAAGCTTCGATGATCATCTTGGACTGAACTGGTGAAATCTTGCTAATAGATATCTCATAGTATATATTAGAATAGAACTTTACATCTTATATAATATTAGAAGGTTTTTTTAACTTTTGCTCACATTGCGACATTTGACATTCTCTTTTATTGACACTTGTCAACCTTTATTTCCATTTTATTATTTTAAAACAAATTTATATTATTTCTAATTCCAAATAATCATATTTCTCTTTTTAATGTTGGTACAATTGACAGTACTTTTATATATCAAGTTCTTTTGTCAAACAAAATTATTTTATTTTATAATAAAATCTCATATTATATATATGATACAAAATATAATATTCTATAACATTTAGTAATAAATAACTAATATTTGATACATTTACTTTACACATTTTTCTTACATTTTATTTAATTTGTCTTTCATCCTTTAAAGTGAAAAAAAAATATACACTATTTTATAATAAAAGAAAATATCATAATAAAACAATATCTTGGATGAGAAATGAAATAGTTTAAATACATTATTATTATCAAGCTTTTATGTAATTTTATTAACTTTAATTTTTACACGTTTTAGAATCATATAATATTTTCTTTCATTAATTGAGTAGGCAATCAAATTATTCAGCTCATACAAATAAAAGAAGATTTTCATATATGTTGACTTTCTTTATTTTCTATCTATTTATTTCATTAGAAAATTGTAAGTGAGATATTTAAAATAGTATTAATTAAATCTTTAAGTTTGATTATTTCTTATATGGAAAATATATTAAAATTTTATATTTAATATCAAGTAGTGGGTTACAAATTGCTTTTACCATGCATTAAAGAGAGTTATAATTTCAAGAACCATGCATTGAACTGTATTTAGTCTAATGAAAAGATTTCGTTTGCAAATATTTATGTTACAAAAGTTTTTTTTTTATGTTACAAAAGTTATGACATCAAATTCCATAATTCCCAAATTTGTAACTGTACGTTAATAAAATATTTTGAAGCTAAGATTCAAATAGCGTACGTATATATAGCCATAGGTAGACATTTACTTAAATACTTAGACTCAAATTTACTCTCAAATTCTAGACATGTTATGACATATATCATAAACGCTGCAAGAGGAAAAAAGATCGTCATGTTTCTTGATTATGATGGTACCCTTCTCCAATCCTTGATGATCCAAACAGAGGTTTGATGTCTAGCAAGGGTCCTTATAATTAACCAATATATATATATATATATATATATTTCATGTGTTCTGTGTTTCACAGATGAGAAGAAGAGTGAAAAACATGGCCAAGTATTTTCCAACTTTTATAGTTACGTAGATGCATTTTATTTGTGGTAGAATAGTTACATAGATGCATTGACAAGGTACATTTTGTAAAATAATTTTGTTTCCCATTTTCTTAACCAAATTTGTTAACGATCAAATTACAATTTGATATGTTATTTCTTATTTTTATTTTTGTAGATTTATAGCTTAGTGAAGCTAGCAGAACTCTATTATATATAAGTCATGGAATGGAATCAATGGATATTAAAGGCTCAGCTAACGTCTTCTCAAGATACAAGAAGGTAGATTCTTAAAAAAATATGATTAACCAAATTTTAATCTGAATTCCTTTATTTACTTTTTAATAAAAATTTACTCTTCGTTTTTATATATGTAGCCATTATTTTAACTTTCCTGAGGATTAGTTAAACGTCTTTACTGAGGATTAGTCTGCCAGTTCCAGAGGACAAGCAGACTAAACAACCTTAGACCACAAATTTATATTATGTTTAAAGGCCACAAAATAATACGTATATTATAATAGTCACAAAATATTTTCCTCACTAAAATCTACTCTATCCATTCCTTATTAATCCATTTTCTGGAGAAAAACAAATGTTGCACAAAAAAGCAATTTTTAGGTTTTTTTATATATTTTTAATAAGTAATTAATAACAAATTGTAAACTTAAAAAAAAAGAACTTAATATTCTTGGTTGAAATTCATTAATCACAAAAAAATAATGCAAGTAAAGTCAGTTTTTAATATGTTTTTTATTATGTTTGAAAATCCTAAAATATGGATTAACCAGGAAGAGAGGGAGCATTGTCTAATATAACCATTTAATGTAGTCCCACATAATTTTAAAAATTTTCAATGATGGGAAGTTTTTTTAGTCAAGTGGTTATAGCACCACCTCTGCGACCGATCCCACCGGAGTTCGATTCCACTATATCACGTTATCCCGCTTAGTAGGGACTGGCTATGAATCGGGCATTGTCGATTATATGTTGACAAAAAAAAATCAATGATAAATGGAATTTAGTTATTTTGTATTATAANATAGCTTAGTGAAGCTAGCAGAACTCTATTATATATAAGTCATGGAATGGAATCAATGGATATTAAAGGCTCAGCTAACGTCTTCTCAAGATACAAGAAGGTAGATTCTTAAAAAAATATGATTAACCAAATTTTAATCTGAATTCCTTTATTTACTTTTTAATAAAAATTTACTCTTCGTTTTTATATATGTAGCCATTATTTTAACTTTCCTGAGGATTAGTTAAACGTCTTTACTGAGGATTAGTCTGCCAGTTCCAGAGGACAAGCAGACTAAACAACCTTAGACCACAAATTTATATTATGTTTAAAGGCCACAAAATAATACGTATATTATAATAGTCACAAAATATTTTCCTCACTAAAATCTACTCTATCCATTCCTTATTAATCCATTTTCTGGAGAAAAACAAATGTTGCACAAAAAAGCAATTTTTAGGTTTTTTTATATATTTTTAATAAGTAATTAATAACAAATTGTAAACTTAAAAAAAAAGAACTTAATATTCTTGGTTGAAATTCATTAATCACAAAAAAATAATGCAAGTAAAGTCAGTTTTTAATATGTTTTTTATTATGTTTGAAAATCCTAAAATATGGATTAACCAGGAAGAGAGGGAGCATTGTCTAATATAACCATTTAATGTAGTCCCACATAATTTTAAAAATTTTCAATGATGGGAAGTTTTTTTAGTCAAGTGGTTATAGCACCACCTCTGCGACCGATCCCACCGGAGTTCGATTCCACTATATCACGTTATCCCGCTTAGTAGGGACTGGCTATGAATCGGGCATTGTCGATTATATGTTGACAAAAAAAAATCAATGATAAATGGAATTTAGTTATTTTGTATTATAATGTTTAGTATGTTTAGAATTTAGTTATTTTGTATATATATATATATATAAGGATATTATTGAAAATAGATTACAAGAGAAGGTATTTCGTTTAAAATTATTTGTTGTTAAGTATTACTTTTAGATGATAAAAGTAAAATTAATATATAGAACAACATTAAATTATCTATCAAAGTAATTATATAGTAAGGTATTACAATTTTTTTTAGACTACTTATCAGTTTTTCTCAAAAAAAAAAACAAAAGTGTAAATAAATATAATTTATCTTAATTACTTAACGAAAATCAAATTAAATTGATTTTGCGGTTACTTAAACAATGGTCCTATTTTTATAGCAACATATTGTTTAAATATATTCAACAAGTGTACTTTAAATTGTTCCTCTATCTTAAAATGACTTTTTTATGAAGCATCATATAACAAATATATATTAAAATATTGTAGTTAAACAGTAATATTATAAAAATTAATTTTCAATACATATAGTAACAATTACGTGTACATTTTATATACAATTGAATAGAAACTTCATTCATTATTTCAAATTAATAATGCATACATAACCCACGCATCGCGTGGGCTACTTTCTAGTGATTCTATATGTGATGGTTTCAATGATATTTCAAATGCACGAGTCGGAGAGTTGGGTCGCACAAATGTTAACGTAATTTTTTTGTTTGGTTAATTTTAAAGTAGCCTCGACCCAACTCAGATTATGTTAATCTAAATCGGTGTTGAAAAGTGGAAGAAATATTTATGTTTTCGAACGTTATTGAGAAAACGTTTCAAATTTTTTACGTACATATTTAAACCTATCGATGGTGAAGCCCTCCCTGAGCCACGGCTAAACGTATGTGGTTCACCAACTAAGATTCCGTAGAAAGAAACATCACAATATAAAATTAATATTTATTTAACTGATGAAATAAAAATGAGCAACTCATATAAAAATAGATTTCTATAATAATAAATAATGAAAAGTATATATATATATATATATATATATCGGCTAGAAGAATAAATTATAGAAAGTTATACGGAAAATGTTAATAAAAGAAAATGTTAGATTTTCACTCACTACCGCTTTCGAAGTGGTCAACGAAACATAGAGACATGATAACATTAGTTCATGAAGAAACTTGAAGGTGTAGAGGCAATGGCCAACATTGTGACGTTACTCATGGTCCTTAATTAAACGAATACTTTATGATCAGAATTCAGAACTTGGCCTGTTAATTATATTTTCTCAACTTGTCATGAATTTATACGTGCTAATTTCATATTTCATTTGGTCATGCAGCTGAGTTGACTCGACCAAATGTCAATATGAAACTGTTGTTGGGTTTGATTGTTTCTTTAAGTGAGTAGGCACACGAGAAATCAAAATCGATGAACCTAATTTAAATTAAAGAGATGATGCCTCTTGCGTGTATTTTTTGTTTTCTAAGTAAGGCCTCTAGTGCTATTACGTAATATTTAACTTTGTCACATTCACATAAATTCAACCCATCGATTGTGAATCTGTCGTTGAATATGTGTCTTCACACGTAACACGATAGGCATGACTTCTCTGATCATCAAAGTTTTGATAAAACAGAACAATGGACGAATATGTGTCTTCACACGTAACACGAAGATATAACATTAGTTCTTTCTTATATTATATAGTATAGTTGAGATGTATTAAGTGTATTAAGTTTCCTTTTGCTTAATATACTTAGTATATAACTAAGATGTAATTCTACACCTTCGTCCATTTCTTACATTGGATAGCTTGTTGAAAGGAAGTTGGTTCTGTTTCGAGTGAGAAAGAAAGAACAATGGACTGATATGGGTGTTTTAGGGAGGTATAAGATAAAACAGATGATAGAGGATAGGGTGTCTTTTGTGTTTGTGGAAGTGGAATAGGTGGGGATAGACGAGCAAGAGCACAATGATAATCAGACAAATGGCCTGGTACTCTAGTAGTCTGTTTTGGTCGAGCCTTGGGTAAAGAAACAAAACCTGTGTCTGATGTAACCGTCTCTGTGGGATTTTGTTCGACACTAGATGGTGTATGGGATGCAGATGGATGAGTGAATGATGCATGAGGTGAAGATGCAGGAGGAATAGACAATGAATGCATCACATCATCAGGAAGATGAACAGGGAGAGGCAAAACACTACGGTTGAAAATCGTTGGTGGAGAAGAAACAGAGATATCATGAAAAGGAAAAATACTTTCATGAAAAATGACATTGCTGAAATCGAAATACAATTTGTATCAAGATGCAAAAGCTTATAACCCTTATAGCCAGTTGCATACACTAAGAAAACACATCTATCAGCACGAGGACTAAATTTATGACGATCCTTTTGTAAAGTCGAAACATAGCATAGACAGCCAAAAGTCCTAAGCAAAGCATAATCCGATTTTCGTTTAGTAAGAAGTTCATAAGGGGTTGCATTATGAAGAAGAGTAGATGGAGTTCTATTAATTAAAAATACTGCAGTCAAAATACAATCACTCCAATATGCTAATGGCATGTTCGATTGAAAAAGAAGAGCCCTTGCAACATTAAGGAGATGTTGATGTTTCCGTTCAACAATGGAGTTTTGTTGAGGGGTGTCTGCAAAAGAAAACTGATGAACAATGCCATTTTGATTAACTAGACCTGTAAAGGCGAGTTCTGGAGCATTGTCTATTCTAATTGTCTTGATAGTAGACTTATATTAAGTTTGAACTAATTGTATGAAATCTTTGAAATGAGGAAGAACATCACTTTTATTTTTTAACATGTAAACCCAAGTTGCTCTAGTACAATCATCAACGATAGTAAGAAAGTATTTGAAACCATCTACAGACTCTATGGCAAATGGACCCCAAACATCTAAGTGAAGTAAATCGAATGGTAAAGCAGACAGTTTACTATGTGACTCAAAAGACAATCTTTTTTGTTTAGCTAAATGACAAACATGACAAGGTGAAGAATTCTTTTTAGACTTCGAGACAGTACCCGGAATGTGTTGTAACTTGTCAGAAGATGGATGTCCAAGGCGTGTATGCCAGAGATCCCCATCAACCGTCAAGAATCCAAAGAAATGCGAAAAAGAAGACGCTAAAGAAGACGAAGTATGTGGTGCAGGAGAGTCAAGTTGCAAGATGTAGAGATTATGCAGTAGGATGCCTTTACCAATCATCAAGTCCTGAATAAAACTCCTGAATGAAACAAGAATTAGCAAAGAAATGTGCAGAACAACTACTAGACCTTAGCAAACTACCAACATATATGAGGTTAAACTTGAATGATGGTACATGTAAAACATCATGTAAAATGAGTGAATGTGAGAGATGAATTGTGCCTGTGTGTGCAATCGTAACTCTAGTGTCATCAGGTAAGGAAACCGTTACACCAAAAACAGGAATAGTCTCTCTAAACAAAGCCAAATCAGAACAAACATGTGTAGTAGCACCTGAATCTATAATCCAAGAACCATGTGGTAGCTTTGAATAAAGAGATGATAAGCATTGATGTTGGAAAGTAAGGGTTTTATTTTCATAACGAAGAGATGTAGAAGGAAAAGGAATAGTACCAGGAAAAGATTGAATAGCCATAGCACCATGTTCAGAAATGGAAGAAACCTTGGAAGGAGCTTGATTTTCTGGAAGTTGCATGTGCGTCGAGAGTTGTTGGACCAGATTTTGCATCTGGTCAGAGGTCATCTTGCTAACATCTAGATTAATCACATTTAAAGCCGGAGGAGGAACATATGGCGAAGAAGATGTGATGTTCGCAACTGCATGAGCCCTCGGCTGATGTGGTGAAGAAATAGACTGAGAATGACCGTTTTGTTGAACACTCTATGGATTAGCCATACGTTGAGAGTGATAACCAGAAGAAATGCTCTTGAAACCAGGTATGTAACCAGGAGGATATCCATGTAACTTGAAACATTTCTGAACTACATGACCTGACATGCCACAATGAGTACAGAGAGGACGGGATTGCCTTGGACGGTAAGTGTTCTGAACAGCATAAGCCATATTATCTGCTGGACCATCATAGGTAGGAGGACCAGAAGTTTGAAAAACGACACCATCAGTCCGAGTAGTTTTAGAGATGTTCTGTTGCCTCTCATCTTCAGTCACCATATGAAAAGCATTCTCAATAGATGGCATAGGTTTGATCATCAAGATGTGACGACGAGTGGCTTCGTAAGAGTCATTCAAACCCATCAAGAATTTAGTCACACGACTTCTCTGTTGTAGTTTCTCCCACAACAATGCAGCACTACATTCACACTTCCCACATGTACAAATAGGTAGTTCTACATAGTTCTTTAGTTCCTCCCAGAGAGTTACCAATTCAGTATAATAAGCAGTCACATTCATCGCTCCTTGATGAATTGAGCTCAGCTTCTGCTCTATTTCATAAACTCTCGGAGCATCATCTTGTTTGAACCTAGTGATAATATCCTTCCAAATGCCTTATGCTGTTGGAATAAACAAAAGACTCTGGCCTATCTTTTTGGATACAGAATTCATCAACCAGGTGGAGACCATATCGTTGCAACGACTCCAAGAACCATAATCACGGTGATCTGAGGATGGTTTAGAGATCGTACCATCAATAAAACCCAATTTGTTCCTGACATTAAGAGCCATTCGCATGGACCTGCGCCATGAATTAAACTCTGCACCAGTAGTCAACCTATCTGAGACTAATATCAAACCAGCATGATCCGTGCCATGTAGGAAGTAAGGATTGTTGTATTGGTCAGGTTGTTGGGCCGAATCGGATACTGAATTCGCCATAATCCAAGAACACGATGCCAGAAACAAAATCGGAAAACACCAATCTCTTAATCAGAGAAAGTAGCAAGAAGAACACTTACGAGAGCAACGACGAGAATATCAAACACCGCAATCGCCAGCAAAAGATGAAAAACAAAGAGCGAAGCAATCTGATCAAACGTCGCACTCATCGCGAAACAAATTTGTGAAATTGAGCTGGATCTGAGCTCCAAAAAGAAAGATAAACGAAAAACCCAAAGAGAAGAAGATGATTGAATGAGAAATCAAAAGAGAAAACGAAAGATTGGATGATGAATCAATCGATTTCAGCGAAACGGAAGAAGATTCTCTCACTAACGTTCTTGCTCTGATACCATGTTGACAGTTATAGAAAGAGATGAAAGAGAATCTAATTTCTAATTAACCAAACTCAGTAGAATTACATCTTAGTTATATACTAAGTATATTAAGCAAAAGGAAACTTAATACACTTAATACATCTCAACTATACTAGATAATATAAACTATACAAAGTATAACATTATAGTGTTAACAATACTTATAATTTTCAGAATGAGAGAAAGTTAAGTTACGTAACTTTCTTGGCAGGGTGCCTTAAAACCTGGTAAAAGCGATATGTTTGTANCACATTCATCGCTCCTTGATGAATTGAGCTCAGCTTCTGCTCTATTTCATAAACTCTCGGAGCATCATCTTGTTTGAACCTAGTGATAATATCCTTCCAAATGCCTTATGCTGTTGGAATAAACAAAAGACTCTGGCCTATCTTTTTGGATACAGAATTCATCAACCAGGTGGAGACCATATCGTTGCAACGACTCCAAGAACCATAATCACGGTGATCTGAGGATGGTTTAGAGATCGTACCATCAATAAAACCCAATTTGTTCCTGACATTAAGAGCCATTCGCATGGACCTGCGCCATGAATTAAACTCTGCACCAGTAGTCAACCTATCTGAGACTAATATCAAACCAGCATGATCCGTGCCATGTAGGAAGTAAGGATTGTTGTATTGGTCAGGTTGTTGGGCCGAATCGGATACTGAATTCGCCATAATCCAAGAACACGATGCCAGAAACAAAATCGGAAAACACCAATCTCTTAATCAGAGAAAGTAGCAAGAAGAACACTTACGAGAGCAACGACGAGAATATCAAACACCGCAATCGCCAGCAAAAGATGAAAAACAAAGAGCGAAGCAATCTGATCAAACGTCGCACTCATCGCGAAACAAATTTGTGAAATTGAGCTGGATCTGAGCTCCAAAAAGAAAGATAAACGAAAAACCCAAAGAGAAGAAGATGATTGAATGAGAAATCAAAAGAGAAAACGAAAGATTGGATGATGAATCAATCGATTTCAGCGAAACGGAAGAAGATTCTCTCACTAACGTTCTTGCTCTGATACCATGTTGACAGTTATAGAAAGAGATGAAAGAGAATCTAATTTCTAATTAACCAAACTCAGTAGAATTACATCTTAGTTATATACTAAGTATATTAAGCAAAAGGAAACTTAATACACTTAATACATCTCAACTATACTAGATAATATAAACTATACAAAGTATAACATTATAGTGTTAACAATACTTATAATTTTCAGAATGAGAGAAAGTTAAGTTACGTAACTTTCTTGGCAGGGTGCCTTAAAACCTGGTAAAAGCGATATGTTTGTAACTAAACTTTTCATACTAAGTGCAATTTCACATCCATTTCTAAAATAAAAAGTTTCTTGACAGCTTTTACAGGGTTCTGAACTAGGGTTCTCGTGTAGATGCGTGAATGACCATTTGCTTCTCTAGTATCTTGACGTAAGTCACCACATTAAAGGAAAAAAATGCTAACGTAAATCTATGTTTAGTGAACATGCGATATTTAATGTCTTTTACGTCTCATTTTGCGATCGTATTTTTCATGACATTTTCTTTATTATTAAGCCTTAAATACTTGTTTTGTGAAAGAAAAAGCAATTTTTATTTAGAGTCGTCTGAACCAGACAATAGCAAAGAAAGACGGCATTGTCATGATACGATAAAAGGAAATACAAAATCCTTAATCAGGCAGAAGTAAATAAAAATGAAAGCAATTAAAACCACGATGTTATTATTTCTTGAACTTGCCCTGTAGATCTACGACAATCCTAGGGTCCAACTGGAACGCCCTTGCAAGAATACTAGGGTTTATGGCTGGGTTAGACCCAAACACGGTGTTGGCAATAGTGATGGCACCTGGGTTCTGGCTGCTTAGAGCAGCGAATGCAACCGCTGGTGACTTACCAATGTTTGCTTGGAAATGGATGAGTCCCTGTGGAAACACAAATACATCACCTGCGTTGAGTGTTTTAGTGATGAGACGATTGTCTGGGTTTGATGTTACAAACCCAACTAGAAGTGTTCCTTCCCCGACAACCAAGATCTCGGTGGCACGTGGATGGGTGTGAGGTGGGTTCTGTCCACCAATTCCATAATCGATACGGACAATTGAGATTCCAAGGGTATTTAACCCTGGAAGGTTGTTAACATTGACGGCTGTCACATTTGATCTGACTGCATTATTTACGGGTCTTGCATTGTGAAGCCCTGAGAAAAAGAAGTCATCCGCGGTCGCGAGCTTTGGGTCTTTGCAGAACTTTCCGTTAACAAAAACTGAACAGATTAGCCAAAGTAAAAAAGAGTGTAAGAAATGAGAAAATAATATACAAGTGAAAGTAAAAATAATTAGGAACTGATCATGTACATACCACCGTCTGCTGGGGTGTTGACACCAACACAAAAGTCTTGAAGAGGGCTTGGATCAGAAGCAATGGCTAATGGAAGTGTTATAGCCAACAGAGATAGAAGTGCAAGAAATGAGAGACTCTTCATCGCCATATATTTTTTTGAAGGGCGGTAGGGTTTTATTTCTTGAATTAGTTTGTAATGAAGAGGTAATAAGCTATGAGATATATAAACCTCAATTTATAGATGAGTTTACGTGTTGAAATAGTCCATAGTTCATACACTTGCAAATCCAAGATATTAACTAATGAATTTGACATTTGAATTGGTTAAATTATTTACATTTTATTTCCTGCACCACGACTGTATGTTTTGTGGTGGTAATATTTAAATTCCACAATACTAGAAAATTCTAACTTTTAAAAATTAAATTAACTCTCCAACGAATTCATGATGCAATTGAAGTTTGAAATGGCAAGTGTTAGCGATAATATATAGTTTAACAAATTATAGGTTAAAGATTGAATTCGTTGAATGATTTCCTCAACTTGGTCAATTTATTTTCACTGACTCGAACAAAGGTCAATGTGAACGTGCTGGGGTTTGTTAAATTGTTGATAAGACACGACTGTATCAACCAATATTATTGTATGTACTATGGATTCTAAGAGTAGTACAGAGATAAGACCGAGCTATTTTGAAGAATATGTTAATCTTCCCACATACTACAGTAAAACCTCTATAAATTAATACTCTATAAATTAATAATCACTGTAAATTAATAAATTTTGTTGGTCCCAAGTCGGGCCAGTGTAAAAATTAACAATATTCGATAAGATAATAAGATAATAATTTTTTTGAAATCTCAATGTAAAATATAGTCCCAATAATATCATAAATTAATAATCATGTAAATTATATATATATATATATACTGATATAATATTGTATGTTTCTCCTAAAACTCATTTCTATAGAACATTTGTAATGTTGTATTTTCAAACTATAATGATATTTCTAAAATATTTTATAACATGTCATACAAATAATTAAATTTTAAAGTTTTAATTTTTAGATATGCATCATTTACAATTTGATAATTAGACAGATTATTAAAATATGAGAATTAATATTATTATTATTCATAAATTTGAATTTATGTATGTCATGTGTATAAGTCAATTTGTTTATAGTATTTGTAATTTATTGTCAATAATGCTTTATAAATATTACAAGTTCAATTCCTAAACCATAAAATTTATAACATCCGAAAGTTTAATCTTATTTTACTATAATTGTTCCAATTCATAATTTAAAAAAAAACAATTAAAAATATATCTATAAATTAATAATTATTAATTTACAATTATTAATTTATAGATAAATTAATATCACTATAAATTAATAAAATGTTTTGGTCCCAACATTATTAATTTATAGAGGTTTTACTGTATATTGCTTAGGTGATTTGGCGTAAAACCGAGTTGTATTTACTCTTTGACTTTCTTCTTCGTAGACTATATATAAATTTGTAACGGATAAAATCATAAAAGAGTCGTTTACACCTAAGCCACTTAATTAGCACAAATTAGGTAAAAAAATCAGAAACTGATATGAGATCATGCACATGACAATATACTAATGATGCTAATTAAAGGATATAACATATGCTGAGGTGAAACGTAACATGACTTAACGACCACATGATATGACAACATTACATTCTTATATATTGGTTTTGGACAACAGAAATAATTTGGTTCTCTAGTTAATGTTTTTCTTTTAATGGGAAAATTTCGTCGAAAGACGAAATGAGACATGTAATGCAGACAGGTCACCACAAATGTTAGAGTTCTGCCCTCTAAATTCTAGTAATGTTGAATAAAAAAAACCATTTAATAAATCTTAAGTTAAGCTTTGAAAAAGTCTCCCTAAGATTTGAAAAATTCTCCCAATATTAGCCTTGTACACCCAATCACATCTGCAAGTTAATATATACTAGATTAGGATTCGTGCTCAATTCTTTTTATTTATATTATAATTTTAGAATAAAATATAATTTATATGATTATTTTTAAAATTTATTTTAGATAAAACATTATGCATTAAAATCATATGCTAAATATAATGGCTTGGAAATTGACATACACAAATATATTTGCATAACATATAATAAAAATAACTATACGAAACTTATAACACACTATATGGTATATTTAATAAATTTTCATTTTTAATACAGCAAAAATATGCTTTAACACCGGTTCTATTCTAATTCTGTTTTAAGTTTAAAATTAACCCCTCATAGCTTTCATACTTTTCTGTAATTCTATATCAGTAAAAACTCTATGACAAAAGATAATCCTTTTCGTGAATTTCCAAAATGACATTTAAAATACAATTTTTTTCTTTTTTCTCTTTTTTTTCGTCAATACGAATTTATCTTTCCAAACATAAAAATATTATTTTATTAATAACTTGATTAAGACAAACGCAATGACGAACATCATGACATATTATGATTAGCGGATAATACAAGATCCTTATTTAAATAAAGGTACATAAAAATGAAAGCAATTCAAAAGCACAAACAATGTTATTATTTTTTGAACTTAGTCTGTAGATCCATGACAGTCCTAGCATCCAACTGGAACGCCCTTGCAAGAACATTCGGGTCTATTGCTGGGTTAGACCCAAACACGGTGTCGGCAATAGTGATGACACCGGGGTTTTGGCTGCTTAAACCAGCGAAAGCAAGCGCGGGAAATTTCCCAACGTTCGCTTGGAAATGAACGAGTCCCTCTGGAAACACAAACACATCACCCTCGTTGAGTACTTTAGATATGAGGCGGTTTTCGGGGTTTGACGTGACAAACCCTACTAGAAGGGTTCCGTGTGCGAGATACAAAATCTCCGAGGCGCGTGGGTGGGTGTGAGGTGGGTTCTGTCCGTTAACTGCGTAATCAATACGGACAATAGAGATTCCAAGGGTGTTTAACCCTGGAATCTGGTTAACATTGACGGGTGTCACAACAGACCCAGTTTTTGCATTAGGTGTTCCTGCTTTGTTGAGCCCTCCCCGAAAGAAGTCCTCTTCAGTGACGAGCTTTGGGTCCTTACAGAACTTTCCGTTCACAAACACTGAACATTATAACCAAATTAAAAGAGTGTAAGAACGTAATGCATTCTCCAAACTATCAATTAAATTTATAAAAAAAATATATAGTTAAAATGATTAGGGAGTAAACATGTACATACCACCATCAGCTGGAGTGTTGATGGCGACGCAGAAGTCCTGAAGAGGGCTTGGGTCTGAAGCAATGGTTAAGGAAAGTGTTATAGCCAAGATAGATAGAACAGCAAGAAATGAGAGACTCTTCATGGTTTATATATTGAGTTTAAAGGTTTTTGTTTAGATTTTGATGGAGAGATGATGATAAACTTATGAGACATAGATCTCGATTTATAGATAGTTTAGGTTGAACTAGTCCGTATAATTGATGAACTTGATGTTTGAAATGGTTAAAAAAATATCTTAATTCAATTGTGCTCCCTCCTCCACAAACTATGGTTATGGTAGTATAATAATAATTTGAAAATTATAAAAGAATATATGAATCATATGCACTTGAAGTTTATAATGGTTAATGGCAAGTGTTGTTGGTCAACAAGTAATAAATATGTGAGAGAATATTTTTCCTCAATTTGCAATGGAAGTTACCAAAGTTTGTCAAAAAAAAAAAAAAAAATCTTATTGTCTGATCTTGCACACATCATATTATCGCCTTTTCCTATCACCTAGAACTTATCGGAGCTCTATTTTTGGCATATAAATCTGTCAAATTGTCAAAAGGCATTGATCTATATTTAACATTAATTTGTGATTAATTTCAAAAATATCAAAAGATTGAAATTAATATGTGAATTAAGAGGGGGTATTGAAACAAGATTTGAGATGATTTTGTGAGATTTTGGAAATTTTAGATTTTGTGAGATTTAAGTAAGTTTTTAGATTATTTGGTGGAATTGTTTATTTTTTATTTTTAAGAAGAAAAAAATTGGCTTGTGATTTGTTGAGATTTTAGGTGATTCTGAGAGATTTGTAGAATAAAAAAAAAAGAAAAGTTGAGTTTATTCACATCATCGGTACCTTTATCAAAACAGAAAACAAAACACTATCGTTGCCAATTTGCCATGTAAAAAATTGGTGGAATGGAACAAAGTTAATGCTTACAGACTTTGGTAGACAACTAAACATACAAGTTGAGTTCCTTTTGACATTTTCTTTGAATTTTTAATTTGTGATTCATGATGGGAGAGATTTACTACACATCTGAAGACTATATTGTATAGTGGTAGTAAGCAAAGTCTGAGTAATCAAAGGCTTCTCTGTATATGAATTTAGAAAAGTTGGACAAACATATTTGCAGGTCTACTTCAAATAGAGATAATGGAAGTGTGCATTAATTTAGGACAGCCCTTGTAAAGGTCAACAAAAGTATATGCCCTTTCTCCTTTTGCAAGTCTTTTGGGTTTACACAAACACAACTGTACCTTCCCCTTCCCCTTCCCCAACGAATATAATCATTATACTACTCTTCCTCATATGAATGTATCCAATATGTATATGGCTTCAGATATATTCATAATTTGCATCATAATTAAGCTTGAATTCAAGCAACATCGTCTTGAGCTGCAAAGCACAATAGAAAGAGGAGTCATCATGATCAGTTTATGCTTTCATTTCACCTGCATATTCAAATGGTCTCTTTTAAAGCATGATTCAATGCATGGTAAAATAAAAATGTCGATAGCATATTGTGAGACCAATATATTAAATATTACACAACACTAAAGAGATGGAGTTTGTTTAGTTAAACATAAGTGAAGAGTAAAACTTAAGCTGAACGTTTGAAACTCCAACTCAATGTCTGAAATTGTAATAGAACTATCCAAAACAAAACGTATATGTGTCTAATATTGAGCTCAAGAAATAATTCTACATAACCAGAAAGGATTAGATTTTCTTGTTAGACCACAACATTTGAATAATCAAATTCAAAACAAATTGCAGTTAACAAATTAACGTACTTGCGACGGTAAGTGGAACAACGGCGACACGAACAAGTGTTAACACGGTAGCCAATGTTGACTATGACCACTGAAACTATCATTTCATGCTCTCTTATGATACACGGTAGGAAGAGTTTTGTGTTCTGGTTGGAAGATGATTGCGGCGAAGAATTATCGTCACCATCATAAAGTTAACTGCGACCACTGAAACTGTTTTGGGAAGATTGGTCTACCTTGCTGGGACGAAAGGGATGAAGAAAATCTGGAAACGTGATGGTGGTGACATCTATGAATCGGAAACCTCATAGCTGTACGGGAAGAGTTACGGAAACGATGAACCAATGTTTTTTTTTCTGAAATCCTTCAAAATTCCATCTCAAAGGGTGTAATTTTATTAGTCATATTTTTCAACAAAAAATAAAAACAAGTCTCCTAGAATCATTCAAAGTAGCATTTTAAAAAAAAGTTGTGATACTTTGAATAACATTAGATTTCAAGTAAGTTTTATAAATTCTAATTGAATAACAAGAGATTGTGTATTATATTAAATGATTTTACATGAATGTCAAGTTGAATAACATAGGATTTCTAAAGATTTTTAAAAATCATCAATTGAATAACAAGTGATTTTAAGGATACTCTAAAATCTTTTAAAATGTAAAGTTCAATACCCCCTCTAATTCTAAAATTGAAGGCAAAATCAGGAGACATTAAAAAAGAGGAGGAAGCACACGTAGAAGGGCATTTTGGATTCTGTATTACCCCCGCAAAAGCCAACACTTACCTTTGTAAATATACACACATCGGCATGGGCCGGGAGGGGGAGATGAATAGCAACACTCCAACACTTCAACCATTTGAATGATACATTAACTGTTGAAATTGTTGAATGATTCTTTGCCCTCAACTTGTTATTTTTTACAGTACTTGATATCCATTGACTTGAACAAAAATATCAAATGCAAATTTGTTAAGGTATTGTTTCAATGTAAAAAAAGAAAAAAACATAGATTATTTTTCCTTATAATGTTTGTCTGATTATTTCTTTACATGATAAGACACGACTGTATCAACCATTCTAAGAGACTATATCAATAATTCAAAAAAAAAAAAACCTTAACTGATTTGCTCTAGCTAAAAAGAGCCGAATCCAAGCAGAGCCGGTCATAATGAAACACATGACTTTATAACAATGCTTCACCTGCTAAGCTGATGTAAGATCCATGGATCTAATTAGTTTCCATATAAATGGACGTCATTTGATTAGTATTATTCTGTTTTCGTAACATTTAATTTCCTCATATGTAAGTATAAGTATACACAATTAAAGTTGAAGTTAGATTATGACACAACAACAACATACATACTATTCGGCCACAAGGACTTGTCATACAATTTATATGTTGCTAATACTTTTATAAAGTTTTGGTCGTTGGGAAATACTTGGTAAAATATGCTATGTTTTTGTACGGCAGCTATTTATCAAAAGTCAACGAGATTAACTAAGATCGTGAATGGTGATACTCCAATAGGATTATTCAATTTACATTGTAGAAGCCAGAAGGACTCGTCTTCTTCAAAAAGTGTATCAAAATAACATTGTTAAAAGACTTGTTCAATAGAAAGAGATCGTCTACTGGATAAGTTACAAAAAAAAAAATAACAACCCAAGTAATCTTGGGAAAAAAACATTTTTAACCCATTCATTAAAAGAATTTGTTTTTTTTTTTAAATGGCCCATGCAGGCTAACCAACTGAGCTAATGGGCCATTTGCTTGAGTGCTCCAATTACTGCACATAATTCTCAAATTTTTGTTTTAGTGAAACAATTTTTTTTTTAGTTTGGTCAAATTAACCATCATTTTCATTTCAATTTATCAGTCAAAAAAGATACAAGAAAGATGTTGAAAGTATATTTCATATGGATTAGTCAAAAGAATATAAAAGACAAAAACAAATGACTACTAGTTTTTATAGTTAGTAGTCATTTGAAAAGTAACATATGGAAAAATAGACAAGTAGGTTATTTGAAAATAGGATTGCTGATTAAATCTTTTTTACTTGTGTAGGCAAACTAAGAACGGTGAATATTTTCAGGGTCGCAATATTTTTCTTGACGTGGCTAAAATGAATCCATCATCTCCACCCAAGTAAATTAATTTTACTGGTTGTTATACTTACTGCTAGAGTTTTATTACAATAACAGAAGACTAACACAAGAGTTTTTTATATTCTAGGTACGAAGACAACCTTGAACCTTCTACGAGAACCTAATCTGAAGCAACAGGAGGAAAAATCTGAAACGTGATGATTTATTGCAATATTTGATTAATGATTTATTGTAAATAAAGTTTAAAATTCTAATTCTAGTTTCCATATTTACTTAATAATCTTATTTAATACTTTTAAAATTTTATATATGATATTTTATATAAATTATATATTGTTTTATTTGATTAAAGTATGAAAATATTATTTAGTTTTATTTTTTATTCTTTTAAATTATGTTGGTTTGAGTGAATATAGATGAGTTCTTAAATTTTTGATTGATTTTTGTGCACCTTTAAACATTATTTTTCAAGAATTATAAGTTTGCATTTTTGATTTGTATGATAAGCCCATAAAAATCCAAAAAACCCGAAAAACCCTATACCAATATTAGGGTCGGGTCCGGACTTTGAAATATAGACTCAAAATTGGGCCGGACCGGTCCGGATTCAAACGTATGCAGGCTTTACGGGTTTTGGGCTGGATGGGACCCGTTCAATTGACACCCCTAATTAAAATACAGAAAAAAGGAAAATCTAGCCTTAACTAGAAAGAGAAACAGGTTAATATAGAGGAATAGGGGGAAAGAAGAAGTGAGCGAGAGAACCAATTCCATATTGGTTGAATGCTTTAGTCACTAACCTAACAACGTAGAAGTGAAACACGATCCGGATTGCTGAGGACCAAACTGTGAGCTCTGTTTGTACAGGAATATAAGACCTTGCGGAAAACAGAGGGAGGTGGAAGAGTGAGACCTTGATGAAACCTTCGGTTCCTCTCGCTCCATATCTCATAGATACACGCTTGCCAAGCTTGGAGGAGGGAAAAAGTGATATCTTTATTGACTGAAACTGTATTTAACCAGTTCATAATGGCTTCCCATTTGCATAGGAGCAACCATAGACGTTAATAAATTAACAATATGTCTCGATAAGAATGCCGAGAAAGAACATTGGAAAAATAGATGATCCCTTGTTTCTTCTTTTTCGCCGCATAGGAGGCAGGTTTTTTCAACATTGTAACCTTATCTCATCAATTTGTCTAGAGTTGGGTTGCGATTAAGGATAACTTACCAAACCAATGTTAATTTTGGGTTTATCTTGGGCTTCTAACTAAAAACTAATTGGCAATGAGTAGATTGACCCTAACGCTTTATATATCAATGATAGTTTTACCAAACTTCATATGTGAGACTTGGATTGTATTACAACAATCTCCCCTTCAAACCAAGGACCACATATGGGATTTTAACACTCTCCCTCTAGATGATAACTCCATCTCGAACCGATCCCACTTGGACCGATAATAAACCCCTTCTTGGGCCTCCATTACTCGGGTTAACAAGAGGCATGTCCATATCCTTTTTTATAGGTCCACCAGAATTTTAACTTTGGGCTCTCATACCATGTTAAATTTGGGTTTATCTTGGGCTTCTAACTAAAAACCAATTGGCAGTTAGTAGATTGACCCTAACCCTTTATATACTAATGATAGTTTTACCAAACTTCAGATGCGAGACTTGGATTGTATTCCAACAACCAAAAACGCATGCTTCAAAATTTTGGCCTTGTGCCACACCATCTTGAACCAAGGATCAACTGGTATAGAGTCCCTGATTTGATTCCAAACATTCCTCGAACAGAATGATTTTTGAATCACCTCATCAATCATCCAAACTGCTTTATCACTAGCTTGAGAGATATTAACGGCAGTGAGGAAAGTGTAAAGCAGAATTTTTTCTCCGATATAGTTGGAGATAGATTCCAACCTGAAGGAGAAAGGGACATTCTGACAGTCGAGCAGAGGGGAATCTCAAGGATCCAACCAGAAGAAAGTATCATCACCATTCCCAATTTTGAACCTAAGGAATTAGATTGTCTTCATCTGCAGCTTCAAAAGTCTCCTAAACATCCACGAGAACCGATAGTTCTTTTCGTTTAGAGCCCAAAAGGTTGAATGAGAGAGATAGTGGTTTCTCATCCATGCTACCCAAAGAGACCCAGCACGAACCAGAGCTTGCAGCCGTAAATATAATAAGTAAATAACCGGCCGTAAAATTTCCAAAATATCTTAGTAGTCTAGTGGTTAAAGTGGTTGGGAGTCAATTATAGGTGCAGTGTTCGATTCCCCTCTCATGCAGTTGGCAATAAATTTTGTTTTTTCTCAACTAACCAGCCTTTTAAAAATTATACTGCATGTAGCCTTAATATTCCTAGCGCCGGCTCTGACACGAACATAAAGTAACCAAATCAGTTTTAGCCCGAAAGTATCAGTCCATGAAGACAAATTTCTTAGACCCAACCCTCCTTCTTGATTTGGTAGAGCAATGGAATCCCATGCCACATTTGCATCTTTTGCAGAATCGAGAGAACCATGCTAAAAATAGGCACTAGATAAAGAATTTATGAGGCGAATAATTTTTTTTTGGCAAAAGGAAAACAGAACTCCATAAACCGATTAATCATGCAATGACCGAAGAGATAAGCGTGTAACGCCCTACAAGACTGAGATGTTTATGGAACAGAACTCCATAAACCGATTAATCATGCAATGACCGAAGAGATAAGCGTGTAACGCCCTACAAGACTGAGATGTTTATGGGTCAAACTGTTAAATTTCCTTCGAATCTGCGTGAACAGCGGATCACAGTTTGCAACTGAGAGTTTCTTAGAACACAATGGCAAACCAAGGTAACGAATTGGAAGATTTCCGGGAGAGAGGTTATCAGGCCCGGCCCACCCCTAAAGCAGCTAAAGCATCTGCTTTAGGCCACCCAATAAATACTAAATATTTGGACTATTTGACAAAATATTTCTTAGCTGAGTTGGTTATTTGGTACGGTTAATGTATATTTATAAAATACCATATTAAAAAATGCTTTAGGCCTCCTTAACCCTAGGACCGGTCCTGGAGGTTATACACGGTCTTCACTTGGTCTAGAACCAAATCAGACACCCCGAACAGAACATGCTAGTCTTTGTCAGGTTGATAGAGAGACCCGAAATCGCTCAAACTTGGAGAGAACATCAAAGACACCAACCAGGGACTCAAAAGAACCATCAAGGAAGATAAGTAGGTCATCAGCAAAAGCTAAGTGGGTCAGTTGCTAGTCTTCACCGACTAGATGATACTTGAAAGAACCTTCCAATGACTGCTTTATTCAACATTAGGGACAAGACATTGATTACTAAGACAAAGTGAGGTGGTGAAAGGGGGTCACCTTGTCTCAGTCCTGATTTTCCTTTGAAAAATCCAGAAGTAGTACCGTTGATACTGACGGAAAAGGAAGGAGAACAGACACACGCTCTGATGCAGTTTATAAACTCCTCTAAGAAATTATAAATTTGAAGCGAACTGAGTAATTTTTATTCCCACTCTACCGCTAGATGGTGTGACCTTGGCCACGACTCTGCTTTGGTAGTGAAGCATAGTCCGAGTAATAACCTCTCCAACAGGGTTATGTATCCAGCCTCAGCCTTAAAAGGCAATGCCTCCCTTATTGAGTTTTGGTCCTGTGTTTGTTCTTGACAATCTCCGCAAACCTATTTCATCAATGAGAACCCCCTTCTGTGAACCCTTACCAGCATTTTTATAATGCTTGACCCCTCAGCCTCCTCCATGGAGCACCTTTTTAAAAGCTCTTATGCGTCATTTTCCCGAGCTACTTATGACAACTTGTTGGTCGGGGATTTACTCGAAGATCAACTTCAAGCTAGAATCCTTCAAGACATCAACAGACCTTCCATCTTTTGCAATCTTCCCCAAGTTATGCATTTACTTGGAAGACTCATGGAGTCTCTATCTCTATTTCTATTGTACTCTTTTGCTTTTAATTTGTAAGAACATCTCCCTTTGGAGGATTTAGTTTCTAATGAAATGCTTGTTTGACAAAATAATAATAATAATAATAATTTGATCAAGGCAAACGCAATAACAAACATTATACCATAGTATGGTTAGCGGATAATACAAGATCCTTATTTAGATGAATGTACATAAAAATGAAAGCAATTCAAAAGCACAATGTTATTATTTTTTGAACTTTTTCTGGAGATCCATGACAGTCCTAGCCTTCAACTGGAACGCCCTCGCAAGAACATTCGGGTCTATAGCTGGGTTAGAACCAAACACGGTGTCGGCAATAGTGATGGCACCCGGGTGTTGGCTGCTTAAACTAGCGAATGCAATCGCGGGAAATTTCCCAACGTTCGCTTGGAAATGAACGAGTCCCTCTGGGAACACAAACACATCACCCTCGTTGAGTACTTTAGATATGAGGCGGTTTTCGGGGTTTGACGTGACAAACCCTACTAGAAGCGTTCCTTGTGCGACATACAAGATCTCCGAGGCGCGTGGATGGGTGTGAGGTGGGTTCTGTCCGTTAACTGCGTAATCAATACGGGCAATTGAGATTCCAAGTGTGTTTAACCCTGGAATCTGGTTAACATTGACGGGTGTCACAGCATACCCAGTTTTTGCATTAGGTGTTCCTGCTTTGTGGAGCCCTCCCGTGAAGAAATCCTCTTCAGTGACGAGCTTTGGGTCCTTACAGAACTTTCCGTTCACAAACACTGAACATTTTATAACCAAATAAAAAGAGTGTAAGAAAACGTAATGCATTTTCCAAACTATCAATTAAATTTATTAAAAAATATATATATAGTTAAAATGATTAGGGAGTAAACATGTACATACCACCATCTGCTGTGGTGTTGATGGCGACGCAGAAGTCCTGAAGAGAGCTTGGGTCCGAAGCATTGGTTAGTGAAAGTGTTATAGCCAAGATTGATAGAAAAGCAAGAAATGAGAGATTCTTCATGGTTATATATTAGTTGAAGGTTTTTGTTTAGGTTTTGTGGAGAGATGATGATAAACTTATGAGACATATTTCTCAATTTATAGGTGTTGAACTAGTCCGTATAATTGATGAACTTGATGTTTGAAATGGTTAAATATTTATCTTAATTCAATTGTGCTCCCTCCACACACTATGGTTATAAAAGAATATGTTATGCGCTTGAGGTTTAGAATGGCAAGTGTTGTTGGTCAACAAGTAATAAATATGTGAGAGGATATTTTTCCTCAATTTGGAATGAAAGTTACCATAGTTTGTCAAAAAGAAAAGAAAAAAAATCTTAGTGTCTGATCTTGCCCACCTCATATATCCTATCCCATATCACCTATCACTTATGGGAGGCCTATTTTGGCTTATAAATCAGTCAAATTGTTAAAATGCATTGATCTATATTTAACATTAGTTTGTGATTAATTTCAAAAATATCAAAAGATTGAAATTAATATGTGAATCTATCTATATTTATAAAGTTAGATTTTTTCTCTTCTCATTCTGCCACATAAGCATCCACTTAAGTCATATTATCTTTTATTTAAAATAAACTTTAAATATTCATTTAGTGCATATTTATGTTAATAAATAAAAATTAATAATGTAAACTTAATGAAATGTTAAAATAAATAAAAAGCAAAACTGTAAAACTTTTATTAGTGGTACTAATATAGTTCAGAAGTAAATTTTAAATTCATGGTAGAATAAAACAAAATTTATATAATTGTATTTATAAAGTTTAAAACAAGAAAAATAAAAGTGAAGGTGAAATTATTAATTTATAACATGATCAAAAAGGATAACAAATTTGATAATTCATAAATTGAATCAAATGCTTTTAATCCAAATTTGAGTATTGAAAGGTAGTAATTAAAGAGAAAATAATTATAGTAGTTACTATCTTTCAATAATTATTGTATATATCATACATTAAGAGAAAATAACATAATAATTATTCTGTTATTAACATAATAATTATAGTAACTACTATCTTTCAATACTTAAAATAACAAATAATTATAGTGATGTTTATTTTTCATGCGAATTTTTAAGGTAAGTTTATTTGTTTGTCAAGAAAACATTATCGTCAACAATATATATGTTGTATATTTTTTTTGGTGTGAACAAGGGAACAAACGGCTCCCCTTACTTTATTAAAAACTAAACTACAAAGAATTACAAAATAATAGAATGAGGCAGAGACAAACCACTAACATCATCTAACATAATCTGGCGGACCACATCACGACACGACCCAAAAGAATGAAGACCAATCTGTAGAGAATACGCATAGTTTGCTAATCCATCTGATAGGCGTTTAACTTCCCTATACACGTGACAAATCCGGACTAACCAGTCCCTTGAGATAAAGTCATGGCACAAACGTACCAGAAAAGCCAGTGGATAAGTCTCACTTATCCCTGACAGAAGAAACCCAACAACCAAATCTGAATCCAGCTCCAACTCCACCCTACGGAAACCCCCATCCGAGGCGATCCGTAGACCATAATATACTCTCCATAATTCAGCTAAAGGAGCAGAACAGGTTCCTATTTAAGAGAAAAACCTCCCAACAATAGACCATTCTCACCTCTAATCACTCCTCCTGCAGCTGTTGCGCCTGGGTCCCTCTCGAGGCGCCATTTTTCATAAGTTTTACCCACCCCTCTCCTTGTGGTTCGCATTTGATTAAACTTTCCATCCGCACACCTCTAACACTCCCAGACTGAGCAACCAAGACCGCTCTACACACATCTGCAGCCATATCCCTTATCCACTTCAACCTATCTCTGCAAAGACCCCGCTCACCAAAAGCATCACTACACTGCCACTTCCACGCCCACCAACATGCCATACTAAACAAAGTTGGCCCGACTCGGGTTTAGATTATCAAACAACCACTCAAATAAGGTCGGAGCAAAAAAGTTATGTTGGCGTTGTGGAGGGACCAACCTTCGCCAAATACCTAACATCGGAGGGACCAACCTTCGCCAAATACCCAACAACAAGTGTTTGTTCAAAAAATAAAAAAATTATACATTAACTGTTGAAAGTGTTGAATAATTCTTTGCCCTCAACTTGTCATTTTTTACATTTGATGTCCATTGACTTGAACAAAAATATCAAATGTGAATTTGTTAAGAGGTATTGTTTCAATGTAAAAAGAGAAGAAAAAAAAACATAGTTTATTTTTTCTTTTGAAAAAAAAGCTAAAAAATATCTCATTTTTTTTTATTTAGACAAATAACACCTCATTTAATTAACTAATGTTGAAAATACCTCAACTTATAAATGTTGTAAGTTTTATACCTAGCACCTGTATTGTTATTTAGTATTACAGTTTTTCCCTTAAAAATAATTTTCTGTTTTAAATACAACAGAAAAAAATGGAAAAAAAAAATGTTCATTTTCATAATGAAACACTTGACTTTTGCAACCCAGATATTTGGACTCACACCTACTTTGTGAGATAGTTTTTTCAATTTGACATACTTTTTTCTATTAGTATATTTTTCCATCACTTTTTAGTACTAATGTTCATTATTTTGTGACTATTTTGCTCATCACATTTTTACAAACAAACTCAAAGGCACCAAACAAAATTATTTGTCGTCTCTGTTTTTTTTTTTTTTTTTTTTTTTTTTTTTTTTTTTTTTTTTTTTTTTTTTTTTTT
>NC_025694.1:21934805-21948970 GCF_000633955.1 Camelina sativa | reverse complement strand
TTTTTTTTTTTTTTTTTTTTTTTATCTTTTTGTTTTTCTTTAGTCATTTATTTTTTTTTCTCTTTCCACAATATAAAAATTGTAAGTTCTGTCTCTTTTTCGTTTCTCATTCATCTCCATCATCAAAAAACATTCTCTTTTCCAGATTTTGCAGCGGACCACATCTGACATATGACTTCATCCTGAATTAAGATAGATCCGATTTGGTGCAGCTCCGACAAAGAAGGTATCAAGATCTACTCATATGAAATGAAACTTCTTCCATCAACATCCACCTACAAATTCACCATTAATAACTTAACAAACAAACAACTTCATCAGAGAAGAAGATTTAGAGACTTATACCTCTCAAGAACAATAGCTTGGAATCTTCTTTTTCCTTAACTAACTCATCACCGTAACCTACTTAAACATCACCATAACCAGATTCTGCACCACTAATAGATATGGATATGGAGAAGCCCATGGGTATTGTGGCAGTTATGAGTAATATAGCTATCTTATGAATATAACTTTGGTTTCATTGGAATGTTTAAAGATCAGATTCATATCCAAATGCACTTACATATGTTAGCAGGGAGATTGAGTTTGTGAATTGTGATGCGTAGATTAGCTAAAAATGGATGATTCATTGTCTTCTCTTGTGATCCATTCATGAGTATCCACTATAAACTAACCATCTCACCAAAATACACGATCTAGGGAGAAAGGCCAGAGCTTGCCTAATTTTTTTTCCCAAATGTGTTGTCTCCTCCTTAAGTAATGATCTCCATTTGGCTTTAAGTAGTGAACTTCATTTTTCATTTGTGTCATCTTTTTTAGATGTGTAGTCCATGACAACGTCCATATAGAAACATGTTTATTTGATTGACTCGGATTGTACTCTAATATATATTAATAGAAAAATATATTAGAGTACTAATAAAAAGCTATAAAAATGTTAGAACATAGATCGCTAATGATAAATTGTAATGTAGAATATTCTTTATTCTAATTAAGTATACACAACTAAAGTTGGAAGTTAGATTATGACACAACAACAACACTGATACATACTATTCCGCCACAAGGACTTGTTTTACAATTTATATGTTGCTATATACTTTTAAAAAGTTTTGGTCCTTGGGATATACTTGGTAAAATATGCTATGTTTTTTTATATCAAAAGTCAACGAGATTAACTAAGATCGTGAATGGTGATACTCCAATAGGATTATTCAATTTTACATTGTAGAAGCCAGAAGGACTCGTCTTCTTCAAAAAGTGTATCAAAATAACATTGTTAAAAGACTTGTTCAATAGAAAGATATCGTCTACTGGATAAGTTACAAAAAAAAAAAATAGCGATCCAGCTATTCTTGCAAAAAAAGAAACATTTTTACAAGCTACAACCAATTCATCAAAATAATTTGTTTTGTACAAAATGGCCCATGCAGATTTCGAACCTGCGACCTTCGCGTTATTAGCACTACGCTCTAACCAACTGAGCTAATAGGCCATTTGCTTAAGTGATACAATCATTGCAAGTAATGTTAAAAATTTTGTTTTTGTGGAACTTTTTTTTTTTTTTGGTTTGGTCAAATTAACCTTCATTTTCATTTCAATTAATCAGTCAAAAAAGATACAAGAAAGATGTTGAAAGTATCATACGGATTAGTCAAAAGAGTATACTAAGACAATGTAGAAAAGTAGGGGAGAATGTGCTATATCATCATCGTGCGTGCATGGTTGGTGAGATTATGTTTCGTACTTGTCTCTCCATTAGAGGTTCACCTGCATCTTCTTTCCTCCAATCTTTTCCAGGTAAACTATGAAAATCATTTTAGATCATATATATTTATATATGCGTTAGATTTGTACAATTAGGATATGAATCGTTCTTCTAATCTTTAAGTTCTAATCCAAATAATCTTTGAAATTAAGCGTTTATAGCTCATTTTCTTTGCAAATTTTATTTTCATCTAGGAGTTTTAGATAATCTTTGTATGTGAATAAAGATGATCCAAGTGCCCTTGTTGACTTAAAAGTGAAGATCAAGTTTCTTTCATGTTTTGGTCTAGCTAGTTTCTGAGTTTAATGGATCCATTGGTTTATGTGTTTTGTGATTGAATTTGATCAGAGAAACTCCTAATGGCTGCGTCTGCGACCAACACCCCTTCGAAAAAGCTCATTCAAATCGATGTAAGCTCGGATTCGGTGTGTCCATGGTGCTTTGTGGGAAAGAAGAATCTTGACAAAGCTATTGATGCATCTAAAGATCAATACAACTTTGAGGTTACCTCTCACTACTCTCTATTATTTTGTTTACTTGAAGAATGATTGAGATGGTTACAATACACGTCTCTTGAAAAATAAACGTAGATCCGATGGCGTCCGTTTTTTCTTGATCCATCTGCACCAAAAGAAGGTGTGAGTAAGAAAGAGTTTTATCGACAGAAATATGGAAACAGATATGAAGGAATGTTCGCACAAATGACCAAGGTTACTATTTAACTTACCAATTCTTTAACATAGCTTTATGTTCTTGTTGAGACAATCTTGAGCTAATTTTTTGATTCATTACACAGGTCTTTAAAGGTCTTGGCTTAGAGTTTGACACATCCGGTCTCACGTAAGCACCAACAGTTTTCTTTTATCAGTCAAGAAGAGAGATTTCTTTTGTCTATTTTGTCTAAATGTTTTTTGTTTATAAGAACAGTGGAAACAGTCTTGATAGTCATAGACTTATACATTATGCCGGTAAACAAGCGCCGGAGAAACAACATAAACTTGTTGAGGAATTGTTTATCGGTTACTTCACGCAGGGGAAGTACATCGGTGACAGGTATTGAAGACAAAGCTCTTATCCCCAAATATGTAAAACAGTTTTGTTTTGGGATATATAAGCCTTTAAGTATCCTTAGACGTTTAACTGGACATAACCTTGCGGATGAATTCAGGGAGTTTTTGGTTGAGACGGCTAACAAGGTTGGGATAGAAGGAGCAGAAGAGTTACTCTCAGACCCCAACAATGGAGTCACAGAGGTGTGTTTTCTGAACAATGTGGTCATTAGTGTTTGTTCTGTAGGATAATGTGTTGAATGATCTGTTCTGAACTACGTTTTTATAATGAAAAGGTGAAAGAAGCGCTGGCAAAGTATTCACAAAATATCAGTGGAGTTCCAAATTATACGGTAAGTTTACGCGCTACATATCGATTGGCCTTTATAAGATCATGGCAAAACTCTAGTATAGAGTGAAACAGACCGCCATTTTTAATGTGTCCTTATAGTCTTGTATCCTTACTTTGTACTGTTTTTTTTTTTTTTTTCAGATTAACGGGAAGGTGAAAGTGAGTGGTGCGCAACCGCCCGAGATATTCCAAAATGCGTTCAGAGCGGCTTCAGCTTGAAATATAAACAGTGAACTCAAGAGTTCGTGAATTTTTTAATGTCCATGGAGACTTTCTGTTTCTGTTGTTTGAGCTTTAAGTTTTTGACTGTTTCAATAAGTTGGTGTAATAATACAAATTTGGTGTTTCAATAAGTTGGTGTAGTAATACATTTGGTGTTTCAATAAGTTGGCGTAATAATACAAATTTGGTGTTTCAGTAAGTTGGTGCAGTGATACAAATTAAGTCTTTGATGGATTGTCTAATAATTCAAAGAAGTTGAATAGAAAACACAGCATTCTTCCTCTTGTTCTTCTTCTTGCTCTGATTTCAGAAATAAAAATATTGTTTCTGCTAATACGGTTGATAAGCCATTTATATTCAGATGAAAACAAAAGTGCTTGATAAGCCATTTTTTCATTCCAGTAATCTTTTTAAAGATAAATGTATATATATGAGTCTATAATATTAGGAGACATCCACACAATTCTCATATTTACTGTCAAAGGCATCTGGATATTCACAGAAAGTTTTATGTACAAGTGATTTCTCTCCTGTTTATTCTATAGAGCACGACTCAACATTTTTTACTTCTTTGAGCAAGTCTTTATTACAATGCTAAGAAGTTTCGTTTTCATCAAATGCCATCACCTGAAAGATTAGGTTGGAAAAAATTAGCTAAAGATGCATTAACTCCAAAATGTTAACTTATGCATGGTTCATATGACCAAGAAAAGTATGAGAAATGGACCAGTCCATTATTTTCTTTTCTTTTTTTTTTGATCTCAGGACCAGTCTACTTATGGATGCAATAAATGTTAATGCTTAAAATGGAGATGAGAAATTCTAATACAAAATGATGCACATTTCATATCTATGAAGGAGACTGATGTAACATTTAACCAAATTTGAAGTTTAAAACTTGTAAGAAAGCGACGAGTTACCTTTCCACAGACAGGGCAAGTTTCACTTCTCTCCATCCATTCATAGATACAGCTAAGGTGGAAATGGTGAGAACACTTGGTTATTATCTTTGGATTCTCCGGGGTGTAATCTGCACATTGTAAAACAAAGAATTCTGAAACCAATATAGCATCAAAGCACTCGCAACGATTTCGGTATCTACATAATTCCATTCTACGAAATCTGATGTAAACTATCCTAAGAACAAAGACTATTAATGGCCTAATTGCTCAGGAGTGTATTAAATCAAGAAATGGAAACCATGAAAGCAACTTATAAAGATATACTAATAACCTAACACACTCTTTATCGCCGCGGTAAATAATAAGCCAAGAAAACTGCATATAATGGATTCAAAGAGAGCATCAAACTAGATTTTTTTAGTTTTACCATCAAGGCAGGTTGGACAAATATCTTCATCATCCGATTCTGCGTAATAATTTTCTATCCCGGGCACTGTTTTCGACTTTGCAATGGTTGATGAACCTTTGGAATACACTTCTTTCGAACCATCTTCACAATCGGACTTACTCCATTTGCCTCCACCACCCAAAGCTTCAGAACTCATTTCAGTATCACCTCTTAATGGTTGTGATTCTTCACCTGAATGGCCTGAGCCTTTAACAAAACGAAAATACCTAGGATCAGCATCGTAAGGCAATGGTCTTGGAGGAGAATGATACACATTAGACAAAGAGTCATCAAGTGCAGTTGTTGAATTCATCACTGCAGCAGTCTCCACAGTTGAAGGTATCGGATGCATTCCCCCTCTATTAAATAACGAAGCATACTACAAAAAGAGAAAGGTAGACCATGAGTTTCTAACTCAACAAAACCAGAGTTCATATCTACCAAAGCATGCTTTCAAGGCAAGTCTCACTGCTAATTCACTACAAAAGAAGCACATGATTCGATGAAGAAGGTGAAAAGAACATACCAAACCCATGAAACTCTGGAGGAAGCAATTAAGGCATGGACAGTTCCTAGTCATGGAAGTGTTTGGATTCACATAACTCTCAAAGAGATCAACTTGAAAGCAACAACAGAAAGCACCCATATCTTCAACAAACTCAAGTTTTCAAATTTTACAGAGAATGAGAGAGGAACCCCAATTTCACAGAAGTTTTATTTTTCACTAGCTCCCGCAAACCAGAATCCCCTCTCTCTCTCTCTCTCTGTCTCTCTCTCTCTCTCTCTTCTTAACTGCAAAACTCTTGTTCCTACAGTCGAATCTCCCACCTGTAATAGAAGAAACATATCAAAATTTCACATTTCTAAAAACCAAACGAAATCAGCTAATACAAGTTCTNTATAGTAAAATATGAAAAAAAAAAATTTTTTAAAAAAAAAAAAAAAAAAAAAAAAAAAAAGATTCGTTCTTTAACGTATCACGTATGAGAAAAGAACATCAATCAGAGATGAAACCAAAATATGAAGGAATCATCATAAAAGCTTATCGAAGAAGGGTTTTTCGAAACCGATGAAACATTAGATGATCATCAGTAATGAATTGTATTCAATCAAATCATAATGATCATCAAATACAATTTTTTAAAAAAGAAGTAAAAAAAAAAAAAAAAAACAGAGGAATCGGTGAGCACCTTTTTGAGATAAGAAGCCTGAGAAAAAATCCAGGAAGCAATGAGAAAAACAAACCCCCAGGAAATCTCCAGGGTAATTAATTAAAAATTAATCTGTTGACTAATTCTTTAAAAATTGAAGATTTTTGCAGGTTTCTCTTCTAAAAAGTGCAGAATGATTTTCCCGGAATAATAGCGATCCTTCCTCTCTCTCTCTCTCTCTCTTTCTTTCTCGTCTTTAACCAGGAAAACAGAAATTTCCAGAAACCGTCCCTTTAATTTTACATATTTTTATTTTTGACCCTACATGTTTTGATTGTAAAGTTTATAAACTACACTAATTTTGACCCTTACGTTTTTCTATACTCTAACTTAACCCATTTACTAGTTCTCCGCAGTCACGGTGTTGCTAAGTTCACGTCTCACCAATTCACTAAGATATTGCGACGATCAAGTTGTACTAGCTCAAATGATTTAAATGTCGCGACGATCATATTTAAAATCAAATGTTTCCTTCTACCAAAAAAAAGCGAAAACTTTAACACACAATTTTTGAAATAGTCACTAACAACAAAATGTCTTTCGAGTTTAAGAACTTGTAAGTACCCTAATTATCATGAATATGCCAACCTTGACAAGGTCAAATGGATCTAAACTTTTTATCTCTACACCTGATAACCCAAAAATTGTAATAATCTTCAAATGGGTTTTCTTGTTGCAAAGCCCACACCTCACTATGTGAGAGAAGCCAAGTATCGCCTTCAAGTTCGACTACCCCACCTTGGCAACTTTTCTTTGCTCGGTTTGGCCAGACAAGGGGCACTGCATCTCCGTCCAACTTATAGGAACCATTGTCTCGCCTGCGCACAATCACCAGACCACGAAAACTTTTTTTATTACTCAGACCTCATAATGTATAAAGGCCAAACGAAGCAAATACATCTCCATATTAACAAACTACAAGTTGGAAATGTATTACACTTTGATATGCGATAGATCAGCTATAGACTTAATACTCTTCCTTCATTACACTGGCCTTTATTAGTTTCCAAGAGTAGGAAAATAAAAGAATATACCTGCAGCACTTTCTGCTGAGACCACACCAAGTTCATTCTTAGCAGTCGACAAATAGTATGCCCGTGCATCACCAAGAGACAGCTTTAAGAGTCCCAGTTAAGGAAACTTCAGATGTTATTCCCCAAAACATCATATACTATTATAGACTACAAGTTTACAACTACGCTACATTCGAATCACATTATACAGCAAGATGTGTGAGTGAAAAGAGTAACTGGATGGCACAAAGTAACAAATCTTAGGAATGTTTAAGCACTGGTCGACCCCTAAACTGTAAAAAAAAAACCAGATACTAATAGACAATAAGTAAGAAATCTTAGGTGTGCAAAGGATACAACCATAGCTCTAACAATGTCACCAGCATGGAAAGACTGATGCAAGTCAACTTTGTCAATCTCTGTTGCTCTAACATCTTGTTGCCTTTTGAAAGAGCAAACACAAGTTAGATCAACTCATAAAAAAAAAACTAAACCAACACCACAGGAGCATGAGTAATTCCAACCTGATTACGCCAGCAAAATTTTCACGAACAGCCTTTGGACCAACACATAAGATATCAACAGCAGCCATCCGAGCCATAACTTTAGTCACCTACCAAAAATATCAGAGAATTAGCCTTCAAAAATTACTTACTTCTTAGTATGAACATCAACGAATTCCACAAGAGCAAGACTCACCCTTGCTATGACAACAGAACCAGGCTCAGGTATAGGACCATGTGCCTTGTGACCCGTAACTTCCACAACAGCTCTCTGCTTTGCCATTGTTATGATCCAATAAGTTATATATCCATTCATAATCACAAAAACAAGTATAACAATCCAAAGATTTCGATTTCGATTACAATGAATTTAACAATCCAACGATTTTGATTTCCCATAGGATTCAGCAAGCTATATCAATGTAACAGAAGAACCAATCAGTAGACGAACCAACCTGGTCAAGTGATTCGGGAAGAGGAGAAACAATCCGACGAGTTCCTGTAAGTGAAGCGTAGATGGTTGTATCGTTGACGTAAGCTCCTTTTCCGGCTTTAAACTCAGTAGCTTGCCCAATTACATCTCCCGGCGTTACTAGCTCCGTCGTCATAGTTTCAAAATTTTCCGATTTGCGACTGTGAAACAAAACCCTAGGAACCTGAGGGTTTTTGATCGGCAAATATTAACCAGGAAAAACATAAATTTCCGGAAACAGTCCCTTTAATGTTTTATAAATTCAATTTTGATCCTATAGTTTCGAATTATAATTTAAGCTACTTTAATTTTGACCCATCTGTTTTTTAAATTACACAATCCGACCCGGATACACCTAATACCCGGTGTGCCTGACCCGGTTAATTTTTCAAGTTTTCAACAGTCGACGACACACTTGCAGAAAAAATTCGAGTTTGATTCCCTTGGAATTGAAAAAATCCAATAAACAAACAAGCGGGACCTTCAATTTTGAAATCTCTCTATCCAGATCCATCTCTCCGTCACGATCTTCCTCTTACCGTCACCGGAACCGGCGAAGATTAGTCTTCGTGATTCCAGATCTGTTCCTATACTCCTTCTTCATCCTATCGTTTGTGTTCATCGGATTATACAATTCGCTCCATTGTTTCTGCATTTCTCGAATTGATTAGGTTAAAAAAATGTGTCAGTACTCGATTTGAGTAACCTAGGTGTTTCGGTACGTTTCTGTTTTGGATTTGAGCAAAACGACGGGAATCATGAGTAGAAATTTCGGAAGTTTCGTGAAGATTTGAGGGATTGGTTTTAGGTATTTGTAGTGGTAGAGAGAATGCAGAGTTTAACGAGTTCAGCTCCGACACCGGAGGCGATATTAGAATGGTTACAGAAGGAAATGGGGTATAGGCAATTAGGTCCGTATAGTGGATCAAGCAAGTCTCATGTTCCTTCCATTGATGCTATTAGGAAGATTTGTAGAGGGAATATGATACCTGTTTGGAATTTTTTGATAAACCGGGTGAAATCGGAGAAGACGGTGGAGAGAATTAGGCGGAACATTACGGTTCATGGAGGAAGTAGTAATGCTGGTAGCGTTGGGAGTTCTGTGATTCCTGGGAAGGAGGAGGGTAAGGGAAAAGGACGGCGGAAGGAAAAGACAGTGACTGGGGAGAGTTCGAGTTATGCAGAGGGTAGAGAGGCTGCATTGCAGGAAAGGGAATTAGCTGCAAAGGAAGTGGAGAGATTGAGGAACATAGTGAGGAGGCAAAGAAAAGATTTGAAAGCTAGAATGTTGGAGGTCTCTAGAGAAGAAGCAGAACGGAAAAGGATGCTTGACGATAGAGCAAATTACAGGTTTGATTTAAATCTTCATTGTGGATACATTATGTTCATACTTTGTTTCTCACTTGTAAGAGTATATAATAGAAAATTTCTGCACCACTTAGCTTTCTCTGGTTGTGGTTATGCGTTTTATCACTAGTCTTATGTCCCCAATAGAACCGTTATAAGTATAGCTTTTTATCTATGTCCTGTTTAGCTAGTTAGAGTCTGTGCCATGTTTAGGTGGTTTCGATATCGTTCTCTGTGATTGAAGCAGCCATGTATATATATAGCCCTGAAATTATTCTTTTTTGGTCATGTTGATTCTCTAAGAATCTTGATATACCTCTAGAATGGAATATATGAGATTTCTTCAGGTTATTGTGTTACTTTGGTTTCATGGATATGCCACACATCAACCATTTATTAAGTTTGTATCCATGCTTAATGATATTAATTTTCTATTTTCCCCTGTCATGAAGCTTTATCAACAGCATCTCTCTGTTGAAATGCATTGAAACTGCTGATACAACAATGGAAATCGTTGTTTCTGTTATGCTCAGTCTATCTTTCAAATTGTTTGGTGAGTTTATTTTGTTTCCATTTCTCAGACACAGGCAAGCATTGTTGGAAGCTTATGATCAACAATGCGACGAAGCAACAAGAATATTTGCAGAGTATCACAAAAGGCTACAAGTCTACGTTAATCAAGCAAATGATGCACAACGGTCTGTCAATTCGTCGAATGAAGTGTCAAGCAGCCTCAGTGCTAACAGTGAGAGGGAAGCTGTTTATTCCACTGTCAAAGGAACTAAGTCTGCAGATGATGTCATTCTCATGGAAACAACCCGAGAGCGAAATATCAGAATAGTTTGTGATTTGCTTGCATCACACATGATTGAAAGAATACGTAACTCTTTCCCTGCATACGAAGGAAATGGAATTTGTTCACATCCTGAGCTGGAAACAGCCAAGCTCGGTTTTGAATATGATGGAGAAATAACTGATGAGATGAAAACTGTTATAGTAAATTCCCTGAGGGGTCCTCCTCTGCTGCTTCAGGCTATCGCTGCATACACTTTACGTATTAAGACCCTGATATCCAGAGAGATGGAGAAGATTGATGTCAGAGCAGATGCTGAAATGTTAAGGTGTCTTCTGACTTTCCTCTTATGCCACACTCTGTTATTGTGTACTCCTGATTCTGCAGTGTGACTCAAATGCACCTTGCATGCTATTTTTGCTGACTGATGCGGAAGATTATGAAACACATATAGCAATTTAGTACTTTCTGATTTCGTTGCAGCTAACTTATGTTGGAACGTATTTTGATCTGGTCGATATGAGCTGTTCCTGGGGTCCCTTTAAATTATGTTTGATCAATGATTATTGTATCTCTATCTTATATCAAGATTTCAGTTTTCATGAGTCATATCTGCTTTCTTAAGTTCTTGTTCCAGGGTTGCTTTGGACTAACATAAGCAATTGGATGTCAATCTATTTACAGGTATAAGTTTGAGAACAACCGGGTAACAGACAATTCTTCTTCTGATGTGAGCTCGCCTTTGAGTTATCAGTTTAATGGTAATGGGAAGATAGGCACAGATACACATTTCCAAGGATCTAACAACCAGCTCCTTGAACGGCAGGTTGTTTTCTTTGTCTAGTTTTGCTGGCTCTTCTTGTTAATTTGAACATACAGAAAAAGGATATTTATGTTTCAAATTAAGCAAATATTGACAGATATTTGGTTTGGTCTTCCACTGCTGTTTTTGTATGGCCATATTTTAAAAGTCTGTTTATCTTACCTTTCACCTGTGCTACTTTTCCAGAAAGCGCATGTTCAACAATTTTTGGCTACTGAAGATGCACTTAACAAAGCTGCTGAAGCTCGTGATTTATGCCACAAATTTATTAACCGTTTGCATGGAAGTGCTGATGCAGCTTCACATTCGTTTTCTGGAGGCACAACACAGAGTGGTAGCAATCTTAGGCAATTTGAGGTAGATGCCAGATTCCCTTGGTTTCTAAAAAGACCTTGATTTCTTCAGTTTATCCTTCCACTTGAATCTGAAAAGAATAATTATGTTCTTATACAATTCTACAATCAGAATACTTTTATATTTGTCATGTAGCAGGCACTGCATAACTGATTCTCAGTTATCATGAAAGTTCATTGTATGTTTAATATACTTGCTTGATCAAGCTATCCAATTATCCTTTGCAGTTGGATGTATGGGGAAAGGAAAGAGAAGCTGCTGGTTTGAGGGCTAGCTTAAACACACTGTTATCTGAAATACAACGGCTAAACAAATTATGTTCAGAACGAAAAGAAGCCGAAGATTCCTTGAAAAAGAAGTGGAAGAAAATTGAGGAATTTGATGCTCGCAGATCCGAACTTGAAACCATATATACAACTCTTCTAAAGGCTAACATGGTAATATCCCAACTTCTCTTTCATTGAAGTGATTAAGTGATATTTACTATGGGCATTACTCTGACCTTTTTTTTAATATATATATAGGATGCTGTTGCATTCTGGAATCAGCAACCACTCGCTGCAAGGGAATATGCAGCAGCAACTGTAATTCCAGCTAGTGAAGTTGTTGTGGACATTTCAAACAGCGCAAAAGATTTTATTGAGAAAGAAGTGTCTGCTTTCTTTCAAAGTCCTGATAACTCTCTCTATATGCTTCCGGCTACTCCCCAGGTATGTAAATTGTCAGATGACATTCTGATGATTTTATCTATCAGTTTCTGCGAGATACAAGTGCACTCTAGTTCAATCGTATGATAGATATTTGACTGATAATTGAAGACTAATGTTTGTTGAATAATACACAAATAACAGAAGTTGCATATAGAAATGTGTGGTATATTTTCTAGCCTCAAGGTTCTTTTGGTCTGTGAGTCAAGTACTCATGCACCATAGAAGAACGTTGGGACTTAATGGTTCAAGAAACATTTTTGCTGGTCTCATAGGTGTAACGGAATGTGAATTAGAAGACGTAGTGTTCTTTTAAGTTAGCAAACTTGTATATTGATGCCTCGATTCTGTCATTTATATGCAATTTTCTTCAACAGGGACTTCTAGAGTCTATGGGAGCTAATGGATCAACAGGACCTGAAGCTGTTGCTTATGCAGAGAAGAATGCTGCTCTATTAACTGCAAGAGCAGGTGCAAGAGATCCATCAGCAATTCCATCTATATGCCGCATTTCTGCTGCCCTTCAATATCCTGCAGGTGAGATTTTCCTCTTTTTAGAAAGAAAAACACCCAAGGACGTACAGTTCATCCCTCTGGAAAGGCTCATGTGTATTGAACCATCCCAATTTGGAAGCGCTTCCTATTGAAACCATTGCTCACTGCCTCATGAATTACAGTGTCTTTCAATGGAATGCTAAATCAAACAGACAAACATAGAAAGACTTTTTCTTTTCACTGTTGGTTCATCAACCTACCACGTAGATTGATGTATGCTAGAATAGCCACGTAGACCTGCTGCTGGTTTCAAGCATAGAAAGTTTTCCTTGATATGAATTCCTTTCATAAGCCAAAATGTTGTAGTGGCTTCTTAGTAGGATTTGATTATAATCAATGTTCTTGCTTCTTAAATAGGTCTGGAGGGTTCAGATGCAAGTTTGGCCTCAGTTTTAGAGTCTCTTGAGTTCTGCTTACGGGTTCGTGGATCTGAAGCATGTGTTTTAGAAGACTTAGCAAAGGCAATCGATTTGGTCCATATACGGCAGGATCTAGTTGAAAGTGGCCATTCTCTGTTAGATCATGCTTTCCGTGCGCAGCAAAAATATGAAAGGTAAGGCGTATTCCTCTGTACTTTGGCATACACAGGCTACCGATATCTTATTTATTTCCCCCACGGTATTCTATATTCTTTGTAAACTTTCATTGTACTAACTACGTATCTTGTATGCAGAACAACTAACTACTGCCTAGATCTAGCTTCTGAGCAAGAGAATACAATATCAGACCAATGGTTGCCTGAACTTAGGACTGCAGTCCAGAATGCTCAAGCTTCCTCTGAGCACTGCAAATACGTCAGGGGTTTGGTATGGAACTACTTTTAACTATAATTCTTGTTTGTAATGCATAATATAGACAGATGGTGACCATCTTAATGCATTTTCACGTGGACGTTCTAAGTCATACGGCTCCTAAAGCATGGCTTGTCTGAACCATAAAATCTGCCTGACCGTGTTTTAATTATTTTTGTTGTGTTTGGGATTTAAGATCCTTCTTACAGTTGGTGCTCTTTAAGCTTGCCTTTTAATTTAGTCCCCATTATAACTAGTTAATGTTACAAAATTGCAAATCAAGTTTATGTTTTCTAGTCTTTTTGTTGTCTGTGATATATTGTACTAAAATCCTAATTTACTTCATATTTTTATTCTTGGGCACACCCTTTCACATATGAAGCTTGATAACGTTGTTGCTTGTGTATCCAATGCAGCTTGATGAATGGTGGGAACAGCCTGCAGCAACAGTGGTTGATTGGGTTACTGTAGATGGTCAAAGTGTTGCAGCTTGGCAAAACCATGTCAAACAGCTTCTTGCCTTTTACGATAAAGAATCATTGAGAACGTAAAAACCCCCATCGTGGCCCGCTCAATTCTCATTATACACACTAGTGAATCTGATCTTCTACAACAATGTATGCAAAGTGGGAAAACTCGATGTGCAGTTTGTAAAGAAAATGGTAACTCTTCTTCTTCTCTTTGTGTGTGTCGTCGTTATAGTTCCTCAGGTTTTATTTTTAACATCATTGCGGGAAACTAATGTGTTTCGCCATTTGTGTTTTGTGTTTTTTTATCAAGTATCTCTGTTTTTCTGATTCTCTTAATCAGTCTTGTATCACGAGGTTTGTGTTTCCATACATTCTTAGCTAA
>NC_025694.1:21924629-21930132 GCF_000633955.1 Camelina sativa | reverse complement strand
ATTTGATTATAATCAATATTCTTGCTTCTTAAATAGGTCTGGAGGGTTCAGATGCAAGTTTGGCCTCAGTTTTAGAGTCTCTTGAGTTCTGCATACGGGTTCGTGGTTCTGAAGCATGTGTTTTAGAAGACTTAGCAAAGGCAATCGATTTGGTCCATATACGGCAGGATCTAGTTGAAAGTGGCCATTCTCTGTTAGATCATGCTTTCCGTGCGCAGCAAAAATATGAAAGGTAAGGCGTACACAGGCCTAACACAGGCTGCCGATATCTTATTTATTTCCCCCACGGTATTCTATATTCCTATGTAAAATTTCATTGTACTAACTATGTATCTTGTATGCAGAACAACTAACTACTGCCTAGATCTAGCTTCTGAGCAAGAGAATACAATATCAGACCAATGGTTGCCTGAACTTAGGACTGCAGTCCAGAATGCTCAAGCTTCCTCTGAGCACTGCAAATACGTCAGGGGTTTGGTATGGAACTACTTTTAACTATAATTCTTGTTTGTAATGCATAATATAGACAGATGGTGACCATCTTAATGCATTTTCACGTGGACGTTCTAAGTCATACGGCTCCTAAAGCATGGCTTGTCTGAACCATAAAATCTGCCTGACCGTGTTTTAATTATTTTTGTTGTGTTTGGGATTTAAGATCCTTCTTACAGTTGGTGCTCTTTAAGCTTGCCTTTTAATTTAGTCCCCATTATAACTAGTTAATGTTACAAAATTGCAAATCAAGTTTATGTTTTCTAGTCTTTTTGTTGTCTGTGATATATTGTACTAAAATCCTAATTTACTTCATATTTTTATTCTTGGGCACACCCTTTCACATATGAAGCTTGATAACGTTGTTGCTTGTGTATCCAATGCAGCTTGATGAATGGTGGGAACAGCCTGCAGCAACAGTGGTTGATTGGGTTACTGTAGATGGTCAAAGTGTTGCAGCTTGGCAAAACCATGTCAAACAGCTTCTTGCCTTTTACGATAAAGAATCATTGAGAACGTAAAAACCCCCATCGTGGCCCGCTCAATTCTCATTATACACACTAGTGAATCTGATCTTCTACAACAATGTATGCAAAGTGGGAAAACTCGATGTGCAGTTTGTAAAGAAAATGGTAACTCTTCTTCTTCTCTTTGTGTGTGTCGTCGTTATAGTTCCTCAGGTTTTATTTTTAACATCATTGCGGGAAACTAATGTGTTTCGCCATTTGTGTTTTGTGTTTTTTTATCAAGTATCTCTGTTTTTCTGATTCTCTTAATCAGTCTTGTATCACGAGGTTTGTGTTTCCATACATTCTTAGCTAATATGAATCAGGTTTCTGCAACTTTGTATGCCCTTCTTTTATCTTTGAGAGAGATAAAGACTGTGTTGCCAACTACTTGTTGTGTATACAAGTCACGGTCAAGAGCGTTTTGAGGAATACACTTAACATTGAACTCTCGTGAAGATTGGATTCTGTTGATTTTTAACTTGGACACTAATGGAATTATCTAGTCCAGTGAAGTTACCTAATCTATAAATTTAGAGAATCAGTTACCAATTTTTTTTAATGTTTAAAGATCAATTATGAAAAATTAGAGTAAAATATATCATAAACATTAGGATAAAATACCAAGGTTTTGTTATTTTGTTCTTTGTCTTCCCAGAAACTGAAATCAATAATGTTGAATCACGGGGCAGAAAAGAACAAAAAAGCTTTTTGAAGAAGCATGCTTCAGTGTCTAACAATAATACCAGAGTAAAAACAAAACCACATTCAACTCTAAAGGCGCAGTGCTCCAAAATGTCTCCTCTTCTCATCCTCATCTTCATTGCCACAACCATAACATTCAGTAATTACTCTTCAGTGGCCACAACTTTACCTGACACTGTCCATCGTAACGACAAGAACCTCTTCTCAGTCTCAGGTATCATCATCACCAACAAACTGGTTTTAGTATTATAAAAATTTTCTCCTTTCTTTTTTTTTGAGAAGTTTTTGTCTTCTTCTGTGACGATTTGTGCAGGTGAGCTTGATTGCAAATTCAGACAAGCACAACAAAGTTTCTCTGAGGTGAGATGTGCAAAGACTCGACGGATTCTGAAACATATTAGGCAAGCAAGAAGAAGAGATCATGGACACAAACAGAAGAGATCACCAAGACACCTACCAAACAAAGCAAACACAAACAAGAACCCAATAGACAAGAAGTTCTTGTTCCCACCTCCATTGTTTTTTCCCCCAAACCCATTTGCACCCCCACGTTCCATTTTTCCACCAAACCCGTTTGCACCACCACCTTCAATTTTCCCACCCAACCCGTTTCAGCCGCCGCCACCTTCCATTTTCCCACCCAATCCATTTCAGCCACGGCCACCACCACCTTCACTATTCCCTCCAAACCCGTTTCAGCCTCCTCGTGCTCCTCCTCCATCAATATTTCCTCCATTATTTCCTCAGCCTCCTCCCGCTCCTCCTCCATCAATATTCCCTCCAAACCCATTTCAGCCTCCACCGCCTCAGCCTCCTCCAGCTCCTCCTCCATCGTTATTCCCTCCATTATTTCCTAAGCCACCTCCACCCCCAGCTCTTCCTCCTCCATCAATATTCCCTCCAAATCCATTTCAGCCTCGCCCTCCTCTTCCCGCTCCTCCTCCGCCATGGTCTATCTTTCCTCCACTGCCACCGATCTTTCCAGGCTTAAATCCACCACCGCCACCTCCTCCTCCACCTCCATCAATCTTTCCATTTCCTCCATTCCCGTTCTTCCCACCACCACGCAACCCTGGACCTCCTCCTTCTTCAGCAAACAAGCAGCCTCCTTAATCGAACAAGAGTTATCATATAATATATATACCAAACATTTAAATATCTGTTGTATATGACAGTCATATATTTACTTAAGGGTAAATAATAAAATATGAGTATTCAACTTCTACATCTGTTCCTGAATCTATACATCTAGATACTATGGCTTCAAATCAAATTTACTTCTCAAGAAAACTCTCTTCAATCAAATGAAGCTCACAACATGATACAGGCATTTCATTGATTTCAACAAAATGTTACTAATTTGTAGTATTAGTTTGAGTATAGCAGTGTAAGAAAGAGAAGCACAGGAGACCATGTACTTGAAACAATGTCATTATTAAATGGAAAAATCTCTACATATGGTGTTTTGAAACTTGCTACATCTCTTCTTTTGTACTTAGTCATGAGAATAGTTGCAACATAAAGGGTTGAACTGCAAACACAAACAAGTGAATATACTCTATAACTTGAGATAGTTTGGTTTGGGTTTGATACCACATTTGGTGAGAACCTTCATACATCTGAACCTGAGGTACAACATAAAGGCATAAAACATGATTCTGATTCTGAAACACATGTTCTGTTCAAAAGCTATACATTTTTTTACAAACCTCCAATAAGAAAGAAGCTTTATCACGTTTCTGATCATTCTGATTATGAGGTATAATATTCAATAAACTCTGAAACCTGTACTCACCAAGAATCACAAATCAGGAAAGTTTCTACTCAGTATTGACCGACCCTTTTAATAAAAAGAGATAAAAATCCAAACTTTAGAACATTTTATTAACCTTTTATTGATTTTGCTTAACAATTTATTAATTAATTAAAACGGTGTGGCTGCGATTACAGGACAATCACTATTTGTCATGGCCTCCTAGTGCTCTGCATATCAACCGTAAAGAGGAGTGAAAGACTCTGAATCATACAAGGACAGTACTCTGACTCTGATTATGCAGCTTCTTAGAGACAAATCTCACTCTCTGGAAATCAGATATGACTGTAAGCATCAACACAATATACATTTGATCATTGTTCACCATGTTCATCTTTCTGAGGAGACGAACATACAACAGAGGAGACGGACAGACAAGTTACTATAATAGAGGAACAAGTAAACAAGTGATCGAAGCAACACTTCCAAGAAGTTACTACTACAGTATACAGAAAGCCTCAAGAATCACCTGAATAGCAAGTAAACAAGTGAAGAGCTACTCTTTGTTAAGGGAAAAGCAGAGGAGGATTCAAACCTCAATTCAAAGTAATAGAACATTCGAATGTGGTTATTGTAAAAACAAAGTAAAGCCAGCAATGAACAAAACTTGTTCTAATTATATTAAGAATTACTTAAACCAATGTGTTTTATCAGTTTTACACAAAGTCAACAAGAATCATCAGCACCATCGGATGCATCATCAGCACCATCAGCTTCAGCTTCAGATTCAACAGGATCATCATATTCTCCCCCTGTTTGAGTGCACATTCATATAAAAACATCAATGAATGACCAACAGCATTACCAAGAGAGATAGACGACACTTACTTTCAAGACGGGCCTTCATCTTCAGAAGAAGATCAATAAGATGAGACAAGTCATCTGAAAGCGCCATGCGTCCCCTAATACCTGCAACGGCTGCAAGACGGGGCTTCATCTTCAGAAGAAGATCATTAACTTGAGACAAGCCATCAGAAAGGGCCATGCGTCCCCTAATAGAAAAAGAAGCCATTGAAAAGATCAGAGGAAGACGAGTTGGAGAAAGAAGGGAAACGAAGAGAGACGATCGAATGAAAAGATCAGAGGAAGAAAGCAACAAGATGAAAGGAATGTTTTCTGATATTATTCACAGAGACCTGTTATCAGGCTTTATACAATAGATCGTATCTCACGACTTAATTACAAAGAGATGTGATATATCAATCACCTATCAATTAGCAAAGATAAATACTTAATTTGATTCCCTTATCAGATGGGATATAATTACATGATATCCCATTAACTAAGGAAAATAAGAGAGGCAGCCGAGGAAAAAAATTTAGATATCGAAACCTTGCTGTGATACCATCTAGAAGTAGGCTAATATATAGTATACAGTGAGTAGCAGAGGAGCCTCTAGGTTAGGCGTAATTACAGAGGTTTCCTAATACAATGATATCAAATATTGAGGAGTTAATACGTCCTATCATATCTAATCATATCTCTAACACGTTGAAGACTCTTCTTTCGGCGGGAGTAAAAAAAAAAAAACCTTATGAGGCTTAGAAAACACAAAGCCGATTAGCAACAACCAATGGCCCAAACCGACATTAGACTGATCTTGTCGTTCAAACCTCAATTCAAAGTATGTGTCTTTTAGATTGAATATTTGTCTTTCCTTTTTTGCTTCAGATCATCTGTCACCGCCGTATACATGACGCGATTCCTTGTGAAATCTAATGACTGATTTAGAAAATGTTGCCAAAATTTCTTGAGAGCTGTCCATATAGTCATTTCCATCAAACAGGTTATACTTCTAACGAAACCTAAACTTGTTTTTTCATGATTTTATTGTTTCGCTCTGTGTATTGTGTTGACTGTTTCCTTCTCAAAGGTATTTGAACAGTGCAGTAATAACTAAAGTAGACAAAACAAGAAACCATATTTATGAGAAAATGTTGAATTCAAACCAAAGAAAATATCTGAAACAACACCAGGGATAGACAAG
>NC_025694.1:21924113-21924569 GCF_000633955.1 Camelina sativa | reverse complement strand
GAGAAGGAGACTCGCAAGCCCACTCGACCTACCCACGAGAGGTACTCCACCGAGCTAGGAAGGAATTGAGGCTCATTTGATCTTCAAATCGCTAGAACGATCGAGTGGAGGGAAGAACAAGAAGAAAAATTTTGAAATTTCAAAATTTAGTCAAGGTGCTCGACCGTGTACAGTCGAGTGTGGGGTCGAGTGGCAGCAAAAAGCAGGTCAAAGATTCCCATTTCAAATTTGAATGGTATGGACGCTCCACCCTTGTCTCTTTGTCCCCTTAGCTTCTTTATATAGACCTTGCACGAAATTATACCTCTCACATTCTCTCATTTGCTCAAAACCATTGAATTCAAGTTTTAAAGTCTCTCTCATAGCTTATCTTTTGCTCAAGCTTAGTTCTTTCAAGTTTTTGGTTCACTAACCTATTAACTTTGAGCTTTGAGTCTATTCCCTTCAGTTCTATTT
>NC_025694.1:21915317-21920027 GCF_000633955.1 Camelina sativa | reverse complement strand
GTTTTGTTCTTGTATGTGTCTAAATGTTCTTACCGTTAGCATTCTTCTAAAGCTCAATCCATTTTTTTTATGAGAGAATCTTGATATTGATAAGCCCTACTCTAAAAAGAGACCATCATTGTCTCTAAACCTTTTACTGCCAAGCCAAATGAGTTTAAGCATTGCATAGAATTGATTCATGTTCTTGATTAATGAATGTTAAAGGAAATGGTTGATTTGAATGCATGTGGATGTCTAAGGCTCAAATCAGTGAAGGTTGTGATATGCTTGTCTAAAGTCTTTAAGTATAGCTCATTCAACTTGCATCATAGTACTAGTAACTTGGACATTGATTCTAGATAGTCTATTTGCAAGCTTTAGGAGCTGAGATCCCACTTTCAAACCTCACCTACCTTCTTTTGTCTTGATTATTTGCTTGAGGGCAAGCAAAGACTAAGTTTGGGGGTGTTGATGTTCATATATTTTACCTTGTTTTCCCTTAGTTTATTCACAACTTTTGCATCTTTTGCTATCCATTTAGGCCATTATTGTGTAGCTTTAGGACTAATCATGCATTAGAGTATAGTTGCATTGCATTTGCATCTTTTCATGCATAAACAGGTGATTTTGGAGCTTAAGGAGCATGGAAGCAATGCTGAGGAGAAGTGAAGCTGTCCTGAGGAGAAAACAAGAGAGTTAAGGCTGTAGAATCAAGGTCCGGAGTCCAACTCGACCGCACCACTCGACCACCACTCGACCGTGTGCTGAGGAGGACTCGACCGAGTGGAGAATGCACGAGAGAAGCCAGCTCGACCAGCCACTCGACCGAGCACTGGTCGAGTTGACCGAGCCGTTGACTACTTTGACTTTTTGTATTTTTAGGGCTTCCACCTCACCTCCTATATAAGGCCCTTGTACCTGCAGCCACCAAAGAGTCCAGCTTTTTAGAGAGTCTAAAACCTAGTTTTTACCTTTTTTAGATTTTATTCCTTTTGCACTTTTTTTTTTTTTTAGATTTTGTACTTGTTTGAGAGAGAAAGACTAGATTCTTATATTTTGTTTGTTTCATAACTTTCAAAGTATTAAGATTTCGAGTTTTATTCCTTCATCAATATTGTAGATCTCTGTTTCATCTTTCTAATGATGCAAGTTTCATTATTTTCTGGGTTTTTGACATATTTCACCATGTGTTCTTGTGAGTAGTTTGTTTAGGACCTTGAGGATGGGTTAGGCTGGGTTGATCTTGTGGTTTGTTTGATTTGGTCAAGCTTGATTGTTGTAGATCTCTTCTAGGCTAGATGATCTTAATGCTGATCCTATATCTGAGAGGGTAGGGTTTGATTTCAAGCATCTTAGCATCACACCAATGTCTAAGGAGCATAGATAAGGCTAGATCTAGAGCTTACCATTAGGCTTGCTAAGAGATTAGGAGTCTTGTTTGGTTTGAGATGTATTGCTTAATGCCTGCTTGTGTAGATTCTTTTCTTTGTGAGAACAAGTCTAGAATTGCATAGGTTTGATTGTTTCTTGCCATGAGAGTGGATTAAACATGTATTAGAATAGTATGTCTAGAGATCAGCTCAATGTTTGCTTGAGATTTGTTGACCAAGTTAGATAACCACAATGATTAGCTCAGCCCATGAATCCCTCCTCAAGGCCTTCTTTGTTTATTGAAATCCTAGTCTAAATATCATTGCTTGCTTGTTGTTTGATTGGTTTTAGCATTGCTCTGTTTTTCTTGTGTTGCTCTGTTTTCACGTTTAAGTCTAGCTCGACCACGTACTCGACCTACACTCGGTCGAGTGCTGCTCGAGTTCATCCCCAGAACTTGTGTTTTTGATTTGTGATTGTCTTGTTTCATTCCTGTTTCATTTCCATTGCATTCACGTAGTTTCCTGTTCATTACTTGTCTTGCATTAGTTCATTAGCATAGTTTCTATCTTTGTTCTAGTTTCATTATAGCTTCAAGTTGTTTGTTCTGTTTGCATTTAGTATCCTGTTCTAGTTGTTTTTACTTTCTGCATTTCATATCTCATTTTAGGATTGTTAGTGACAAACAATCTTTACAATTGGCTTGACTTAGACTCATATGCACATCTTAATTGTTCACAATCACTCAGATAGGATTGACACCTCTTATACTGCAACTGCATAAGGGGAATTGAAACACCCTGACTTCTATTCATTCCATACATCATCATTCCATACATCTTTCTTTCACCACACCACAAAGAAAGTCAGTTTCAGCCATAAATAACCGATGATATCAGTTCTCTTCGCGCAGCGTAAGAGAGAGCATGCATAGACCATGAGGAGAATCTATGAGCAATCTTGTCTAGTAGTGGCTTATAATCAGAGACCCGCAACTTCCTGTGCATCAAGGGCAAGCCAAGATACCTGATGGGAAGTGAACCAATTCTGAATCCAAGGGAAGCATACCCAGAAGTTTCATCTTGGTTCATTCCAGCTAAGAAGAGGTCTGTCTTATCTCTGTTCATCGATAGACCCGAGATTTCTTCAAATTTCTGAAGCACCTTGGTAATATTCTCCAGTGAAACCTTCTTACCATCAAAGAAAACCATTATGTCATCTGCAAAAGCAAGATGAGGTTGCTGTTGTAGCTAGAATTTAGCATTTGGGTGAGCACTTCCATTGCTAAAGTGAAAAGATAAGGGGAGATAGAATCTCCTTGCCGTAAGCCCTTTGCTCCCTTGAAGTACCCACAAGATTCACCATTCACTGAAACACTGAAGCTCAGAGTCGTGATACACTCTTTAATAAGCGTCACAAAATGGATTGGGAAATTCATTGCTTTGAGGATGTTGATGATGAATCCCCATTGCACAGAGTCAAATGCCTTTTTCAAGTCTATCTTTAGCATACCTCTCTCGGTGATGTGCTTTTGATTATAGCCTTGAACAAGTTTTGTTGCAAGAAGTACATTTCAACGAGCAACCTACCAGGTATGAAGGCAGATTGAGTGTTTGCAATAATGTCTGGCAATACCGTCTTTAATTTGTTGGCAAGAAGCTTTGACACGACTGATAGTAGGGTTTTCACCCAGGGTATCAATTCCCTATGCAGTTGTAGTACAAAGGGTTATCAATCCAAATGGTTGTCTATTGCTAGCAGGAAGGATATAATCAGGACAATACAAGTCAAGCCAAGCAGATAGGGTTTTTGTTCTAACAGTCCTAAAATAAATAAAAGAAAGGAATATAAACAAAGAAACCACACGACCTAAGCACTCGATGCAAGCAGTCGAGTACAGGATCGAGTGGGGTGATCGAGTAAGCAAATGAGATATGAACAGCTCGAGGTATTACTCGATGCAGGTTATCGTGTACCTGATCGGGTAAGTGGTCGAGTAAGTAAAGAAAATGTAAACAAATAAAATACGAAAGCTCCTAAGGATGGGGTAATCGAATCCTAAGTATTCTAGACCAGTACAGATGCCTTACATGCCTCAAGCAATTATTTCCTAGACAATGAATCTCTAAAACCTTGTCACCACACTCTCGCACTAGCAACAATCAACCTTGATCACTTACCACACTCTCGCACTAGCAATATGAACAAGCAGGCATTAAGAACGATTCATTATTGTCAGTAAACTCAAACTCATCTAATCCCTTACTCAGAGTCAAGTAAACCTCTAGCATTGGCTAATTCACGCATCTCATCTACACCTCTCGGTCGCTGAAACGCCCTAGATCTAATCTCAACCTCTCGGTCTGTTGACAGCATTAAGAACACCAACCTAGAAGGAAATCTATCAATCATTTACAATCAAACTAAGGCATCCTAACCGATCAAGAACACAAAATCATCTATCCCATCCCTAGAAACTTTACTACACTACTCGGACATGATAACAAGGAACAAAATAACGAAAATGAATGAAACTTGCATTGTATTAAAAGATAGAGTAGAGTAGAAAGAGTACAAGATAGAAATCTAAGAAAACTATGAAATAAAAATGCAAAACGAAAAGGAAAATGTTTGAGTCGCTCAGTTCTCTCACAGAAGCTCTCGCTCTCTGGTTTGAGGGTCTGCGGCGTGCTCCCTTGCAAGCTAGGAGAGGAGGGGGTTTATATATGGAAACCCTTTTGACCTGGCTTCCTAGACCTGCCTGATGGCCTACTCGATGGGGTACAAGAGGGTGAAGTCGGGTTACTCCTCGGGTGGATCTTCGGGTTGTTCTTCATGCTCTCGGATCCTCCTCGATCGTGTTGGGGTTAAGACTTGTTCTTGCAGTTCGATGGCTCCTTCGGGTACATGTTCGGATTGTCCTTGTTTTCCCCCATTTTTGGCTCTTTAGCACCTGTTTTCATCTAAAATATGCAAATGCATAAATGCATCACCCTAAATGGTCTAAAAGTGAATTCCTACAGTTAATGACCTAAAAATGCTAAGTTAGAGGTATGAAAAATGCAAAATATGGACAAAAAAAAATGCTAAAAACATATAAATTAGAGAGTTATCAACGACTTTGTAAACAGTGTTGCAGCATGCAATAGGTCTAAAATCCGTCATCCTGGATGCATTTGGTGTTTTTGGGATCAGAGTTAGCAAAGTAGAATTCCATTGCTTTGGGATCTTGCCAGAGTGGTAAAATTCCATGACCGCTTCTATCAAATCTGGTCCCATCGTGCTCCATTGAGCCGTAAAAAACTCTGCACAATAACCATCAGGCCTAGTGCTTTATTTTTTGGCAATCAGAAGAGGGCA
>NC_025694.1:21889336-21915269 GCF_000633955.1 Camelina sativa | reverse complement strand
AGGGCATTCTTGATCTAATGAGGCGTGAAAAGAGAAGACAGTACCTGGATAGCTGAAGTAGAACAACGTTGGCGCACAATCGCTGCTATCTCATCAGTCGAAGGAGTACGAGATTGACCTTTGTTACCGAGCAGGTTTTGATAAAAGTCAACAGCAAGCTGCTGGACTCCACATTTCGATTCGACAATCTGGTCTTCGTCATTAAGGAGAAACAGAATTTGATTATTGTTTAGCCGTGACATAACAATCCTGTGGAAAAACTTTAAACATTTATCCCCCTCTTCAAGCCAACAAATGCGCGATTTTTGCCTGAGGAAAGACTCCTCTACATTTTCTAGCATACACCATTTTGTGTGAGCTTCTCTTTCCAACAGTGCCGCTTGAACAGACGGTGAGGAAAGCATGACATGTTGACAGTTTTGAAGGTCCTCAAAAGCTTCAGTGACTCTCTTCTCTAGGTTTGAATAGTTATCCTTACTGAAGTCTTTGATCACTCTTTTTAAGGTTGTTGATCACTTCGGAGGGGCATTAGTACAACGAGCAACCGTGTGACCAACCTTTTTGCAGTGACTACAGAGGGAGGGGAGCCAAGGACTGGATACTCGAATACGTTTGATCTGACCAGATTCAAACCTTGCATTGACAGCTTCAGGGAGAGGCTTTCTAGGGTCGATGACAGTGTAGACCTTAGCAACTTCAATGTCGGTAAGCTTCTCTGTTTGCGGGTGAAGACAGACTGGATGCCCACCAATCCAGCGATGTGCTCAAGTCCTTCCCTATTGAAGAGCTCTAAAGGAACTCCATGGAAATCAAGCCATACAAGGACCATAGATAGTTCCGGCTTCTTTGGAGTCACATCTGCTGCCCATTTGGCAACAAACATTGTTTTTCCATCAACTTGCCACAGACATTGGCTTAGAATCCTATGCCTAGCATTCGGGCATGGTACTTTGAACAAGAACGAGTGACCCTCAAGCTTTGATACCGTAATATCACTTCTCTGCCTGCTCCAAATACCATTGACAATAGCATGTACAACTCCTCGGTGTGGAGGCTCTTCGTAGAATTGGCCGAGAATGAAACTGTCCCATGCTTTTTTATTCATCTCTATGACCGAATTAGGTATGGTGACGCAGGCTTCTCCCGTGTCAAGGGTAAATGGGGTACCCTTTTTCTCTAGCTGGACGGTGTTGCCGCTGACTAAATCTTTCCAGGGTCTTTCTGCTGGAATCTGCGATTTTTGCTCAAGAATCGGAGATCGAGGTGGAACCGCAGAGGGGGACGCAATAGCGGTTATCGGGGCTTCAATTGCAGGTACATTTACCACCGTGATGACATTTATAGCTAATTCCATCATATTTTCAGATCTAGGGTTTATAATTGCCACATCGACAGCCGCCGGAGGGACTGTGTTGCAGGAATCAGTGAGTACTGTGTTGGCTGGGATCTCATGGGATGCATGCAAAAGTTTTGCAGTTGAGGAGGACGATGCGACCCCAGCTGATAGAGGAGATTCAGGCGGATTACCCTTCGAAGAAGACGAATCTGACGTTGGGGATCCAGTGGGGATATCGCGAGGTGGTTTCTTTTTCTGTTTTGCCCGTGAGGGGCGGTGGGGACCAGTGGCGGACCCAAGAAATTTTTTTACCCAGGTCAAAATTTTTATTTTTACACAGTTAGATATTTAAAATAGAAAAAAGAGAATATTGATATAGAATGGGACTGTTGAACTTAGGTTTGGAGGTGTCAGCACATTCAAAAAAAACCAACTGAACTAATGAAACTTCAATTATTTACATACAAAACAATGTTTTTTAAGATTTTACCAAGGTCAGTTGATCCCCCTAGCTTCTACTTTGGGTCCGCCGTTGGTGGGGACCGACGTCAAGATTGGCGAAGGTGGAGGTCGAAACAATGGGATCGCGTTTTTTGGGAGAGAAGTCAATTTTGGGAGATAAGACAGCTTTTTTGGGAGAGCAAAAAATTATTATTAAGTGATTCTTTTTACTTCATGCTTGGTCTTGCCCACAACTTCTCAGTGTTTTACTCCTGCTAACGCTTGGAGCCTTGCAAAGCAATATTTTACGTCATGTGAAATTGTTAACTGAATGAGCTATCTTTTGAATCTGAGAAAGGCATTTCATTTTGATGATGCTATTGCTGGGTTGGATACTGATCATACGATTCAAGGAAGTGAGAAGAGTGAAACAGGGGCAAATGCTGAGGTGGCACAAGAGGAGTGAAAGAAGCCAAGAGGAGTGAAAGACTCTGAGTAAGCCAGAGGCTTTGCTGTTACGGAGTCTATTACTCTTCATCTATATATATTGTGATTTATGCTGGCTGATGATTGATGGTATTGTGAAGAAACGCTATGAGTACTCTAAACCTTTAACAATGGTGGTCCGACGAACGTGACAATGAGTTTTGTTGAGGTTTCAACAAGTTTCATTAGGTGAAACTGAATCGATTGCAACATTAGAGTTGATTTTTCTTCGATTCAAGCTAAAATATATCATCTGATGGTAAGGTGGACTTTGATGCCTACAAGGTGTTCGACAAAATGCTTCTGCGGGGCAGAAGAAGGAAGCAACAACATAAGCAGAGAAATCGCCTTAAGGCATGGCCATTTAAGTTCGAAACAATGTCAAGAATTCGACAACTCCAGGATTCTTGTTCATGTTTCTCACTTTGGATCCAATTGGACAAAGGAACAGCTTTTTTTAAGTATCAGAAGATGATGAGACGAAGTGGCTGCGATTTACAGGACAATCACTATCTGTCATGGCTTACTAGTGTTCTACATATCAACCGTAAAGAGGAGTGAAGACTCTGAATCATACAAGGACAGTACTCTGATTATGCAGTATTTGATCATTGTTCACACCATGTTTATCTTTATTTCCCTATTCGAACTGAACATTTCCTTAAAGCAACCTCAACTTGGGAACTTTAGTTTTGTAATTTGAGATGATTGTTTGTTTCTTCTGGTCAATACTCATTAGGACGAAGCAGGAGATGAGATCAAGGAGGCAGCATGGAAGCAGAAGAAGTCACTTTATTTTGTAACAATTTATTCAAACAATGTGAAGATCTGAGACAGTTACAGAGGAGAGAACTACAGTACACTCACATTCCAAGTAAGACTTCCAACAAGTTACTACTATATACGGAAAACCTCAAGAATCACCTGAATAGCTTAGTGAACAGGTGCAGTAATCTAAACTTGTTTTTTCATGATTTTATTGTTTCGCTCTGTGTATTGTGTTGATTATTTCCATCACAAAGGTATTTGAACAGTGCAGTAATAACTAAAGTAGACAAAACAAGAAACCATATTTATTTATGAAAAAAACGTTCAATTCAGACGAGAGAAAATATCTGAAACAACATTTGGTTTAGACAAGTTACTACTAATATAATAGAAGAGATGAACCCAACCGAGTTTAACATCAAAACCATAGTAAACCCCCTTAATGTAACTACCTAATTAACACTTCCTAGAAGTTATTACTCAAGTTCAATGATTGTGCAGAAGAAATATTATCAGATATATAGCAAATTAATGAAGAAGCTTAGTATGTCTCAAGAGCAAAGCAGAGTACTCCACGGCACCTGAAAGTCCAAAGACTGATCTTGTCGTCCTGTTTTAAGTGGTTACCCTTGACGACATCGTTCCACCCCCAGTTCAAAGCGTAATTCAAGGTCCCGTGTCCACTGTCTTTCTCCATCGCCCATATCTTAAAACGCACACCCCACTTTTCACATCTTTGGTTTACAAAAATCGCTCCAACACCAATATTCTCATCGTCTTTATCTATTGCTCGATGCTCCCCTGGCGTCAAGAAGTCGTTCCTGATGAGCTGCTGGAATGGGATTAAAAGACGACTCTGGCCTGATTTCACATCACTCGCTTTTAGACCCTTCTCAAATATTAGCAACGGGTTTGCGGCATCAGCTCTCATTCTTCTCATCACCTGAAAAATCCACTCCGGTGTCTCTGTATCCGTCCTCCTTGGGAAAGTAGCAACCTTTGCTTTCTTGAAATTACCACTCTTCCTCTGTTGCACGGCACGCCTCTTGCGGCTTGTCGTGTTCTCCTTTAGGCATGGTTCGTAACTAGGGTCGTTCGTCTCTGTCTTCGCAGACTTAGCCGTGTTGTAACCCAGGAGTAACGAAGGGTAATTATAACAACGAAGGTTCACGAACGATGAAGATGCAGAAGACATCATCAAAGTCCCATTAGGGTTTTGTTGTGCGTATCTTCTCTTCACCAAAGAAGACCTTTTCTTCCTCGGGAAAAGATAGAAGAAGCTCTTCTCGCTATCGTCTTCTCCACGGCGACGACGTTGTTCTTCTTCCCGAACCATAACCGCAGTATCCACAAGTAAAAACAGATTCGACCACATATCCTTACCTGAATCCGTGACCGTGAGATGATTCATACTCATGGTGATTGAATGGGAAAATTTAAAAAGAAACTCAAAAAGTTGTGCGAGTGAAAGACGTGATCAGGAAAAAAGGAAATTGTTATTGAGAGGAGGAGAGAAACTATCGAAACTGAAGAGAACAAGTGCCTTCTCTTGCTTATATACTACATGAGGGGTAGGGTTTTTTGTTTTTTCCATTCTTCTTTCGAGTTTAGTGTTTTAATTAATTGTAATTAGTAACTAATTATAGCCGTTGTGATCAAGTTAATATGGATGATTAGGGTAATGTTATAATTACGATTTTGTCCCTATTGGTATTTCCTTTTCCCCGAGAATGAAAAGAGTAGTGAAAAATATTTAGGAAGTTTCTCTGCAGCTTCGTTTTTGTTTCATTTTTTTGTTGTTGTTGTTGTTGTGTATTTAATTTTATACAATAACATACAATCCAAAACAGTGAATAGTCTCAAAAGTTTATTAATCTTTACAAACCAAACCGTATTGTCACAACTTTACAATGAGACATGTCTACATAAAAACTTGAGATTTGAACATATAATTGCCTGAAAATAGCTGATGAAAACCCAAAAAAGAACTTGAAATATATCATATATGAACCAAAAATGTGAGAAGAATTCAATATAGTTTCCTCATTTTCCTGTACCACGCAAACCAAAGGATTCTCCTCGTTGGCTCGTTTACATCCAGCTTTCGACTATATAAACCAAAAAGTGTTTTAGCTAAAAATGAAGGGAGACTATCACAGGTATCTTGCTGAGTTTAAGGTTGGTGCTAAGAGGAAAGAAGCTGCTGAAAGCACTTTGGTTGCTTACAAGTCTGCTTCTGTACGTGATTATTCTTTACTTCAGGCTTGGTCTTGCCCACAACTTCTCAGTTTTTTACTCCTGAACTCGCTTGATCGCGCGTGGAGCAAAGCAGTGTTTTACGTCATGTGAAATTGTTAACTGAATGAGCTATCTTTTGGATGTATGCAGGCATTTGATTTGATGATCTATTGCTGAGTTGGATACTGATACGGTTCAAGGACTGAAGAAGAAGAAAGGAAGTGAGAAGAGTGAAACATGGGCTAATCCTGAGGTTGCACAAGTGGATGAGTCAGCAAAGAGGAGTGAAGACTCTGAGTAGGCAGAGGCTTTGCTGTTACGGAGTCTACTCTTCATCTCTATATTGTTCTAGCATCTTGTCTTGTGTACTCGAACAAGAGTTTCATAATATACATACCAAACACTTACATATCTGTTGAGAGATCTGTTGTATATGACAGTCATATTTACATGAGAGTAAAGTATAAATATGAGTTTTTAACTTGTACTAGTTTGAGTACAGCAGTGTAAGAAAGAGAAGGGCAACGAGTTATATATTTAGGAGACCATATACTTGAAAAAAATGCCATTAAATAGAGTAATCTCTGCTTATGGAGTTTTGAAAGTGGCTACATCTCTTCTTTTCTACTTAGTCATGAGAATAGTTGCAGCTCGACAGAAGTAGCAAACTATATACACCAATCTAAACCTACTGATACCCTGGACCAAATTGAACCCGACTCACGGATAACAAATATCAAACAGTGATACAGTTGAAAGTAGAAAACCAGATTTTTTATCGTCTTATTCTCTTCTCGGAATGATTTAAATCTTTCCAGTAGCTTCTTGTTTCAGTAGGAGAGTTCCCTTCTTGATCCGCGATGCTATCACACTTATCCTAGCAAAATAGATCAAACCATCAAAATACAATTTAAGATTAACGGGCATACGTATATAACAATCACTTGCAGTCTTGCATAGTAGTGGACTGCTTATTCGTTCGTTTTTTTTCAAATGTAAAAAATGTTTACAGGCATACCTCAGAACCAAATGCAGTGACAGAAAACTCACGATCTGCTCTTTTCCGAAGGCTTAACTGCACAGAAATCACAGTCTCTGACATGTTGACACCTGATGACTTGAATGCTTCAGTCAGTGTGTGTAGTACCCTGTCAAAGTCAAACCATAAACCAGTATGAGCTTCCTTCTAAATATCTCCTCCACTGGTACTATTTTAGAACCCTGAGTCTGTTCCAAGTACAATATCAGTTAGGATCTTTGCATACCTAACTATAACCTTAATCAACACTTTACTATATTAAAGAGAACTAAAAGAACACACAAAAGCTTTTTTCCATCTATGTAAATCTTACCTTTCTGAGCAGACAGTGGACAAGCTGGGTGATGTTTTTTCTTCCGAGTTTACCAGTTCATTGGTATTGCACGTAATTGGTCCACAGCTTGGATTTGGTTGCCAAAAGTCATGCTGAACAAACTGCGGCAAAGGCTCGGTAGGTACATAAGCTGAAATAGGACTGTGTTCGAGAATCTTGGTACTAACTGCTGGGTCGATATCAGAATCCACAGAATTTTGCATATCCAAGAGGAAACCAGAAGAAGCAGCAACTTCATTATTACTTGAAAAGCTTTTACCGAGTTGAGGATGGTCACCAACCTCCACAACAGACCCAAGATTATTTCCCTGCATCAAAGTTACATAAAACTGTTGTCAAAACAGACCACTACAGTAAAGAATGATGGAACCCAACCAAAGATATAGGAGAAAGAATATACCCAAGGAATCAGTTTGGTTGGTGTTTGAAACCACATTTGGTGAGAACCTTCATACAACTGAACTTTTTCTTGAAGAAAGTGAATATACTCTATAACCTGATGAGATACAACGTAAAAGAATAAAACATGATTCTGATTCTGAAACACATGTTCTGTTCCAAGGCTATACATTCTTTTTAACTAACCTCCAATAAGAAAGAAGCTTTATCACGTTTCTGATTCTGAGGTATAATGTCCATTAAACTCTGAAACCTGTACCCACCAAAGAATCACAAATCAGGAAAGCTTCTACTCAGTATAGACCGACCGACCCATTTAATAAAATCAGATAAAAATCCAAACTTTTGAACATTTTATTAACCTTTCATTGATTTTGCTTCTTCTTCGTTGCTCTGTCTCTGAATGTTTCGATCTACCCGAGCTTCGATTTCTCCTCACTGTTGAAGAATCGTTTCGAGAAGGCAAGTTACTATACATGTCGGCTTCTAGTTGCTCATCTAGGTCAGGAGAGTTCATGGTTCCGAGGAGGTATGACGAAATCTACACTCCGGTGAGACGAAACTCCGGCGAGACGAGAGAGAGACTGTGATTGATCTCTTGAGACGAAGGGGAAAAAACAAAAACGAAAACAAAAACAAAAAAAAAAGCCTTAGAAAGGCCTACAATGTAAAAAAACAAAAAGCAATATTGTGAGAGGGTCAAAGCCCATTTAAAAACGGATAAGGCGTTTAACCGAAAGTGAACCGAATTATTATAACCAAACCGAAAGTATTGAACCGAAAGTGAACCGAATTATTTTTAAAAAATATATACAAATGGATTAAATTCAAGAATCAAGAGAACCAGTACCGAATCAAAATAATTGATACCAAACTAAAATATACTGTATTCGGAAACTGAAATTCGAAAAGTATTAGTTATTTTTACACTGATTAACCGACTAAATATACTGGAAATACCAAAAGTTATCGGATAAAATATCGGAATATCCCAAATCTAAATTAAATATTAAAAAATAGTCAAAGAAAATATGAAAATTATCTAAATAAAATACATTATCTAAAAAAATTTTTGATAAAATATGGAATGTGAATTTCTAATAACAAAACATGATTAAGAAATTTGAGTACACCTAAATTCAATTTTTGACTTCTCACTAATTTGTATAAAGATTTGATTCAGGATGAATAAATTATAAGCAATTGAACTTAATTCACATCCCTTCAGTTACGTTCTCATCTTATACGGTTGTATAAAGCACCTCAAGCGATGTTTTTCTAACTCAATTTTAATATATTTCAGCTTATCTATTAAAGAATAATCTTCCTAAAGCATTTGTTTAACTACATGGAACTCGCCAGAATTATAACAAAAAAAAACTAAATGAAACAATATAAATAGATACACGACGTACAAAACGTTCACGCGCCTATATATTTATAAAGACGAAGTATCCTAACCATTCACCATTTATTTCATTCCCATTTTTCATTGAACCTGCCGGGAACAATCCTTTTTGCTGGATTAATTATTACCAATACAATCATAAGAAAAACTATTTTCAATGAATTTTAGCCTAAACTTTGATTTTTAGCCATTCCAACATTAACACTAACTCTTCCATATATTTCTTGTTGAAAGTAGACATGATCCTACTAATAACGAGTATAACCAAATAACTTGATAGGAGTAGGAAATTTTGTAAAGATGATTATGTTTTATTGTGTTTGACTCGAAAACCATGCTTGAGGATAGGATGTGAAGCTGTTCTTTTCTTATTATTTATAAGTTATTATTGAATATTTATTTTTAATTTGATTTGGTAAAATAACAATATGAATTTTAAAATTAATTAGAAAATACAATTTATTTGGTAAAGAATAAAAACTTGTTAAAACATATATATTTGGATCATTTTATAAAAAATAATTGTTCACTTTAAAAATGGAAAGATGTGAATAGTATTCTTTCAAATATATAAATTATTATTCAATTATTATTCATCTTGAAAAATAAATAAATAAAATTGCAAAATTTGAATTTTAAACACTACTGGAGATGGTTTAATGCATATATTAATGGGAAAAAACCCCTAAAAATAAGCCATTTAATTTTTTTTGCTGTTTAATTCTTCTAGTTATTAAATTTCCTAAAAAATATCTGGTTTAATTTCCGTTGACTTTAAAAATCTTCATATAGGGTTATAGTTCCCTCTAATTAACCATGTGAGGTTATAATTTAACCCTGATTAACATTTCCATCATTAGAGTTAACAGTCATTATGTCGTAAGTATGAATCTACCATTATTAATAAAATGAAGATTTTTTAAGACAATAAAAATTAAATCAAGTATTTTTTTAAGAAATTTAATAACTAAAGGAATTAAACGGCAAAAAAAAATTAGATGGCGTGTATTTTTCAGATTTTTTCCGTATGTTAACGACAATTATGAATGTCTAGATAAGTCTACCCGAACCATTAAAGAATGAGCACATGGAACAACGAGCGCTTCCGAGTCGGTTTAGTGTCTCTTTGGGTCGAAATGGTAAGTGTTGCCAACTAATGCTTCTGATTTTCATAAATTAATCGAGAGTTGGTTTGCAAAATTTTCTTCAAAGATCCTCTCATTCCATAACTAATTTGATGCTACAGTAAAAACTATCCCATTTTTTAAAAAGATGCTATGGAATTTATAACTTTAAGTGACTAATTTGAAATGATAAATATGCATACAAAACCTTTAGTATGAATGAGTGTAATAATGGTGACTCTTTCTAATCCTAAAAAGAAAAAGAATCATATAGAAGAAAGCCCAAGTATAAACATAAAAACATTTCGACCATTTATATTGCAGAAGATGAGCATCTTTTGGCCTTGGACAACTTCAATATTATAGTTTTGTAATATTTCCACCACAACTGTCTTCATTAGAGTTATAGCTACCTCCTTACCCAGGCAAGCTCTTGGGCCTGCATTAAATGTATAGCTTTAACTTGGAGGAAGACACTTGTATAAATCCTCTTGTTTCCTAAACCCATCTCTTGGGGTTAAAATCCAAAGCATCTTCTCCCCATACTGCGTTCATCCTCCCCAACGCGTAAATAAAGATTACAATCTTCATACTTGGGTCGACTCTATGCCCACTTGGAAGCACATCTGGTTTTACGGGAGACAAGCGCGCAAATGGAATCGGAGGGTGGAGTCTCATTGCTTCATACAAGGCACCACGTAAATACACTAGTTTGTTCAAGAACTCCATGGATCATAAGACGACATCACGAGCTGGTCCAGCTCCCGTGGTTATTCTTGGTAGATTTGTGTTGATCTCTTGGCGAATGTTAGTGACAACATGAGGGTTTTGGGACAAACGCCAAAAGAACCAAGTGAGCGCAGAAGCAGTGGTATCTCTGCCGGCTAGAATGAAAGCAAACATGGTGTCTCTAAGAACCTTCTCCTCATCATGGTACTTAAAGTACATAGTTGCATTTAGCTTCATGTGGGATGTCAAAAGATCCTGACCTTCTCCACTAGAATTCTCTTATGATCTTATATCTTCTCTCTTATCTAATACAAACTTTCTACAAGTTCGATTTAAAGTGGCGTTAGCTTTCATACAACTTCGTCTCTTGTCCGAATCCAACCCATATTTGGAGCTTCCACAAGAACTTTGGTTTAACATAATAACATGCCTATACATAATCCCTTCTCCTATATCGTTGAGAGCTTTACCAAAATCATCAACCTTTGACATTTCAATAGAGAGAGATCTAGGATCATGACACCCAGTTACTGTCATTAGAGTTGCATTGAAGGTATACCTCCTGAACACATCTTGCAAGTCCAGGACCTTTTCTTCCTCGGCGATATCATCCAAAAGAGGAACAAGCCCGTCCTTGAGTTTTTTCTCGTGGTACTCATTGTCAACTTTTGAAACCCTTGGTGGTCGACCATGGCTTTAGAATCTTTCCTCAAACTCCTTCCATAGCTCCGACTCCGCGGCGATTCAAACCATTATGGATTGAATCGTCTCAACTTTTGTCCTGATAGTGTTTTAGGAAAATCATGACCCCGAGGTTGACAAGGATCTCTAATCAAATATTTTCGTCTTATCTCATCTCATTCGCGAGGATGATACTCTGATATTTTTTTTCTATCTACTGGATCCCAAGGCAAATCTATCGGAGCTTTTTCCGACGTTGCTTCAAACTTTCTTTTAAAGTAATTATTAATTGGTACCTAACAAAAACACGATTATATTAAGTTACTAACATAGTAAAAACAAAGTTTAGATTTCAAAATTGGTATACAAATAAATTATCAAATAAAAGACAACAGACATCCTTTACAAAGTTATAAACAACGAAAGAGAAAGATTTCGTCAAAACTGAATAAAATTAAATTTTTTCTACTGTAATTTTAATATATATTAATAAGAAAATACTTACGGTAGACATGTTTAATGGCTTCAGAACTAAGGAAAAGCCAAAAAAAAAAGTAACAGTAGAAAAACAATTTAATTGTCAAAAAAAAAACTAGGTCTAAAACTAATCTATCATTGCAAGACTAAAAAATCACTTATGGGCTTTTTTCTGTTTAATTATTTTGGGCTGAAACATTAATTATGAGATTGGTTTGGAGTTTTACGATTTTTTGTATACAGTGAAACAACTTTTTTATTTAGTTAAGTCAAAGTCATATATTTAACCTAGATGAGGACCCGCCCGATGTGCGGGTTTAAATTTTTATAAATGAAATTAAATTTATTAAAATTAGTTATATGTTATATATAAATTTTATTTTTGTTATAATACACTGATTTATATCCATTTACAAATCTTTTATGTATGTTACTATTAAAAATATTTTTTTTATACCTAAATGTACTCTTGTATGTTATAAAAATATTCTTTATCACCATCTAGAAACTGTCTATATAAACACATTAAGCAACCTATATTACTTTCACTTCTGCGTAGTTTTTTAATTACTAAAATTGTTGGCTCAAAAAACATTTTGAATCAAAAATTTATTACATAATATACTAATCAATGATGTATCATCACAATAATGTATGACCACCATGGAGAAAACATCGGCGCCGCCTTCATCCCTTATGGAGAGATCCTTGCGTCCAACCTCCTCAATCATGGAGAGAACTTTGGCTCCGCCTTTCTCCCTTGGAGAGATGACCTTGCGTCCAATCTCCTCCACCTTCATCCCTTGCGGAGATAACTTTATGTCCAACCTTCTCTACCATAGGGAGAACCTCGGCTCTGCCCTCCTCCTATGTGGAGAAAATATGTTCACGTCTTTTTGCTATCTCAAAATGGCTTGTTCCGACAACCAATGAAATAAAACAAATTTTCTAACTTTACAAAAAAAAAATTTGATAGTAACTAATATTAAATTTCCCAATGTATTCGTGATAATAACTATGTCAAAGTGAAAGTAAAATAGTTGGCTTAATGTGTTTATAGATAACATAATATACTAATCAATGATGTATCATCACAATAATGTATGACCGCCATGGAAAAAACTTCGGCTCCGCGCTCATCCCTTATGGAGAGAACCTTGCGTCCAACTTCCTCCATCATGGAGAGAACCTTGGCTCCATCTTCCTCCTTTGGAGAGATAACCTTGCGTCCAACCTCCTCCACCTTCCTCTGTTGGGTAGATAACCTTGTGTCCAACCTTCTCCACCTCAGAGAGAACCTCGGCTCTGCCTTCATCCTGTGTGGAGAGAAAATGTTCACGTCTTTTTGCTATCTCCAAATTGCTTGCTCCGACGACCAATAAACGTCAAAACCTTTTTCAATCGTCACAAAATATTTTGATAGAAACTAATGCTAAATTTCTCAATGTATTCGTGGAAGTGTCTTTGAAACACCATGATGTAACCTCTGTCTCTGTAAAGCTTCAACCGCCACATTGTTTAGTGAGCCCATGTCTACTCTCAGTCCATGGGCCCACCTTCCCAAATGGGCCCTACATCTATTCCCGGCTTGTGGACCAACCCATATTCGACGGCCGGTTTGTTACGTCTGGAAGTCTTTAAAAACTTGATTACCGACCTTACAAATCAACAAATGATATTTTCTTGTGTTTTGTTCTCACTCGCACAATTTCGAAAATCCCTTCCATAAAGGTCACCCATCATGAAGTTCTCTCAAGACCCTCGACTGAAAAAATAAGTGCATTTTGGTGACGTATGTGGCTAAATCAATTCTTTTAAACATTTCCGCAAACCAAGGTGTTAGAGTCTTTGAGCTCCTATGGATCTATCAACAACGATTTATTTTTTTCCAATCTATCTATCTATGTTTGTTGTACGCTTGTATTTGATTAGCCTATTTTATCAATTCATTAGGTTGATGAGTTTTTATTCGTTATATCCCTTTGAGATTGAATAAATAATGGTAACAATTATGTTTGCAAAAAAAAAAAGGTTTATGACCAACCAATCAAGGTTGAGAAATTGAAAGAAAATTAATTTGACATAATTGAAGAAACAATAGAAAATTATAAGCATGTTAATATATGAATCCCAAATCATTCAAAGATTAAACTATAAATTAAAACAATCTAAAAATACTACAATAATTGTAAAGTACAGTATTAGAAAAAGAGTACTCATATATTAATCTTTTTTTTTGTCAACATATTAATCTTACCTATTCCTAACTGAAAAAGGAGAAAGTAGTAGAAAATTTTGGCTTACAAAAATAAGAAAAATTTACCTTCCCATTAAAATATATTCCCAATTAAACAAAGTTGAAAGCAATGTTTTTATTAAATTATTTAAATATGAGGCGATCTTTAATTATATAGAAGTGAGTACAAAATTTAGAATTAATAATTAAAAGTATATTTTCCTTAATCCTTTTTTCTATTTTTTAATAATTAATCACTTAAAAATAAAAATAAGTAAATAATATTATAATTTCGAATTTTATAATATATATATATATATATAATCTCCTTATAATTATTTAAAAAACTTTGGTTTTTTTTCTAAATTCTGAAATTTTTTATAATTATATTTTTACTTTATTCACATTTTTTAAAACAAAATATTTTTTTTTTGTTGTAATCAAATTCTTCCTATTAAATATTTACACATGTCAAAATCTCAGATTGATAACTTGACACATGTAAAAATCTTGTTAATGACTAACTTTCAAAACCCAACTTTATATAAAAAGATTATATATATTTTTTTTTTGAAAAAATCAGTGTTGGGTACGTGCCCAACCCTCTCTATGCTCTGTATCCGCCCCTGGTTCCAAGTAAAAAAGTCTTTGTTATTATTAATAATATGTACACATTTTCTAAAAATTCCTCAGATATTTAGTGCATTGGGTGTTATTACAATTTACCCCCTTGGATTTATTTTATCGATTTTGATTAGAAAAATAAAAGGAAAACTGAAAGGTTTTTACTGTTCACAACCCGAAAAAAAAAACTCTTTCTCGCTCGTCGCCGAACCCTATTACGCCGGCGATGCTCTATCTTTCTCTACTCTTTCACCGTCATCTTTCCCCGTCCTTAATCGATATCCTCTCTCTCTCTCTCTCTCTCTCTCTCTCTCTCCGTCATCGTTGTCTTGTTCGTTTCCGTCTAAGCCGCCTTCGTTTTCGAGTTCCGGTATATATGTGACGGCTGAGTTATATTATTTACAAGAAAACGAAATGTCTCATCGATTCACATGACGACTGAGTTATAATGTTTTGTGGCTGAGTTATCACAAGAAATAATCTGAAAGCAAACGACTCATTTATACGACTTGACGACTACGTTATAGTATTTACGGGAAAACGAAAGGTCTCGTCGATTCATATGAAGGCTGAGTTATAATGTTTTGTAGCTGAGTTATCACAAGAAATAATCTGAAAGCAGAAAACAAAATGTCTGGTCGATTAATATGACAGCAGAGTTATAATGCTTGACGGCTGAGTTATTACACAAAATAAAATAATTCTATTACAACAATACTACATCCGACAAGTTTTCACATTGTGCCCAATTTGTTTAGTTCGCGAACATGGGTGTTGCTTAAATACATATTTGTGTTTCTTTACCCAATTATCGGAAATAACAATTACCAGAACTGGATCAATGATATAAGATGAAGAAGAACGAGGAAATTAATTAGAATGAGTGTAATTAAGAAGTTAAGAACAAGGAGAAAAACAAGGGGGAAAACAAGGTGAAGAACACTTTTTAACCAGTTGAAGAACAAGAGTCGAAGGAATGACGTTACGTATTTCAGGAGAAGATGATGACATGGAATGCTGACATAGATCATGCGTCCGAAGTGGTAAGTCAGCCACCAAACGAACATCAGCCGCAACATGAATACTATTACAGTAATTAAAACGCAAAAAAATGGCTGCCAAATTCAGCCGCTTAATGTCATAACTCAACTGAAATTTGTAACTTAGCCGTATCGTTTAATAAATAAGCCGTAACTGAATTATATTCTAGTAATTAATCTTTTTCTTCTAAGTCAGCCGAAAATGGCTGAGTTGTCCGATAAGTCATCTTATGAAGGCTGAGTTATAGTGCTTAACCATAACTCAGTCGTAACGACATCTAACAAGTCAACCGTTGTTCATAACTTAGCCAGCCGGAAAAAGTTGATTCAACCGTGTCGTAGTGTTAACTCAGCCAAAATTTTGGACAATTCAATCATCAAGTGACGTCATATACGAGAGATTTTAGTTCAGTGGTTTTTCTTACTAAAATTTGTTGTTTATCAATCGATGCACTCAGCTTTATCTTCTTCATGGATCTTTCACATTCTGTTATGGTATGAGAGCATCTTGCTCCTCTTCGCACAGTTTTAACTCATGTGAGTAAGTAAGATATTTAACCCTTAAAACGTTCTCTGTCCTTTTTCCCGAGACATCCCAAGTCTCGCCGGCTTTCGGCTCCTGTTCAATGGGAAAGAAGAAGAAACCGCGTCCCCTGGTTCCTCCTCCGCCTCAGTTCCCTCGTCAGTCTCTCAGTAAGTTGTCCTCGAAAGCTGCTCCGACTATACTTCCCATCTCGTCGGCGGCTTCTTCCGTAAAGAAAACTTCCTCTGTCCAGGGGGATTCTCCCCCTCAGGTTGCGTCTGCAGATCTCTCTCACCCCCAGGTTGTGTCGGCAGATCTATCTCACCATGTCCCAGATCTGGATCTGACCCGTTCCCAACCTGTGATAGCTTCATCTTCTCATACTTCGGTTTGGGTTCCTGGCTCTCCTCAAGTGACTGCTAAGGAGCTGGCTATAGTTCCGTCAGTTTCTGCTCCTGCAGCGACTAAGGCTCCGGCTATTGCCGTGGGTTCCGCCACCTCTGCTCCGGTGGAAGAGGAATTCGTCTCCTCCTTCTCTCCTCAGGATTCCCTTCATGCGGCTGTTCCCTCCCAATAAGATAAGGTGGCTGCCATTCCCCCATGATCTTATGCAAGTGTGGCCAAGCCAGGAGCTGTATTGGGGAAAGTTGGTTGTCCTACTAAGCATGTCTCTGGAGTCCCTTTCATTCTCATCCCAGATGAGAGTGTTGCAGCAGCTAAGGAGGAGTTCAAGGACTATGTCTACGCACAGTTCCACGGCCCTCCTCCGTAGATGGGTCGAATCGTAGGAGTGGTTAATGCTCTATGGGATCGTTCAGGCCCCAGAATATTCGTCCATCGTATTGGCCTTGATACCTTTCTTCTTCGTGTCACCAATGCCAAATCTCGACCGATTCTCTTGAGTCGGAATCTGTATAACATAACCGGACATCCCATGTTCATTGCCCCTTGGTCTCCAGAATTTACTCCAGAGAAGCCTCCGCTAACTAAAGCTCAGGTAGTTGTGGAGTTTAGGGGAATTCCCTACTACTTGTTCACTGATGAGAGTCTAGCCAGTATTGCCTCAAGTGTTGGTGAGCCTAAATCCCTTCATCCGGAGACTGCAATGAGGGAGACATTTGAGGTTGCTAAGGTTGTTGTTGAGGTGAATTTGCTTACGGAGCTGCCTTCTAAGTTGGTCTTAGGTTTAATTGACGAGAGAGAACTCCAGATTGATGTTGCTTACTCGTGGCTTCCTACAAAGTTCAGCTCGTGTGAAGATTTTGGTCACTCTGCTTCTCGTTGTCCTAAGCTCTTACCAAGAAGGGATTAAAGCACGCATTCCAGATCAAAGAGTAGAGATGGACGTGGTACCGGTAAAGGGCCTTGTCAAAGCAGGCGTGCTGTAAGATCCAAGAGCCATGGTAAAAAAGGTTCTTGCTTCAAATGTTTTGCGGGATCAGTCTTTTGATAACCATGGAGGTTCAAATATTGAGGGGCAGGACCCGCTGGTACAATCGAAGGCTGCTCGTCCTTCCTCTTTTGTGCCGACTGGTGTAGTTGAAGTGGAGGAGCCGTTTATTTTGGTTAGGCGTAAGCATAGCAGCCATAAGGCTGCGAGTAACTAATTAATGTTGGTAAGTATATTTTTTGGATGGAACATGGGAGGCTTAAATAGCCATAGAAGGCTAGTAATGACTAAGGAATGGATTAATATCCATCGGCCTCTTTTTGGAGCTTTTTTGGAAACCAAGATTCAACCAAAGAATTTGCAAAGAGTTTTGAAAGCGGTTCCTCGTGGTTGGAAGTTTTGTGAGAATTTTGACTATCATAATACGGCGAGAATTGTGGTGGTGTGGGATCATATAGTTACGGCTGTGGTTTATCAAGAGTCTGCTCAGGCCATCACATGTGGTTTCTTTATGCAGGCGGAGAATATCAACCTCATGGTCACTTTTGTATATGGATTTAATCTTCCAGAGGAGAGGATTTCGCTTTGGGAGGAGCTGGTTCACCTCCATGCCTCTACCCCTCTAGCGTCTAGTCCTTGGGCGGTGATAAGGGACTTCAATCAGATTCTTCGTTTCCGGAAGAGCCTGTAGATATCCTGGGAGTCAGTGACTTTGAATTGGCCCTCCAGGGATCTAATCTCTTTGAAGCATCGTCTAAAGGCCTGCCTTTCACTTGGTGGAACCATAGAGAGGAGGATCCAATCTCTAAACGCGTTGAGGCTAGGAGCTTCCATGATTCGTATTCGGAATTCTTGGAACCCGGTCAGTCCAATCATGCTCCTTGTCTATTCTCGGTTCCAAGCCTTCACAAGTGGTAAAAATGCCTTCCAAGTTCTATAACCACATTGTGGAGCATCCGAAGTACTCTGATCTCATTGAGTCCGAATGGTCAGCCAATTCCATAATTGGGCCTGCTCAGTTTAAGTTGGTGCGTGCTTTGAAGCTTCTAAAGCCTAGTATTCGGTTGCTCAACAAGACGCATTTTAGTGGGATCTCTCTGAGGGTGAAAGAGAAAGCTGCAGAGGTTGCAGCAATCCAGAGCCAGTTACTTATTCCCCATCGAAGGAGTTAGCAAGAGAGGAGAATATTGCTTATGCAGCGTGGCACATGCTCCTATCTACAGAGGAAACGTTTTATATGCAAAAGTCTCGTATCCAGTGGTTAGCTCTTGGAGACAGGAAGACATCCTTCTTTCACCAGATGGTGTTGCAGAGTAATTCCCAGAATCATATACATTTCTTTAGGGATGTGGATGGTAGCAAGATCATGTCGCCGGAGGAGCTTAACCAGAATGTTGTTGAATACTTCAAGTCAGTTCGTGGTTCTACTGAAATGCAAGAGTCGCCTGCTTCTGTTGAGCATCTGCAAAACCTGATCCCTTTTAGATGTTTGCAGTCTCAGACTTTTGATTTGCTGCGGGAAGTGTCAGCAGAGGAGATTAGGGATGCACTTTTCACCATGCATTCTAACAAAAGCCCTGGACCGGATGGTTTCCTGTAGAGTTCTACAAGTCAGCTTGGTCCACTGTTGGGGAAGATCTTATCAATGCAGTTCAGGAATTCTTCCGTAATGGTTGGCTCCTTAAGGACATGAACACTACTGTCATTTCCCTTATACCGAAGATAGCTGAAGCTTCTGCTCTCTTGGAGTTCCGGCCTATCAGCTGTTGTAATCTTGCATACAAGATTATTTCTAAAATCTTGGCCACTCGACCCAAGCCCAGGCTTATGGAGTTTATGTCTCCAAATCAGGCAGCTTTCCTTAGTGGGAGGAGTCTCGGGGAGAACGTTTTGCTGGCCTCGGAGCTGATCCGCAACTATGACAAGTTTTCCTGCCCGAAGAGTTCCCTTCTCAAAGTTGACATAAGGAAGGCTTTTGATATTGTTTGTTGGGATTTTGTCCTTAAGATACTAAAATCTCTCCAATTTCTACCGCTCTTCAGGACCTGGATCAAGAAATGTATCTCCACTCCAAGTTTTTCAATCTCCATTAACGGAGAACTGACAAGTTTCTTTGAAGGGAAGCAGGGTTTAAGACAAGGAGAATGTATATCTTTGTATCTGTTCATCATGGTCATGGAGGTGCTCTTTAGAATGTTGGATCATGGGTTAAGAGGAGGGTGTATTCTCTGCACATCTGTTGTGTCTCTCCCCTCAACTAACTCATCTGTCTTTTTCCGATGATCTCTGATAGTTGGGTTTTCACCCATGGTATCAATTCCCTATGCAGTTGTAGTACAAAGGGTTATCAATACGAATGGTTGTCTATTGCTAGCAGGAAGGATATAATCAGGACAATACAAGTCAAGCCAAGCAGATATGGTTTTTGTTCTAACAGTCCTAAAATAAATAAAAGAAAGGAATATAAACAAAGAAACCACACGACCTAAGCACTCGATGCAAGCAGTCGAGTACAGGATCGAGTGGGGTGATCGAGTAAGCAAATGAGATATGAACAGCTCGAGGTATTACTCGATGCAGGTTATCATGTACCTGATCGGGTAAGTGGTCGAGTAAGTAAAGAAAATGTAAACAAATAAAATACGAAAGCTCCTAAGGATGGGGTAATCGAATCCTAAGTATTCTAGACCAGTAAAGATGCCTTACATGCCTCAAGCAATTATTTCCTAGACAATGAATCTCTAAAACCTTGTCACCATACTCTCGCACTAGCAACAATCAACCTTGATCACTTACCACACTCTCGCACTAGCAATATGAACAAGCAGGCATTAAGAACGATTTATTATTGTCAGTAAACTCAAACTCATCTAATCCCTTACTCAGAGTCAAGTAAACCTCTAGCATTGGCTAATTCACGCATCTCATCTACACCTCTCGGTCTCTGAAACGCCCTAGATCTAATCTCAACCTCTCGGTCTATTGACATCATTAAGAACACCAACCTAGAAGGAAATCTATCAATCATTTACAATCAAACTAACGCATCCTAACCGATCAAGAACACAAAATCATCTATCCCATCCCTAGAAACTTTACTACACTACTTGAACATGATAAGAAGGAACAAAATAACGAAAATGAATGAAACTTGCATTGTATTAAAAGATAGAGTATAGTAGAAAGAGTACAAGATAGAAATCTAAGAAAACTATCAAAACTATGAAATAAAAATGCAAAACGAAAAGGAAAATGTTTGAGTCGCTCAGTTCTCTCACAGAAGCTCTCGCTCTCTGGTTTGAGGGTCTGCGGCGTGCTCCTTTGCGAGCTAGGAGAGGGGGGGGTTTATATATGGAAACCCTTTTGACCTAGTTTCCCAGACCTGCCCGATGGTCTACTCGATGGAGTACACGAGGGTGAAGTCGGGTTACTCCTCAGGTGGATCTTTGGGTTGTTCTTCATGCTCTCAGATCCTCCTCGATCGTGTTGGGGTTTGGACTTGTTCTTGCAGCTCGATGGCTCCTTCGGGTACATGCTCGGATTGTCCTTGTTTTTCCCCATTTTTGGCTCTTTAGCACCTGTTTTCATCCAAAATATGCAAATGCAGAAATGCAACACCCTAAATGGTCTAAAAGTGAATTCCTACAGTTAATGACCTAAAAATGCTAAGTTAGAGGTATGAACAATGCAAAATATGGACAATAAAGGATGCTAAAAACATATAAATTAGAGAGTTATCAATCTCCTTGTTTTCTCTAATGGAGCAGAACATTCCCTGATTTGCATCTCTGGTATTCTGCAGCAATTCCGTCATCTATCAGGTTTGGATATGAATCCCACCAAATGAGAGATTTTCTTAGGGCGGTTTGAGGAAGCCGAAGCTGCAGGGTTATCACGCCTTATTGGTGTTAGACTTGGTCAGTTTCCAACTTGGTATCTGGGTCTTCCTTTGAGCCCAACCAAGCTCACCATGGCTTCTCTTCAACCTTTCATTCAAAAGATAACGAGCCATCTTCACTCATGGACTGTGAAATATCTCTCTTATGTTGGAAAGATCCGGTTGATAGTCTCAGTGATCTATGGAAAGGTTAACTTCTGGAGTCAAGTGTTTGTCCTTCCAAAAGGATTTTATAAGAAGGTTGATTCTCTATGTGCCGCTTTTCTTTGGAAGAATGCGATTGATTCTGCTAGAGGGGGGCGCGTTGCTTGGAAGGATGTTTATAAAACAAAGCAAGAAGGTGGTCTGGGTATTCGGTCTCTTGAGGAGTTTGCCACTGTGTTTAGGATGAAACAAGTCTGGTATCTGTTTTCTATAACAAGATCTCTTTGGGTGCGGTGGTTAGATAACAACATCTTTGGGAGGAGGAGCTATTGGCTTATGGACGCTTCTTCTCGGCTCTCGTGGAATGTAAGGAAGCTGATTGAGATTAAACCCACCTTGAAGGAAATGCTCAGGTGTCAACTTAGGAACGAGATGAATGCTCTTTTCTAAGTATGATTCTTGGACATCTCTCGGGCCTCTCATTAATCTTTTTGGTGCTATGGGTCCTTGTGAGTTACGAATTTGATGTTCATATATTTTACCTGGTTTTCCTTTAGTTTATTCACAACTTTTGCATCTTTTGCTATCCATTTAGGCCATTATTGTGTAGCTTTAGGACTAATCATGCATTAGAGTGTAGTTGCATTGCATTTGCATCTTTTCATGCATAAACAGGTGATTTTGGAGCTTAAGGAGCATGGAAGCAATGCTGAGGAGAAGTGAAGCAATCCTGAGGAGAAAACAAGAGAGTTAAGGCTGTAGAATCAAGGTCCGGAGTCCAACTCGACCGCACCACTCGACCACCACTCGACCGTGTGCTGAGGAGGACTCGACCGAGTGGAGAACGCACGAGAGAAGCCAGCTCGACCCCCCCACTCGACCGAGCGCTGGTCGAGTTGACCGAGTCGTTGACTACTTTGACATTTTGTATTTTTAGGGCTTCCACCTCATCTCCTATAAAAAGCCCTTGTACCTGCAGCCACCAAAGAGTCCAGCTTTTTAGAGAGTCTAATACCTAGTTTTTACCTTTTTAGATATTATTCCTTTTGCACTTTTCTTTTATTTTTAGATCTTATACTTGTTTGAGAGAGAAAGACTAGATTCTTATATTTTGTTTGTTTCATAACTTTCAAAGTACTAAGATTTCGAGTTTTATTCCTTCATCAATATTGTAGATCTCTGTTTCATCTTTCTAATGATGCAAGTTTCATTATTTTCTGGGTTTTTGACATATTTCACCATGTGTTCTTGTGAGTAGTTTGTTTAGGACCTTGAGGATGGGTTAGGCTGGGTTGATCTTGTGGTTTGTTTGATTTGGTCAAGCTTGATTGTTGTAGATCTCTTCTAGGCTAGATGATCTTAATGCTGATCCTATATCTGAGAGGGTAGGGTTTGATTTCAAGCATCTTAGCATCACACCAATGTCTAAGGAGCATAGATAAGGCTAGATCTAGAGCTTACCATTAGGCTTGCTAAGAGATTAGGAGTCTTGTTTGGTTTGAGATGTATTGCTTAATGCCTGCTTGTGTAGATTCTTTTCTTTGTGAGAACAAGTCTAGAATTGCATAGGTTTGATTGTTTCTTGCCATGAGAGTGGATTAAACATGTATTAGAATAGTATGTCTAGAGATCAGCTCAATGTTTGCTTGAGATTTGTTGACCAAGTTAGATAACCACAATGATTAGCTCAGCCCATGAATCCCTCCTCAAGGCCTTCTTTGTTTATTGAAATCCTAGTCTAAATATCATTGCTTGCTTGTTGTTTGATTGGTTTTAGCATTGCTCTGTTTTTCTTGTGTTGCTCTGTTTTCACGTTTAAGTCTAGCTCGACCACGTACTCGACCTACACTCGGTCGAGTGCTGCTCGAGTTCATCCCCAGAACTTGTGTTTTTGATTTGTGATTGTCTTGTTTCATTCCTGTTTCATTTCCATTGCATTCACGTAGTTTCCTGTTCATTACTTGTCTTGCATTAGTTCATTAGCATAGTGTCTATCTCTGTTCTAGTTTCATTATAGCTTTAATTTGTCTGTTCTGTTTGCATTTAGTATCTTGTTCTAGTTGTTTTTACTTTCTGCATTTCATATCTCATTTTAGGATTGTTAGTGACAAACAATCTTTACAATTGGCTTGACTTAGACTCATATGCACATCTTAATTGTTCACAATCACTCAGATAGGATTGACACCTCTTATACTGCAACTGCATAAGGGGAATTGAAACACCCTGACTTCTATTCATTCCATACATCATCATTCCATACATCATTCATTCATACACCACAAAGAAAGTCAGTTTCAATTTGGCGCCGTTGCCCATTTGAGTGTGTTTTTGTGACAATTAGGATCAAAAGAAGTCTAAGATTAAGTTCGTTTATCCACTTGTTCACTACTGATCTCGTTTCTTCTACTGCTTGTCTGTGATTGAGTTTCAGGTACCAGCTCGACCACCAACTCGACCACCACTCGACCGAGCTGTGATCGAGCACTTGATCGAGCCAGAAGCCGGATCCAAATAGCCATTACTTCCCAGTCGACTCGACCACCCACTCGAGCCTGCGCTCGACCGAGTACCTGTTCGAGTCAGTAATGATGTACCACAACAGTATGTTCAATTACATACCCATGCAACATCAACCAGTATACCAGGCTGAATTGTATCCCTCTCCATGGTTCCAGACCTCACAAGCTCAAGAACCTGACTTAATAGCTATGATGCAACAACTGTTGCTTGGGCAAGCCACTAAGCAGATTGAGGAAGCAAGGCAGTTTGCTGAGCTGCACCAAACGTTGAATTCTTATTCTACTGGACTGAATAACCAGTTGGAGAGACTGAGCTCTACAATCACGAACATGGAGAGTTGCATGGCTTCTACTTCCTCTCCTACACCAAACCAACTTCAACACCCAAGGGAATGCACTGCTAAGGCCATTCATCTCAATGAGGCAGTTGTCACTGAGGACAGTGAAGTCCAAGTTTGGGGGAATTCATCAGTTACTAAAGCCCCAAGTGACATTTGTGCAAAGCAAAAGGAGGTCGACATTGCACTCGACCAGGAACTCGAGCAGCCACTCGACCGAGTGCATGCTCGAGTGGTCGATCGAGCTGGAGACTCCGAAGCTGTCAAACCTGTTAAGTACATTCCTCCTGCTTACAAGCCTCCACTACCATTCCCAGGACGTTTCAAAGCACAAAAGCTGAAAGAACTCAGAGAAATTATTGAGAAAAGGGAACAGTTGGCTTTGCAACAAGAGAAGGAGTTAGCTTTACAACAAGGGGAAGTCATTGAGAAGGAAGAAGTCATGGCTTTGAAGGAAGAGGTTGTGATTGAAAAGAAGGAAGTGAGGGCCATTCAACAGGAGGTTGTCATTGAAGAGAAGGAAGCAGAGAGAGGACCAGCTTTGGAACAATATGCCCCATATCCTCTCTACAAAGGCATGTCACTTGACATATCCAAGCAGAAAGCTCATAATCAAAACAGGAGAGATCAAGAAGAGATTGGGACAGCTATTGTACCAACAAAACTTGAAGATCCAGGTCCATTCAATCTACCTTGCTCCATCAGCTACCTTCACTTCAACAAATGCTTGTGTGATCTTGGAGCATCTGTTAGTGTCATGCCCTACTCTATAGCAGAAAAGCTTGGACACACTGAATTCAAGCCAAGCAATCTCTACATAAGTCTAGCTGATGGTTCACACAAAGATGTAGTTGGTAAATTGGAGAGCCTCCTAGTCAAGATAGGCAAGGCAAGAATTCCCACTGATTTCATCATAATAAAGATGGATAAGGAGGTAGAGGATCCAATCTTGCTTGGGAGACCATTCCTTGCCACAGCAGGAGCAATCATTGATGTTAAGGAGGGGCTGATAAGGTTGAACATATCTGAAGGTTTGACCATGAACTTTGATATTACAAATCCATCTAACCTACCAACCATTGGAGGTCAACCATTTAAGATTGAAGATAAGGCTGATTTTGGGGTTTTGAGAGAAGAAGAGACTTCAACAGCTAAGGTCACATCTCATGAGGAATCAGTTCAACATCTTAAGGGTTCAGTTCAAGAGCTGACTGATCTGATGAAGGATCTTCAAGTTCAGCTCAACAAGAGGTCTTTGAAGAAGGCAAGACCAAGACTCAAGTTTAAGAAGAAGCAAAGCTCAAATGTTAAGGAGGTAGTGATCAAGAAACAACACCAAGGTTACCAAGTAGAACCAGGGGGGATTTCATCACCTCCTTGGTACCTAAACAAAGCCTAAGAAGGCAATCAAAAGTCAAGCTTAGGGACTCTAAACAAGCTCACTAGGGAGGAAGTCCCTAAGGTATCCATGTACATATTGTTTAAGGTTTTTGGTATTTTGATTTTTGTTTTGGTATTTTCATGATCAGGGAAGCAAGGGAGACCAGATAGAAGAGGAAAAGAAGACTCGTGGTCCAGCTCGACCCCCCCACTCGAGCACGTACTCGACCGAGTCCCGGTCGATCCCTATCGTCGAGCTGCCCCAATCTTTACCTCAAAGTCACCAACAAGACCCCAACTACTCCTATGACAGCATGCAGATGGATGTGGACAACTACTTCCACAATCCCTAAGGTACCACTATCACCTTCCCTTGTA
>NC_025694.1:21885531-21888555 GCF_000633955.1 Camelina sativa | reverse complement strand
AGGTGATTTTGGAGCTTAAGGAGCATGGAAGCAATGATGAGCAGAAGTGAAGCAATCCTGAGGAGAAAACAAGAGAGTTAAGGCTGTAGAATCAAGGTCCGGAGTCCAACTCGACCGCACCACTCGACCACCACTCGACCGTGTGCTGAGAAGGACTCGACCGAGTGGAGAATGCACGAGAGAAGCCAGCTCGACCAGCCACTCGACCGAGCACTGGTCGAGTTGACCGAGCCGTTGACTGCTTTGACTTTTTGTATTTTTAGGGCTTCCACCTCACCTCCTATATAAGGCCCTTGTACTTGCAGCCAAAAAAAGAATCCAGCTTTTTAGAGAGTCTAAAACCTAGTTTTTACCTTTTTTAGATATTATTCCTTTTGCACTTTTTTTTTTTTTTAGATTTTGTACTTGTTTGAGAGAGAAAGACTAGATTCTTATATTTTGTTTGTTTCATAACTTTCAAAGTATTAAGATTTCGAGTTTTATTCCTTCATCAATATTGTAGATCTCTGTTTCATCTTTCTAATGATGCAAGTTTCATTATTTTCTGGGTTTTTGACATATTTCACCATGTGTTCTTGTGAGTAGTTTGTTTAGGACCTTGAGGATGGGTTAGGCTGGGTTGATCTTGTGGTTTGTTTGATTTGGTCAAGCTTGATTGTTGTAGATCTCTTCTAGGCTAGATGATCTTAATGCTGATCCTATATCTGAGAAGGTAGGGTTTGATTTCAAGCATCTTAGCATCACACCAATGTCTAAGGAGCATAGATAAGGCTAGATCTAGAGCTTACCATTAGGCTTGCTAAGAGATTAGAAGTCTTGTTTGGTTTGAGATGTATTGCTTAATGCCTGCTTGTGTAGATTCTTTTCTTTGTGAGAACAAGTCTAGAAATGCATAGGTTTGATTGTTTCTTGCCATGAGAGTGGATTAAACATGTCTTAGAATAGTATGTCTAGAGATCAGCTCAATGTTTGCTTGAGATTTGTTGACCAAGTTAGATAACCACAATGATTAGCTCAGCCCATGAATCCCTCCTCAAGGCCTTCTTTGTTTATTGAAATCTTAGTCTAAATATCATTGCTTGCTTGTTGTTTGATTAGTTTTAGCATTGCTCTGTTTTTCTTGTGTTGCTCTGTTTTCACGTTTAAGTCTAGCTCGACCACGTACTCGACCTACACTCGGTCGAGTGCTGCTCGAGTTCATCCCCAGAACTTGTGTTTTTGATTTGTGATTGTCTTGTTTCATTCCTGTTTCATTTCCATTGCATTCACGTAGTTTCCTGTTCATTACTTGTCTTGCATTAGTTCATTAGCATAGTGTCTATCTCTGTTCTAGTTTCATTATAGCTTTAATTTGTCTGTTCTGTTTGCATTTAGTATCTTGTTCTAGTTGTTTTTACTTTCTGCATTTCATATCTCATTTTAGGATTGTTAGTGACAAACAATCTTTACAATTGGCTTGACTTAGACTCATATGCACATCTTAATTGTTCACAATCACTCAGATAGGATTGACACCTCTTATACTGCAACTGCATAAGGGGAATTGAAACACCTTGACTTCTATTCATTCCATACATCATCATTCCATACATCATTCATTCATACACCACAAAGAAAGTCAGTTTCAGAATTCATAGGGAAACTTTAGTCTGCGAAGCTACCCGGGACGGTCATTGGTTTTTTCCAAGTGCTAGATCCATCCAAGCGGAGCATCTCCAGATTTGCATGTCTACTGTGCAACCTCCGTGTCCCAGCAGAGGTCAGGATCATTATCAATGGAGGCTGCCATCAGGTACTTTTTCGTGAGAATTCTCTACAAAAGGTACTTGGCAGCAAATTTGGGAGCACGCCCCATCTGTGCCATGGTACACAGCCGTATGGTTTAAGGAATTCGTTCCAAGGTTCTCCTTTATTCACTGGCTAACAGCTCAAGGTAGACTCACGACCAGAGACAGACTTAGGACATGGGGAATGAATGTCCCTACTGTCTGTGTCCTTTGCGACTCGGGTATAGACTCTCATACCCACTTGTTCTTTGAGTGTGAGTACTCCAAGGCTATATGGGTTGCGTTGGCGGGGAAAATCTCGCAGAACCCTCCCTCTACGCTTTCTGCGGCATCAGATTGGGTGCTTAGTGTCCAGTCATCCACACCTCACTATGCTAGCAAGATCCTCAAACTTCTCCAGAAAGTCTCAATCTATATGATCTGGAAGGAGCTGAACCACCGGATCTTCTCTGCATCGCAATCGCCTGCCTCTGCTACTAGGATTCTTGTTGACCGCACCATGCGCAACCGCCTCATTTACTTCTCGCTGGAGGATCCTCTATTGACTCTCTACTTTGTTTTTATTTTGGTTATATCTCTCGCCATTTTTTAATCATGGTTTAAGCTCATTACTTTTCTTAACTTGTTCCATTGTTCTCTCTACCCAGAGCTCGATGTGTTTTTAGGTTTTCATCCTAAAATGTAGACTTTTTTAACATTAACCAAAAAAAAGTAAGTGTACAAAAAAGAAATAAGCATCGAATCAATTGTATATAATCACATCGAGCAACTCTAATATTGTATACAATTGGTATATAATCCACACTAATATGTTACCGACACTAATATGTTTTCTTGGTTTCTTCCACCTACCTACTCGAGCAACTCTCACCATGAACATGGATTTAACAATTAGCCGCAAAAGTTCATCTAGTATGTCAAAAAAAGCAGTAGATTATCCTATATCCTTACTAAAGACTTTTTAACTCGAAAAGTAAACTTCATATTTACTTTTTCAAGAGAAATGTAATGATGACTTATTCAATAGGGAAAACAACACAAAATTACATTAGAGTAAATACTACTGGACCATATGTGGTTATTCCTACACCGTGAACCTCTATGCTTTAATGTTGATGTAGACCAAAAATTTGGAAACATGACTTATACTGTTATACATGTGGTTATTCCTCCACCATGAGCATCTCTGCCTTGAACAAGAACCTATCATTTACATTGGGGGGGGGGGGGGGGAGGT
>NC_025694.1:21844925-21885201 GCF_000633955.1 Camelina sativa | reverse complement strand
GGGGGGGGGGGGGGGGATCAAGAACCTATTGTTTCCATGGGAATCAAATATAAATTTGTCATGGCATTGATGGATTTTGCCGTCCATATTTTTATGAATTTGCCATTTTTTAGGTTACAAAAATACGATTAAACATGTGTTTAACTTGTTATGTTTAGGTTTAGTTGGTTCCATTATATTTTTCCATAAAAAAAATAAATATGGACATTAAATATTCAAAATTGGTAAATCCAAATTTTTTTAGGAAAATGGCATATTCGTTAATGTTAGCACGAAAATGATATTTTCCGTAAGAATACCTTTCTTGAGCCTGTGGTCCTTACCCAAATGTACGGTTCTGCCTGCGGCAACATTTATGTATAAAATTGACTAACCATAAAAAAATTTCTTCCTCTTTTGATAACTAGACTTACAATAAAAAATTACTAGATAAAAGATTTTGACATGCAATTAGTTACATTTTCGTAGTTCTTTTATTTACAGTATTTAGATGAAGATATTTTACTTTTGCATGTTTTTTTTTGTCAACAAATTTTTACTTTTGCATGTTTTAGGGTGAGGAATTTGTTCAAATTTCCATTTTCTCACTTTTTCTTTTTATAACGATTATTAAATTATTTGATATACAGTTAATTAAGATTTTTAAAATTAGTTACTTTAAATGAAAACAGTTTAAACTTTAAATAAATATATTTTAGAAACCAAATTTGTTTTTTATTATTATTGAGAATACCTTGTTCTAGACTTCTAGTAATGATAGAATCGTAGAAACAGGCTATAAATTAGTGAGTATAATGCATATGCAACGACCATAGAAACCCATAGCCTATGATCCTCTGGAAATAAAAACAAAAAGCCAACTGAAGAACAAGTGATGCATATCAGAAAACCACATGCCGCCATGTTTGCCAGTCCCGGAATGGGCCACGTCATGCCGGTGATGGAGCTAGCTAAGCGTCTCTCCGCGAACCACGGATTTAAAGTCACCGTATTCGTCCTAGAAACTGACGCAGCCTCCGTTCAGTCAAAGTTCCTAAACTCAACCGGTGTGGACCTCGTCAATCTTCCTTCGCCGGACATTTCTGGTTTAGTGTACCCGGAAGACCGTTTGGTGACCAAGATCGGAGTCATTATGCGTGAAGCAGTTCCAGCCCTCCGATCCAAGATCTCTGCCATGCATCAAAAGCCAACGGCTCTGATCGTCGACTTGTTCGGCACAGATGCATTATGTCTCGCAGCGGAACTAAACATGTTGGCTTATGTGTTTTTCGCTTCCAACGCGCGTTTCCTCGGTGTTTCCATGTATTATTCAACTTTGGACAAAGATATCAAAGAAGACCACGCAGTGCAAAGAAACCCGCTCGCTGTACCGGGGTGTGAACCGGTTAGATTCGAAGATACTATGGATTCATATTTGAATCTTGACAAACCGGTGTCCCGGGATTTGGTTCGTCACTATCTGGCTTACCCAAAGGCTGATGGAATTTTGGTGAATACATGGGAAGAGATGGAGCCGAAATCATTGAAATATCTTCAAGACCCAAAACTTTTGGGTCGGGTCGCTCGTGTACCAGTTTATCCGGTAGGTCCGTTATACAGACTGATAAAATCATCTAAGAACGAACATCCGGTTTTTGATTGGTTAAACGAACAACCAGATGAGTCGGTTCTTTATATCTCCTTCGGGAGTGGTGGTTCTCTTACAACTAATCAGTTAACCGAATTGGCGTGGGGGCTCGATCAGAGCCAGCAAAGGTTCGTATGGGTGGTTCGACCACCGGTTGACGACTCCTCTTACAGTGAGTATATCTCCGATAGTGGCGGTGGTACCAAAGACCACACGCCAGAGTATCTACCGGAAGGGTTCGTGACTCGTACTTGCGATAGAGGTTTCTTGATCCCATCATGGGCACCACAGGTTGAAGTCCTGGCCCGTCGAGCCGTTGGTGGGTTTTAACCCATTGTGGTTGGAGCTCGACGTTGGAAAGCGTCCTTGGCGGCGTTCCGATGATAGCATGGCCGCTTTTCGCCGAGCAAAATATGAATGCGGCATTGCTCAGAGATGAACTGGGAATCGCCGTCAGAGTGGACTATTCAAAGGAGGCGATTTCTAGGTCGAAGATTGAGGCGTTGGTGAGGAAGGTCATGGCTGAGGAGGAAGGTAAGGAGATGAGAGGGAAAGTGAAGAAGTTGAAAGAGACGGCGGAGATGTCGCACGCTGGTGGTTTGGCGCACGAGTCACTTTGCAGAATCACGGAGGAGTGTCAACGGTTTTTGGAACGTCTCGACTCGGGTTAGAAACGGTACATGTCGTTTCTTAAATTATTGTTTTTTTTTCATTATAACAAAATAGTCAGTGTTTTGTAAAGTAAGGATATTTGTTGAAAAAAGATTGTTAAGTAGAGTTAAAAATATTTTATATTAAATTTTGAAAATTGTTTTGCTAAAAACTTTTTTAAGAAACTGTAAAATTGTATGCTTACGATGGTAGATCCTAATTTTGTGTTCTTAAAAATGAAAAAAAGTTATGAGGTAAAAACATGAATATTGGGTAAGAAAAAAGAAGAAGTTTGTGACCTGTTGAATCCAAGATAGACATATATGATATATCAAACAGAGTATGATCCATGAGAAACTGTGCAATAGAAGCCTCGTTTCCAATATCACTCGAGAGTTGATCAAGAACAGGACTGGTCTTGTCCATTAACTTAACAAGGAAATGATCGTCTCCCGTAGATAATAACTCAGCAAATGCAGAGTCGGTGTCACCAACTCGGAGTGCGTGCATCGCATTGCTCCAACTAGTCCAGACAAGGTCTCTCTTTTGGCCTCCACGTTCATCATCATCTTCGTCCACTATTGTTTCTGCTTGCGGAATAGATACTCGCCTGTTCCTTGACGTTCCACAGTCTTCTCCAGCCACACGTATTGCTTCAAGCGGAGATTCATCTTTTGATGCTTGCCATAAGCTTCTAGCAGAAGGTCCTTCACCTAGTCTTATAGGTATAGATATTTAAGTTTTGGTGACTAATAAATATCTTTCTTGTCTTCAAATGGATGCAACAAGTTGCAGCTGTTTAACTGGGCAGATCAAATTGTTTTACTTACCTGATTGTATGGAAATTTCTATTGACATCTCTTCTACAATCCTCTCAAGAACTCTAACACGGTTCTCCAAACGTATCATGCCGTCGTGTGAACCACCCATGAAATCCTGCAATGATAAAGGAATTAACCTTTTACGAGTGAAACTACTTCAAAGCAAATCACTATTTTGATTTGAAATCGAAACAGAACCTGCAACATATTCATTATGTGGGTTTGTTGTCTCTCCAAGTGCAATAACTGTCTCTGTAAAGGTGGCCAATTCCCTCTGTTTTCAGATGCCTCTGCCTAGATTACTTCAGTTTGATCTCCATCAAATGCGCTCAACCGTGACACACCTCTTTCACCAATCCATTTTTCTCTTGCAAAGTCTCCAATGTGGCAATGTCAGCTCACAATGTTGCAGGTAAGGATCACAATTAGCTCTCATCTGATTCAAACACATCAATAAGCAAAATCAGAACCAAAATTATTTGACAAGTTTGTGAGATTAAGTTCTTTTTTCACACACATGTTCTCTATGAGCTTTCTCAGCTTCGTAAAAAGCTTTGACCACATATTCATCTTCTAAGATTTTGTGTTTCAGTAGAGCACGTCTAAGCAAATCCCTAGCATATATATATGGTTGTCTTCTTTCTCCTTTGAAACCATCGCCCATGGTGAATGGTAGCTGCTCTTCGACAAGAACATAGTCTTTATCATAATCAACACAAGAGCCAATAGTAATCAATTCCAAATTCATTGAACCCTAATTTCAATCACATAAAATAACCCCAATTCATCACCATCTGCAAATGATATCAAAGAGATTCTTACCAAGAGAAACAAATTGAAGCATCATTGAACCAAACTCTCCTATTTGGCCACTTGATTCTGAGATATGGTGAACCGAAATCGTCAACGGTTGTACAGGCGGTGTGTTGGTCGATAATTGAGTTTCACAGTCGCAACGTATAAGTCGTGACGTTTTGGTTTGTGACGTTTCATCCAAGAGTCGCAAGGACAAAGAGACACAACTCATTTATGATCTAGTATCAGTTTGTTTTCTATATAAATCAGTTTTATCGTTGATGTATGTAACAAGTTTCATGTAAATATAATTTTTCAGTTTCGTTCTTTGTCTTCTCAAAAAAGAGACAAAGGTCTCTTGCTCTGTTTTGCTCTGTTTCTTTTCTTCTTCCTCTCAATATTTTAACACGGTGGAGATGGTGATGACGACGAACAAAGGTGATTTTCCGACTTCATTATCTTACCAATTCGACGGATCATCTCCAAAGATTGATCGTCATTGGAGCAGTCACGAGAGAGAGAACAAAAGCGAAGAAAGAAAATTAAATTATAAAAATAGATGCAACCATTAGCAATTTACCACCTGTCCAGCAAAGTTTATATGAGATTAATCTTTTACTATCTGCATGGATCTTTTATTATTGTTTAACTAATGGAAAAATCTTTTAGATATAAGCGATACACAAAGTCTAATAGTTGTATATTTTCGTTGTATACTTTCATAAAATAATTATAAAAAAAATTCAGTGGTTGAGCTTCTTAAAAAATCCATTTGTTAATTCTAAATATATGTTTTTTTACTAACAATTGTATTCAAAAATTCACATCTTATGAAATTTATATATTTAGCTTCTTTGTAAAACTTTTTTTTTTGATACAGATTGTTTTGCTTTATATTGAATCAAAATAATTTCATCGTCATTTTTTACTCTCCAAATTAATCAGTAAAATACATTATTTTAAATTTAAATTTAAAGAAGTGCCACTAATTCTTGATTTTTAACGAATCAATGTAATTTTTGGTTTATTTTATAAACCATTGTAACCTTTATCATTACAATAAAAGTATAACGTTCTCACCTGCTGTTGACACCTAAGCTTTTAAAACTCCTCTAAGCATGATAGATCATTAAAAACTTAATCCAATCAAATTATAACAATTAATATAACTAAGCATTATGTTCCAATAAATATCAATCTCCTTTACACGTCACTTTTTCTCCCGCATCCCGATCGATGTCGTAGCCGCTATGTAAATCCTTCTCAAATCGAAGTGAAGAAGAATTCAATCAGAAAAACAGATCCCAAAACGTTTCATATGAAAAAATTATAAAAGATTTTGAAAAAGGGAGCTATAACAAATCTAGATGAAGGAAGGATGGTTGGAGAAATACACTTGATTCTATAAAAGATTTTGTTCCCACCGTGTTTAGTATTTTGATTATTTGGTTGGCGACAATCAGTTACATCTCTGATCTTAGACAAAAAAATTATTTGTAAAGTGTCAAAAGCATTAAAAAAGAAAGTTTTGAAAGTTTTCTCAAAGACTCTTAGTTCTAAAAAGCTTAATCTGACGACATGATATCTGGCAAGGTTAGATCAAGATACGAGCTGATCAATGAGTTTCTTAAGGTTATTAGTTTACACTTGCTCTTTCTCATTTCTAAATGTTGTTGGAGCTAAAATGTTTAGGCTTTGTAATTTCTCAACTGCTCAGATTCTTTAATTAAGAGAGATAAGTGCCAAAAAAGCTTTATTGTCTAGCCATGAACAGAAACAAAGAATCACATCACTTTCACTTTATTACCATCAATATTTTAAAATTAAGTGTATCTTTATAACCTTGGAACCCAAAAAAAAAAAACTATGTTTATAGACTATGAACTTGGGGGATCAAATTTTTGTAGACCCTTTTGTTGATAAGAAAACTCATTTACGGACTATTCAAAATTGCACAACCAATAAAAATAAAGGAGACTTGAAAGAGTTGTTTTTGTAATGCAGAGACTGTTATTTCCTTCAACGTTTCATGTTAATTAATGTCTCTTTAGCTTTGTTGATTGTCTCTCTTAGGCACCCAATATTTGTTTTTCTTCTTATTTCAGTATAGAATTAATTGATTTATGATAACTAATAAATAAAAAGTAGACATAAATTGTTACATCACATAATGCTCATTGGATGTATTGATCATAATATTAGATTCTAGAATCATCATGGAAAGTGTATTTTTGTTATAAAGCCTACTATATATCATACGATCTGTTTTTGGATATGCATGTCTGGTATTTAGGGATACTTTTTTATGAGAATTTCGATACATCTTACATTGTCTTTTATCTGCAGATTTTTGGATTACAATGGCACATCCATTGTATTTTGTGAGGTTGACTGCAACGACAATACCAATTGATGAGTATGTACACCAAGCCATTCTCGCTATTAATACCAACTCTTTTGATTTGTGTATTTAATAATTTGGAAAGCTAGAGCACTTCCGATAGTTTCAAATGCATGTAATCCCTAATTAATCATCTGTTTTGTGTCGTCTGTGTTTTTCCTGGGAAGAAAGAAGCATTATACGTAGTTAAGTCTTACAATTTTCATATTGTTTGTGGATTTGGGGTTAATTTAAATTGAGGGATGAGGTGAACCGTAGCCACTAAGCTTTCTTAGCTGGAATTATGTATCATTTAAGTATTTAGAGAAAATAATCATTTTTCATCTGACTTGATCACAAATAAAACCAAGAGTGAGAAAACGGTCTAAATATTCAAGTCTTAACCATCCTTGTCCAGTGGTATCGAATCTCTTCAAATTTCTGATCAGACCGATACTGGAACTCTTTGTTCCCATCCTCAATCTAGATATCCAAGTAAGCCCTTTCATCTTGATGCCTAATATTTTCCTAAATTTTTGTTGTTGTGATTTCACTACGAACATATCTATTTGATTATCGATTCCATGTCTTAGTGAGATAATATAAAGTTTATTGTTATTACTTTAAATGTCATGTTTTTAATGTAAGAAATTTAAATGGAATTTATTTGTAAATCTATTTGTTGACAGAATATTTTTATATATTTTTTCAAGAAAACAAACAAATAAATGCTCTAGAAATCATATGAAGTTTCAGTATAAAGCGTTCACCTCATGTATTGTTCTTAAAAAATGAGAGTCATATATCTGTTTGATTTAATTATAGTTTTAAACAATATGATTTATGATATATCATGGTTTTTAAGTGTTTTTAGCCATGATATAAGTTTTATTTATAGTCTTTTTAGTATTTTTAGAGTCTTTATAGGATTTAGCATGGATGAGAGCATAATGGAGCTAAATAGGAGGATTTGGAGCATAATCAAGCATTGAGGCTGAGCTACGAAGTTGGAAGACCAGTTCAAGACTAAGCATCGGTCGATGCTAGTGATGGTGTCGATCGATACATCATCCAACAGAAGAATCAGAAGTTTTCCCACAAGTTTTGAAGATTTACAAATCTGCCCCAAAATTTTCCATATTTGCATCATTAGTCCCTGGATGTGTTTTAGGAATATAAATAGGATTTGTATGGTCATTGCTAAGACCTAAGCTTTATTTTTCCCTGCAACTTTTGAGAGAAAACCCCGAGAGATTTTTAGAGAGCTTTTGGAGAGAAGATTGAGAACTCCTTTTCTTCTTTTTTTAATCTCTTAATGCTATCTATTTTATTCATGATTTGTGTTCTTACAATTATGTCTGAGTAGATCTGCTTGTTAGGTTTAGGGTTTCTCATTAGAGATTTCATGGATTATTAGATCTGTTTATTTTGGATTCATTATATTTCTTGTTCTTCACCATAGGTTGTTCTTAGTGCTAGATCTTTGGATGTGTTTTAGGAATATAAATAGGATTTGTATGGTCATTGCTAAGACCTAAGCTTTATTTTTCCCTGCAACTTTTGAGAGAAAACCCCGAGAGATTTTTAGAGAGCTTTTGGAGAGAAGATTGAGAACTCCTTTTCTTCTTTTTTTAATCTCTTAATGCTATCTATTTTATTCATGATTTGTGTTCTTACAATTATGTCTGAGTAGATCTGCTTGTTAGGTTTAGGGTTTCTCATTAGAGATTTCATGGATTATTAGATCTGTTTATTTTGGATTCATTATATTTCTTGTTCTTCACCATAGGTTGTTCTTAGTGCTAGATCTTTGATTAGTCATCTCGATTTAGATCTTAGGATTATTGACTGATATGAGAATATAATTGATTTTCCTGACAAAAACCTTTGGTGAGCCAAATTACTTTTTACAAAGAGATTTGAATTAGTAATTTTGTGAACTTATCTAAACTTGATTTTATTGCTGATTTTTAACCTAGAATTTTACAAAGAGATTTAGATTTTCTGGTTTTAAATTTAGATAATATTTGCAGTGAGAACTGATTTATTTTACAATTGTGTTTAGAGTTCAAGAATGGTGCTTAATTGTTGAATCTTGCTTGTTTAATTAATTGGTCTAATTTTCCATGATTTCCTGAGAATTTCCCTAAGCCTAGCGTTTCATCCATCTGAATTTACATCTCTTTATTTTCTGTTTAATCTTGCAATTTAATTACAATATTTCTGTTTAGCATAATTAAAAGATTATTAAATCTATTGTGTGAATCTGGAGTCTTTGTGGATTCGATCCCTAAGTACTACAATTGATCTCTTAATTTGAGAGAGTAGCTCAAGGTTAAATTTGAGCATATCAAATTTTGGCACCGTTGTCGGGGACTCTTTTGATTCACCATTAGATTAAAGTCTTTGATTTTGTCTAAATTTTTATTTTTCTATTTTACTCACACGCTTTTGTTTCTTTTCTTTTGTGTGTTTCAGGTACATGCCTGAGCCTAGCACTAGGAAAAATCCTACTGGTCCTGTTGTGAAGCTTACAAACCAAGAGTTAGGACAACTAGAGCGTAAAAACACAAAAGCAGACAAGTCAGTGAAGATGGTCAAAACACTCATATTGAGACCTGATGAGGCTGGAGTTTTGAGGGATCAAGAGGGTCATGTGTACAACGAGCAAGACCAGAAACTTGATGCTGAAGGACGAGTTATTCAGGAAGAACTCGTCGCGGTTGAGGATGATGCATGTGGCGTCGAGCGACGCAACAATGACATCGATCGACGCAACCAGGAAGGCATCGACCGACGCAATGTTGGCGTCGATCGATGCAATACCAGAGCCGATGCAGAGAATGTTCAGAGGCGATAGGATAACAATGGAGAGCTTGTCAAGACTCTTGTGGACTTCAACAGACCAGACTTGTTCTATGAGAACCGCTCCACAATTGTCCATCTTCCATTCCCAAGGAATGATTTTGAGTTGAAGCCTGCCAACTTTGCTCTTGTTGGACAAAGGCCATTCCAGAACCTGCCACATGAGAAGCCTCTAGACCACATTGAGCATTTTGAGGATATAGTCACAAGCATCAAGGCCAATGGAGTCACAGAGGATTATCTCTACGGCAAACTCTTCCCCTACTCTCTTGTTGGGGAAGCTTCTCATTGGCTAAGGCAACTCAAGCCAGGATCTCTGAAGACCTGGAATGGCATTAAGGTGGCATTCTTGAACTATTTCTATGATGATGCGATGTCAGATGAACTGAGGATTAAGCTCTCCACCTTTAGACAAGGACTTGCTGAATCTTACAAAGCTGCTTGGGTAAGGTTCAAAGCATACCAGAGGGATTGTCCGCATCATGGGTTCTCAAAGGTGCAGTTGATCAGTATCTTCTTCAGTGGTATTGATTGGAGGTATCAGATGGCTTTAGATGCTGCTAGTGATGGGAACTTCAAGACAAGGTACCCAGATGAAGCTGAACGTTTAATAGAAAGGATAGCATCAAGCAACAATACCAAGAATGCAGACTTAGAGCGGAAAAGAGCACATGAAGGCCATGATTCAAATCAGTTTGCTGCAGTGAATGTTAAGTTGGATACAGTCCACAATCTTCTTGTGGGAAATAAGTCTGTCCATTTTGCTGAAGATGTTGAGACTTTTGTGCCAAAGCCAGAGATTACAGAAGAAGATGTCAACTATGTGTATGGAGCAAGGTATCAAAGTCAGAGATTTTGTCAGAAGAATTCCTTCACAGGAAATCCAAACAGCAACTTCACTAGGAATTATGGCTCTTCTTCTTACCAACCCCTCCCTCCACCCAATTCAGAGAGCTAGATGGAATCAATGATTGGACAGATTTTGGAAGGTCAACAGAAGTTAACAGTAGACTTCAATGGGAAAATTGATTTTGTATACACTGAGATGACTGGGAAGTTTGATGCATTAAACACTCATGTTAAGAAGCTAGAGAATCAAGTGATTCAGACTGCTGGGTCTGTTAAAAGACAAAAGGAATTTCTTTCTAGAAGAGCAGAGTCTAACCCCAATCATGCTTGTAATGCAGTTTTGGTAAAGGAAGGAGACGACAATGATACTACGGTTGCAGAGCCAGCATCGATCGATACCATTACAATGCATCGATCGATGCAATCACCATCCATCACGACAAACTCACTCCATAACGAGAGTATCGATCGATGCACCAATAGCATCGATCGACACACCCCACGAACAGCTTCAGTTTCTGTTCTAGTTCCACCATCTGATTCAGAAAAGGCTTATAAGCCTAAGGTTCCTTTTCCTAAACTTAGGAGGTATAAGCAGGAGATTGAAGAAGCTAGATGCAAGGCTATGATGGACAAGGTGATAATTGAGATGCCTCTGATTGATGCAGTCAAGTTTTCTCCTGGGATTAAGCGGTATGTGAAGAGGATGGTCACTAATGGTTTGAGTCCTGAGGAAGGAGCTTTGCTAAACAAGGATGTCAGCTCAATTCTGTTGAATCAGCCTCCACAGAGAAGGAAGAAGGAGATGAAGCAAGAAGTGGTTGTCTCTGAGAAAGTGAGTGCAGTGATTCAGAGTAGAATTGCAGAGAAGTTACCAGATCTTGGAAGTTTTGTGTTAGACTGCTCTATCTCCACAGGACGGTTTGCTCACTCACTTTGTGATCTCGGTTCTAGTATCAATTTAATGCCACATTCTGTTGCTGTGAGACTTGGGATGACATATTTCAAGCCAACTAAGATCTCTCTTATCTTAGCTGATCGATCTAGAAGGATTCCTGAAGGTGTTTTTGAGGATATTCCAATCAAGATTGGAGATTGCATGATTCCCACTGATTTTGTGGTGTTGGAATATGACAAAGAGCCTAGTGATCCTCTCATCTTAGGACGCTCTTTCTTGGCTACAGCTGGTGCCATTATTGATGTTAAGAAGGGACACATATCTCTGAATGTGGATGATTTGGTCATGAACTTTGAGATGGACAAGCTGAGAAGGGCTCCCACTATTGATGGTCAGACATTTTCTGTGGAAATTGCTTCTGATGATGATCCAATCATAGAACTTCATGAAGACATTACTGCTGGGTATGTCAAAGAGTTGGAGACTGCTGAGAAGGTGAATAACCAAGCTGTTAAGCTTGAAGATTGGAGTGAAGATCATCTAATCAGTACTAGAGACCATGATGAGGTTCTGATCCATGACAAGTTGCTGATAGATGATGTTTTTGTAATGGAAACACAGATTGCTGAGGAAAGTTGCTGAATCGTTGAAGAAACACGAGTTGCAGGCTCAGCATCGATCGATGCAGCTGTAGCATCGATCGACACACCTCCACGAGAACGTCCAGACTTGTCCAAAACCGAGAATTCTCGAGCTGATTCCTTAGCTGCAAGTCCTACACCGGTTGTCAAGCTGAAATCTCACCATTCCACAGTCCAGAAGCCACCGGTAAAGCAAAGGTATGCATCTCCTTCTCCTAAACTTCCTCCTATCAACAATAAGACTTTCAAAGCTACAAAAACTGTTTTGCAGTTAACCAAGCTACGAGATTATCGTAGAGCGCTTGTTTCTTATGTTGATGATTTTGCAGGATTTAAAAGAAAGTCACCCATACCTAAGTCCCGCCATGGTCCTGTTCCTCATATACTTGGCAGATCTCGTGCATCTACTGCCTACACACCACCTTGGATGAAGAGGCCATTCTCTCGGAAGCATTCATTGCCATGTTCCGATCCACCGGATGCCTGAGATCCGACATAGTCAAGCTAATGACTGAAAACAAGCGCTTAGTAGGAGGCAACCCACTAGTAGTTTTTTTTTCTTTTTCCTTTTTCTTTTGATTTATTTTTATTTTTATTTATTTTTATTTTATTTTATTCGCCATTCTCTTACTTGATAACACTGTGGACAGTGATGTTTAAGTCTGTGGGAGGCGCCCAAAAAAAAAAGTGTTTTCTTGAGTCAAAAAAAAAAAAAATGTTGGGAACTATGATTTTTCTTTTTTGTGTACTGCCTTGGTTGATTAATGCTGCAGACTGAATCCACTAATCCGACTAATGGAAAATCCTAAGGCTGGCCAGTAGACCAAAGACATCTAAATTTCCAACTGAATCCATAAAAGCCTGAGGTAACTTCTGCTCTTTTCTTTTTACCTCATCAAGGAGATTGATGTTCATTGAGCTTGACTCCTTGGTCATACCTGACAAGTAAGATTTTCAAAAGAAAATGGTACTCTTCTCCTTTATTTAGTTTGAAGAGATTATTCCTGAGAGCTTTGTTTAAAAAAAAAAAAAAGAGAATAAAAGATGAAATGATTTTGATCAGTTTAGAGAGGTCGGTAAATTACCTATGACCTCATTATTCTACTCTTGAGTCAAATGATCACACAAAGTCTGGAAGCGAGGGGTAGGTAAATTACCGATGACCCCATTATTCGCCTACAACTTTGAGAAAAACAATAGTAAAAAAAAACAGCAAAGCAAAGCTCAAAGGAGGGTAAGGATAGAATAAGTATGGGGGAGAGAAAGAGTACCACATGTACAAGTTATATCTTGCTTGTTATGGTATAGTACGGGAATGAGTCTAGAAGGTTCTTGACATTGATCAAATTGATGAGACCCATATATGAAGGCTTAATGGAAGAAGTAGTGGAATTTGGTTTGAATTTGGGATGCTATGAAAGTCAACGGAGAAGTACATGGTGGTTCGATTTGGATTTATCTGCTAAGCATATGGATTATGGTTTGGATGATCATGACATTAGTTTAAAAAGAAAAGGAGTTTCTGCGTTTTCAAACCTCTTTCACAGGTCTAAGTCTATGTTTTGCTTGAGGGCAAGCAAATGCTAAGTCTGGGGAGTTGATATATCATGGTTTTTAGGTGTTTTTAGCCATGAGATAAGTCTTATTTATAGAGTCTTTTTCGTATTTTTAGAGTCTTTTGAGTCTTTATAGGATTTAGCATTGATGAGAGCATAATGGAGTTAAATAGGAGGATTTGGAGCATAATCAAGCATTGAGGCTGAGCTACGAAGTTGGGAGACCAGTTCAAGACTAAGCATTGGTCGATGCTAGTGATGGTATCGATGGATCAGAAGAATCGGAAGTTTTCCCACAAGTTTTGAAGATTTACAAATCTGCCCTAAAGTTTTCCATATTTGCATCATTAGTCCTTGGACGTGTTTTAGGAATATAAATAGGATTTTTATGGTCATTGCTAAGATCTAAGCTTTATTTTTCCTGCAACTATTGAGAGAAAACCATGAGAGATTTTGAGAGAGCTTTTGGATAGAAGATTGAGAACTCATTTTCTTCTTCTTTTAATCTCTTATTGCTATCTATTTTATTCATGATTTGTGTTCTTACAATTATGTCTGAGTAGATCTGCTTGTTAGGTTTAGGGTTTCTCATTAGGGATTTCATGGATTATTAGATATGTTTATTTTGGATTCATTATATTTCTTGTTCTTCACCATAGGTTGTTCTTAATGCTAGATCTTTGATTAGCCATCTGGATTTAGATCGTAGGATTATTGATTGATATGAGAATATAATTGATTTTCCTGACAAAAACCTTTGGTGAGCAAAATTACTTTTTACAAAGAGATTTGAATTAGTAATTTTGTGAACTTATCTAAACTTGATTTTATTGCTGATTTTTAACCTAGAATTTTACAAAAAGATTTGGATTTTCTGGTTTTAAATTTAGATAATATTTGCAGTGAGAACTGATTTATTTTACAATTGTGTTTAGAGTTCAAGAACAATGCTTAATTGTTGAATCCTGCTTGTTTAATTAATTGGTCTAATTTTCTATGATTTTCTGAGAATTTCCCTAAGCCTAGCGTTTCATCCATCTGAATTTACATCTCTTTATTTTCTGTTTAATCTTGCAATTTAATTACAATATTTCTGTTTAGCAAAATTAAAAGATTATTAAATATATTGTGTGAATCTGGAGTATTTGTGTATTTGATCCCTATGTACTACAATTGATCTCTTAATTTGAGAGAGTAGCTCAAGGTTAAATTTGAGCATATCAATTTATATTACAACTTATCTATATTAGTATTTTTTGCAGCAGTTTTTGCTTAAAAGTCGGTTTTGGGAAGTTTTGACATTTAATGTCATTTAATATCCAAACAAGTTTTTGCTTATATTCATATCCAAACAAGTTTAGTTAATCCTCTCCACTATCCTTATAACCAAGCAGAATTATAATATTTTAAATATCCATATATATAATATTCTATAATTAATATAGATATTTAGAAGATTATATCCATATTAAAAAAAATTATTCTCCTATCATTTTTTTTTAATTTTAAAAATTAAATCTAGTGAATCATAATATAACACATAAAGTTGATAAAAATGTATATTTTTCCTGCACATATTGTGATTTGAATTCTTTTAAACGAACATATATTACTCAATTTATATAAAAAGTGTGTGTGTTCAACACACATATATCATAAATTTACCGTACATAGTAAATTATAGAATTTAAAGAAATTTATAATTTATAATTGATATATCTAAACTTGATAAAAAGTTTAAAATTATGAATATTTAAACATATTAAATTTTCAAAAAACCGAAACGAGTTATATTACATGACGGGTTATATGATATTACATGATTGAATTGATAATACTAAAAAAAGATATCATTAATATGATACTTTAATACAGGTTAAATCCTTATTTTACTATTTTAACAACACCATTATAAAATATGTCGAATCAAACATATTTAATTAAGATTGTATTAAAAAAAAATTGTTGTGCGGTACACCACAAATTATATACTAAATCACTAAAATTAACAAACGAGTACATTAGCAAAATTAGTACTAAAATAGTATACTAAAAAAATAAAAAACAAAAACTTATCCCGCGGTATACCACGGATCATAATCTAGTATTACTAATAAAAAAATTCTAAATAAAACCCCGCGGAGCGCGGGTGTCAACCTAGTTTTAATTAACAAACCATTTAACCTATGGTATATTTACTACATACAGTATAATTGTTTTTTAAAATTTTTAATTATTAACCAACTAACGGCTGCGTTTTTTGTTGTAACATTTTACAAAATGTTTTTTTCTAAAAGTTTCATATGTTCATTTTTGAAATGTATTCTTGTTAACTGCTGTGCTTATTCAAAAATTCACATCTTTTGAAATTTATCTATTTGTCCTCTTTGTAAAAAAAAATTAAACTTTTTGTTTTGAGAAAGATTTTTTTCTGTCTGATAATATATCAAAATAATTCATCGTCATTCTTTACTCTCTAAATTATTCATTAAAGCACATTATTTTAAACTTAAAGATGTACCACTAGTTCTTATTGCAGCTTTCAGTTTATTTTATACTAAGATTTAACAAGGACAACTATTTTATCTATAATTTTTCTTTATTTTGTTTTATAAATAGTAGAGAGAGTTTTCTTTGACTTTTAGTATTGATGCTACAATGTTATAAATATTTGATGTTTTTTGTAATGTTTAATAGTATTTGTTATTGAGCTTATGTGAGTTGAATTTGAAAGAATTATACGTTACTAGGTTAGACCCGCGCTACGCTGCATGATACTTTTTGTAACTATGCTTAGATATATTTAATTATTGAAAATATATTTTTTAACTGGAATAATTATAAAAACTACAGTTTATACAATGTTAAGATAGAAAAATGCACTAATCAATAAAAATAGAGTAATCTCAAAGTCAAGCATAGGATGGCTTATAAATGTTTACATATAAATCGGGTAAAATTAATTATATAAATAGTCTAACTAATCCTAATATATGTTTTATTTATTTTCTTTACCTTTTATGGAAGATATATTAGTATAGTTTAATTTTGTGGTGTTTTTTTGTAGTTTTTACAAATTTAATCACATAATTGTTATATAGTGTTTTTTTGTCTTGTTAGAAAAGTTATTATTTGTCAAACTACATAGACATATTTTTACTTTAATCTGGTTTTGTATGTTATTTTAATACTATTATACTTATGTTGAATAGCATATGGATTAAGTTAATTGTCAAAGTAATATTTAAGTTGTAGATAATTAATTAGTTTGTACTGATTTTAAACTATAATATAAAACCTTCCATTGATTTTTACTACCCCGCGAGGATATATATATTTTTTTTTCTTTATAACTATTGTAGTGTTTAGTTTCGTATGTTGTTTGTAATGTAAAATCACTTTTATTTTTTTAAGGATGTTTATGTGTTTATTTTATTTTATTATGTGTTGTTATTTATTTTTATTTTAGTTTTTTTTGTTATGGAATTGTAGAGTATTGTATAATGTTTTCCTTTTCTTGTTCTAGGATGTATTGGAGGTCCATTTTATTAGTTTTGTTGTTTCGTTATTATTTTTAATTAATTTTGGCTGTTGATTTTTTTATTTAATGACATATACCATGTATGTTTTTATTGATTTTTTTTTCTTATTATTATTGGTAGAATTGCTTAATTGGATTGTCTATGTAACATAAAATAGGTACTTGGATTTGGAAGGACTGCTTTCTTTTTTTCCTACATACTTTCACTGTTGTTTATGAAATGTGATTTAAAAATGAAAATAGTTATTTTGAGAAATTTAAACAGCACCTCCTCATAAAGCATAGTTGTTTTATGTTTTATTTATCTAATTAGGAATTTTAAATTCTAAGACCACATTATGTAGCTACAAATTCTTTTATTTCATTCTAAAATAATTTTATCTTTTTAAAAAATATATTGTATTGGTTTTATTGAATTTACCTTTGAATATAAATTTGCAGAAGCACATAAATGAGTACACCTACATTCGACTTAGCTTTATCATCACACCTCATACAACCTACGCACAAATCACTGTTATAAAGTAAAAAATCAGAAAAAAGCTATAAAAAATGAGAACTCAATACAATAAAAGTAGGAGATATGCAAAGATACAGATGTCAACATAATGCAATTGTCAAGCTCCAAAACCTGCAACAGATTCTAGTTGGATGTGGTCAACCCAACTGAAATTGTGGTCTTCGTTTAAAGATTGCAGAACAATACGCTTTTGGGTGTGGTCCACACCGTGTGGAAAACAAAAGAAAATAGTTAAAGGTTGTAGAACGATCACTGACCTCTAACGCAGGACTATTAGCAATCCAAGTCATAGAAGCGGATGTCATAACCTCACAGCTATGAACAATCAACAATGGAAGATGTGCTGAGTTCAAAGAACAAAAGGGAAATCAAGTCAGGAAAAAAGAGAATGAGACAACAGAAATGAAGGGAGCAAAGAAGATATCTAATAGGACCAACATAAAGAGATATATTGGACAGTATGAAGCATTCAAAATATGCAGATTAGCAGAAGCATGGGCTATATGGCGCAAAGTTTCATCACTGAAGCAAGAACAGTTAGAAACGTCTAGTGACTCTAACTGAGGACATGAAATGACCGCTGAACGAATAGTAACATCCAAAAGTTTATGGCATGAGGCTATATCTAGAAGTTGGAGGAGTGGACAGTTAATCATCGCCTGTGACATATTAATTCTTTTTAATTATAAAGACATGAGTTGTGGACACGTGAAAGAAAGAAAAATAATCAATACAATAAAACAATGATAAAGATACATTGGACAAAACAAAGTTAGTCTATAGTCAAGATAAAATTAGAGGCAACTGCAAATTCGCTACAAGGATGTTAGAGCAGAGTTTACAAGCTTGGTTTCAAAATTCTAAAAGATGATAATGTCACACCTCTACACAATTTCATTGAAAAATCAAAATTTTATTTTCACCAGTTTATACCAAGTTCTATTTTTTAGAAGGTTCTTCTTTCAAAGGAAAACATAGCCAAGAAAAAGGAGTTAGATAACTCACGCAAGCCAGAGTACACTTTGCCACGTTTGTGATGCGAATCATGATCAGCTTCCTCCATGTACTATCCTCGGTAGTAGTAGCCGCGACATTGCTACTTTCTCCCTGAACTAACTGATGTAACTGAATTTCATAGGTCAATAAGCATTCCAATTCAGCCTCAGCGGCTTCACCTTCATCCTCCCTCGCCAGCATCTTCGCACATAGCCTCCAACGTGGGACTTTGGATGCCCTCTCGTTTTCACCAAAATTCAAAAATTCTCTCGTTTTCATCATTACCTAGCATTTAGATTAGTTAGCACGGTTTCACACTATAATTTATGCTCATGCAGTTACTCTTGGTTTGCTTTTCTGATGTAGTAATTTATGCTCATGCAGTTACTCTTGGTTTGCTTTTCTGGTGTAGAAGATGTGTTTATCGTGTTTAGTGAGATTAGATGCACTAAAGGAGATATATTTATAGTGTCTTAAGAAGAATATAGGATTTTCTTTTAGTGAGTAGAAAAAATATTTGTGAGCAAGTATACACTATTTTTTTAAAATATATATATATATATATATATATATATATATAAATGGTTGAGTAAGAAAGAAAAATTAGCTATAAATATGCTCATGTTTTTATTAGTGTGACTGTGTTAGTGAATATTCTCCAGAATTTACAATTGCAATTCAAAGTCGAAATTATCTTACCATATTTGTACAAATTTGACTTTTATATAAAATGAAATGATAACATCCATATTTTTTTAACAAAAAAAAAAAAAAAAAATCCATATTTAACTGTTAGAATCAAGTCTTGTAATGCAATCGAAAACAACATCCATATTTAACTGTTNAAAACAACATCCATATTTAACTGTTAGAATCAAGTCTTGTAATGCAATCGAAAACAACATCCATATTTAACTGTTAGAATCAAGTCTTGTAATGCAATCGGATGATTATTTTTCTTTTGCAGAAAAATCTTACCAAAAAGTTAACATTTTTTTTTTTCACTAAAACATTTAAATCTTTTAATTTAAAAGGAAAGCACAAATTGAATTGTAAAAAATATTTTAACAATAATCAGTTATTGCGATTTTGGTGTATATCAATTAAGGTTTATTGTTAAAATTTACCAAACTTTTTTATATTGTTAGAATTTCAAAAGATTAATTGTGTAAATAAGTATCATTTAAAGGATAGAATCCATATGTATTTAAAATGTTAATATAAATCGTGGACTGTAAAATTTTTAGTCCAAACCCGGATCCAGTTTTACTCCAAACCAGACAAAAAAAGTTGCAAAAGTTTAATAGAACCGCGAAATGTTAGCTTCGTCGAACCAAACAAAACCAAAAAGTAAAACCGACGTCGTCGTTCCAACCTAATCGAACCACACTAAACCAATTATATATCGAAATTCATTTAGTAAAACTGTAAAAGTCATCATGGTTTAATGTTGAAGTTCAAGTTCAACAAGTATATTACTAACATGAATGAAATTGTACTCATTTAATTATCGATTATATTCTTAGTTTTTAACTTGATGTCCATAACCGGATCAAAATTCGATTTCAAACTGGACAAAAATGAACCGAACAGACCGGAAAAAACCAATCACTTTCATCTTCTTTTGACCATCTTCACTAATCTCTCCATACCTCTAATCATCAACAATGGATTCGGAAATCGCGTTCGACAAATCTCCGTTTTATCGAATCTACAAGAGTGGTCGCATCGAGCGTCTCACAAGTGAAACAACAGTCCCACCGTCACTTACCCCACAGAACGGCGTCGTCTCCAAAGACGTCGTCTACTCGCCGGTGAAAAACCTCTCCGCCCGCGTCTACCTCCCGGAGAAAGTCTCCGATACAAAGCTCCCAATCCTCATCTAATTCCACGGTGGTGGTTTCATCATAGAAACAGCTTTTTCTCCTACTTACCACAGTTTCCTCACCTCCACCGTCGCCGCCGCCAATTGCTTAGCTATCTCAGTCGATTACCGCTGAGCACCAGAGTTTCCGATTCCGATCCCGTACGAAGATTCATGGGATTCTCTCAAATGGGTCTTCGCTCATCATATAACCGGATCCGGGTCGGAAACTTGGATAAACAAACACGGCGATTTCAACAAAGTGTTTCTCGGCCGGAGATAGCGCCGGTGGGAACATAGCTCATCATCTCACGACCCGAGCGAAAAAGGAGAGACTTTTCGATTCTTTGATCTATGGGATGATCTTGATTCATCCGTATTTTTGGGGGAAGACTCCAATAGATGAGTTTGAGGTTAGAGATGATATCAGAAGCCAAATGATTGAAACAAGTTGGGGAATCGCGAGTCCGAATAGTAAAGACGGAGTTGATGATCCGTTGATCAATGTGGTCGGATCAGAAGACTCTGATTTATCAGGGTTAGGCTGTGGAAAGGTCCTGGTTATGGTAGCTGCAGATGATCAGTTAGTGAGACAAGGTTTTTGTTACGCGGCCAAGCTGAAGAAGAGTGGATGGGATGGTGAAGTTGAGGTCATGGAGACTAAAGATGAAAGCCATGTTTTTCATTTGAAGGATCCTAAGAGTGATAATGCTCGACGAGTTGTGATGAAACTTGCTGAGTTTATTAATTAACGTGGTTGGTTTCATGATACTGATCACCTAAATTTGTATGTACTAGGGAAATATTGGACACTAAAGTGTGGAATTTGGGAAGCCTGTTTTTAATTTGAATATGCGACAGACATATTAATACACGTCAAACTATATTCATCTTTACATATATATATGTGACGTAGTGTCATTGATAAAACAAGCTCCAAAGATGAAATAGAGGATATAGATGAATGGACTTGTTAGTTGTGGAAGCTGTAGTTGTAGAGGTGATGTCTGTGAAGGCTAAGGTGGTATTGGTCACATAGGTCGAGACCATCGTAAAAATCTTAGAGCATCTTTATTGGTAGGTTTGTATTTTGGAGGTTCTTAAATTTTTTAGTATTAAAAAGTGTACTTTTATAAAATAAGAACCTTTTGTTTGTTAATTAAAATTGTACTTCTCCACTTATAAGTGAGGTTCTTAGTTTAAAATAAATAAATAAATAATGTTTAAATGTTTAAACAATGAAGATTCTATTAAGCATGGAGCTGTAAACTCTATGAAGACCAGCTAAATATGTAACATACCTTTCCACCATCATCAAATAATCTGAATTTTGCATCCTAGCTTTATCACCAAGAATATTGCAGGAAATGATATGCAGGTTGTTGTCTAATCAAAAAAAATGTGTCTAAATATGGAGTACCACACAATGTAAAACGGATAGAGTGACCTCAAAGGACGAGAGCAACAATTACCACAAATTGTATATTTCACTAATCAAAAATCATTTGGCGTTTGGCGTTTCCAAGAATCTAGGCTACACTTAACAGCATATAAACAAAAATCACTTGGAAAAATCTTCTGTAGGTAAAAGATGATTGAAACCCCATCTTCATTTGGCGTTTCCAGGTCACGCAAGGAGAAGAGGACCTCTTCAGTGTAATATCGAGTCAAAACACTACAATAAGAATAGCAAAGAAAAAAACCCCAACCAGTTCAGTTACAAAACACTTCAATAAAAGCAAATCATTATACATAACAAACTTTACCAAGCCTGTTCAGTTACGATAAACTACAAAGCAGTCATACTTCAATCAAATAAGTATTATATTTGATACAACAGTTCTAAATATTATATTGTCATCATAAGGGACAAACCTGAGGGAACTATCAACTTCACACAATATATATTTAACTAGAAATTTAGGAGAAGAACCAATCAAAGTAGTGAATTAAAACTAAATACAGAAAGTCTTACGAAAATGATAGCATGTTGCAAACTTTAGGTGCCATAGGCATGTCCATGAACAATGAATTTGAGAAGAAAGACACCTGTCTTCTTGCTTCTAACTTAGAGGGGATCCTCATAGAAGACTCTGTAGTAGTCAACAGAAGATGTATTCGTTTGATCTCCACATACATGCATTTAACTTTTGAGAGCAACTCATATGAAGACTGAAGAATTAGAACTTAAATATAACCCAGTGTGGCATAACCTTCTCTTTCAAAGAGCCTATAAGAGATATGAAATAGAGCAGCAACCTGAAACAGAGCAGCAAATCGTGTAAACATGGAGATGTTGCAAGTTTGTTCTCATCAGAGAGAGACAACCAAGTTTGAAACAAATCTCACCCCAACACAACACAACACAACACAACACAACCCATATTGATGAGTTTGAGACAACCAAGTGCATCAACATCCAACCCTTCATCAATTTCAAATGTGATTAACATCCAAATCAGTCTCTGTTCGATCGATTAAAGCAAAATCCAACAAGAACAGTAAAAAAATGTCATCAGGGAAGCTGGAAATAAGAAGGGGATAGCATGTTATCAGTGCAAAAAAAAAATCTTCACTTTCCCGGTACATTAAGCAAAGAATGATCTAATAAAAGATTGAATGTACTAAGAACAATCAAACTGAACCAACGAAGTAGAAACATACCATGGCAACTCAAGACAAGGATGAGCAATTCACTCTTCTTCCGCTACTGATTCCGATCAAAATATGTTACCTAGATGCCAGAAAAGATAATTTATTAGACTTTAAGCGACAATTCACAAACCCCAAAGAGTGAATTTAGAAAAACAGATGATCCTGTTATCCCCCAACTCTGTTACCCTTTTGGATATTCAAAAGAAAAAACAAAATAATAAAAAGCAAAGATTATCAAAATTTAAAGACTCAGATAAGAAAGAAACTGAATGATCTAGATCGATTAAGGTTGAATCAGTGACCACAAGAATAGAAATTCTCAAGTTAGCATTTTTATTATGATCTACCAATATGTAAAAGAAGCTCTCTCACTTCAGCCCTACAAGGAAGGTGTGAAGAAAAAAAACTCTATAAATGGAATCACCAAAATCGAATCACCTTTTTTTTTATTTCGGTCAAGAACAGACGAAGGTCACCAAAAATCGAATCAACCTAACAGATCATTGAGAAAAATCTCAATCAATTTCGCAACCTCCGTCGCGAGAGAGAAGAAAAAAAAAAGTATCCATTTTTGGCCACGTCGACGCTTCTTAGGATTTCTTAGTTAAGAGTTTCTTCTTAGTAATATTGTCATTTCTGATTTATTTTTAATCAGCTTAAACTTAAGAATGGGAGCTAAGAAGCCCCGATAAAGATGATCTTATATAGTGATCTCTAGTGGGCTGGGCTACTCTTTTACTAGGGATTTTTCTCCTATTTTATTTCTCTCTTTTATTTGGTTTTTTTTTTTTTTCATTTTTATGAGATTTTTTTCCATTCTATTTCTTCCTTTATTAGGATATTACTTTCTATTTGTTTTTTTATCAAATCTTTTTTCTCATTTTATTGATTCCTCTTATTAGTCTCGCATTTTATGTCTTCCCTCTATTAGGAGATTCTCCTCCCCCTCCCCCCATTTTATACAAAAAGTTATATACTTATATTTTTCTCTTAAAAAAACGATACACACTTGTTTTTTTTCATTGTTGTCAAACATCTATATCATCAATGTTTCTACTTTTTGTTGTTGTTAATGTCTGAACCGTTGGATATTTAAGAACATTGACAAAAACAAAAATGATATATGAAGACACTTGGGTTCCTATTTCTAATTTTACCATCTTATGAACTGCCTTTATACGCTAACCGTGTAAAAATGTTTTGCAGCCACTTACTTCTTCCTAGACGCCAGTTCTATCACTCCCAAAGCGGTCACGTGATTCAAATTCCTTAACCAAATTCTTTTGCATATTCTTTGACATGGAGGTTATGATATTTCTCATCAACTCTTAGATATACTTAATTGGCCTCAATTCACGGTAGTCTTATAATTCGTTTTCTCATTCAGATTTGAATATTTGTTAGTTAATTGTGTCCATGTTGTCTCCGTTTTATTGTCACTAACCAAAATATTTTTGTTACAAAGTCAATGATACTTGATGAAGTAATCTCTGACCGAGATAGCGAAAATAAAGCCGATAGTGAGGCTGAGGTTGAGACTAAGGCTCCAGATCTTGTATATTTGTTTATAAAACAATCAACAACAAAGATGATATATGAAGACACTTGCTAGTGACTTTTGAAATTTTGTAAAAACTCCAGATGATTGATGATTCTATGAAAGAGAATGAAACTATTGAGATATTCATTCAATTGTGGAACTATTTTGTGAAAAATAATAGGTAACATTAATTTTTACGTTGAACTTAACATCCATTGTTATGTCTTGATTAATGGTTTTGGATAAGAATTTGTTTGGTCAAATCAAAATTATAAATTATGTTGCAGGGTTCTAGTAGATGCTCATATTCCATGGGCATGTGAAGAATTTTCGAAATTGTACAAGAAAGAGTTGCAAGATGACTCAAAACTTGATATGTAAGTATTATCACTCCAAAATTCTATAAATACACCAACATATATATCTATACATATATATTTTTATTTGACTGAATATCTCCATATTTGTTATTGGTCATGTGACTTGTGCTTTATAGTATATATATATATATATATATATATATATATATATATATATATATGTGTGTTGGTGTATTTATAGAATTTTGGAGTTATAATACTTACATGTCGAGTTTTAAGTTATCGTGCAACTCTTTCTTGTATAATTTTAAAAATTCTTCACATGCTCAAGGAATATGAACATCTCCAAGAACCCTGCAACATAGTTTATAATTTCTATTTGACCAAAAAAGTTCTTAGCCATAACCATTAATCAAGACATAACAATAGACGTTAAGTTCAACGTAAAAATTAATGCTACCTATTGTTTTTTACAAAAGAGTTCCACAATTGAATGAATATTTTCATAGTTTCATTCTCTTTCATAGAATCATCTGCAATTTTTACAAAATTTCAAAAATCATTAGCAAGTGTCTTCATATATCATTTTTGTTGTTGATTGTTTTATAAACCATGGAATATACAAGATCTGGAGCCTTAGTCTCAGCCTCAGTCTCACTGTCGACTTTATTTCGATCTCCGTCAGAGATTACTTCATCAAGTATCATTGGCTTTGTAGCAAAAATATTTTGGTTAGTGACAATAAAACGGAAACAACATAGACACAAAAATTTACTAACCAATATTCAAATTTGAATGAGAGAACGAATTATAAGAGTGTCGTGAATTGGGACCAGTTAAGTATATCCAAGAGTTGATGAGAAATATCATAAACTTCATGTCAAAGAATATGCAAAAGAAGTTGGTTAAGGAATTTGAATCACCTGACCGCTTTTGAAGTGATAGAACTGGCGTCTAGGAAGAGGTAAGTGGCTGCAAAAACATTTTTACACTGTTAGTATATAAAGGCAGTTCATAAGATGGTAAAATTACACAGCTTTTCGTGATCAGTTGAAACTCAAGGCTGAGGGTGGACCTAAGGCATGATTCAGAAATAATAACCAAGAAGCTCTCTACTCACATATAAATGTTTAGACATCATCAAAAATGTTAAAAAAGATCCTGTTTTAACAACGTTTTAACAATCGGTGAAATCTGGAAAAATATTTACAATGTAACGTAAAAACCTGGTAGACTTTAGATAATCTTTTAAGGATTTAAATTCACGTTTACAAAGTATTAATGTAATTCAAAAATTTGCAGTAATTTTGTTTGTTGGAAATGAGTTTCACCCAGATATTGCGGGGACTCATAACCTAGTTTTTAATAAAATAAATAAAAATTAAAAATATTGCAACTTATCTTGAGTCAATTAAAGTAACTAATTTTGCGATTTATCTTCAGTTTGGTTTTAAAATAAATTGCAAAACCTGACAAACAAATCTTGCAGAAGAAAAGATCCTGAGACGACGAAGAGAGTGCAATGGCGGAATCTTTGAGTCTTCAGTGGAAAGCGAGAGAGATTCTTGTGAGTCCAAGCCACGAAGAGTTAGCTATAGTCGTCGATCATCTCTTTATGCGTCAAGACTCCGAAGAATACAAAACAGCTCGTGCTCTTTACGATTACTTCGTCTGTTATTTCCCAGATTGCTTAACCCTAAAGCTTCTTCAGGTCTTCCAATGTTCTTCCAATCGCGTCACCAGATTCAGATCCATCTATCAACTCTACGAAACCCTCACCGATCTCAGAAACCGCAACTACAAACTCTCTCTCGACGCTCTTTACGAAATCAAGCCCGTTGTGATTTCTTGCTTGACAAGTCAAGAAACCAAAGAATCTGAAATCAAGATCCTCAAAAGAATCGTTTACTTCGTAGCTTACAATGTTTTGCTGTTACATAATGACAAGTGGGACGAGCTCGGTGATTGTATCTTCTCGCTAGCCAATAGCCATGAACCTGTCAAGGCTTTTCACGTCTTCATCGGTTTGCCACCGGTCTACGAGGAGTTCATCGCTCTGTTTTCGCAGAAGATATTGCAGAAGGCTGACAATGTGTTTCTTCATCCTCACAGAGTCGAAGATTGGAGCTTGGCTTTACAAACTCTTGTTAAAATGTGGATTCAGCTTACGAATACATGTATGAAGTTCAAGGCAATAAGGAAGTTAATGGGGCCTCAGCTTTTCTATGTTGTGAATTCAGCAATTGAGTTGGTGAACAAGGGAAAGGAACATATTTTGGTACGAGGGCTTGAAGATTTCGAGAGGTTCTTCTCACGAGAGATGAATCTGTATCATTACAATGAGGATCAGTGCCATTTTGTGTTGGCTTCAATGATGGAGATCGAAGAAGTAGTTGGAACACAAACGAAGGAGATTGTGAGGAAGATCAAAACGTTGGTTACTGAACCACAGAGTGGTGATCTTAAGGATCCTAGAGAAGAGTTTGACCGTGGCTGGAATGAGCATTTGAAGACTTTATCTACACTACAAGTCTTACAGATCTTTGCTTCCACTGATCTTGAAGATAGGTCTAGAGAGATTGCAATCAGACGGCTCAATGTCTTACTATCTGACCACACTTCACAGAAGGTGCCAATAGACATTGCAGAGATGAGACAAATCAAACCACTGGTCATGTCTTGCCTATACAAGAAAAGAATCTCTGACAGAATGTTCAAAGTCCTAGGTGAGGTGGTGAACCACGTTACGTATGAGATGTTGATGTACCAAGATGAGACATGTTATGAGCTACGTGATTATATTGCATCGAGTACAACAGAGTTTGAGAGAGCTGTTTATATCTTCCAGTGCTTAACAATGGCGCTTGTTGAAGACGATTTTGTGATTCCTATGATAGAGAACCTTTTCCCAAAGATAATCACAAGGCTAGTAAACCCACCAACAGAGTTGTTGGTAGATAACAGTTGCTGGGTTTTGACGTTTACTGGTGCCTTCTGTGCAGCAATTCACTTGATAGAGATCTCAAGTCGAGCTAAATCCGTTAAGGAGATTGCAGAAAATATGATAGATTCAGTGAGAAAGCTTGTGGAAAGAGATATGGAAGTTGGACTTGTGAGGAGAGCTTTTAGAGATGTGGAAAGGATTGTGACTAAACAATTGGAATGGTACAGTACGTGCCAATATAAGTTCCTTAAGGGTCTGCTTTGGAGACTCTATGCAATCAAAGGCATGAAATGGGAGAGTAAGATTGTGTTGTGGAGAATCAACGTGATTGTGGAGAGAGGAGTGAAAGAAGAGGAGAAAGAGCTGCCAAAGAATGAGTTTGATTGGCTGAACCTTACTGATGAAGAGGCTGAATAAAAAACTAGTTTTAAGGTGTATAGTTTTGAAATTGGGCTGTCTAGCTTTTTGTTGTATAGTTTGCATTGGAGCTTCTGAAAATGTACTTAGTTCTTGAAACACTTCAATAAAAGCTACCCGTTTTGTCTCTTCAGTAAACACTTTTGTCGTGAGAGTTCACTTAATCATCAACTTCTAAATATCATAACAAGATTACACTTAAATTTCTCCCTTCAATGTGGTAGGAAACGAGCTCAGATTTGGCCTCCGACTCCATTCCTGCAAAAGTAAACACAAGATCTGAAACATTATCTTTGGACCCTCCTTGTATTACTGAAACTCACTGTCATTGCTTCCAACTGTCCTTGACACTATGCAATGTTGAAAGAGCTGCCAAAGAATGAGTTTGATTGGCTGAACCTTACTGATGAAGAGGCTGAATAGAAAAATTAGTTTTTAGGTATGCCGTTTTGAAATTGTGTTGAGTAACTTTTTGGTGTATAGAATTTAAAGGAAAAAGAGAGATAGAGCTTATGAAAATGTACTTAGTTCTTGAAACAGTTCAATAAAAGCTTCCCATTTTGTCTCTTCAATAAACACTTTTATCTTGAGAGTTCACTTAATCATCAACTTCTAAGTTCTAAATATCAGAACAATATCTTAAATACATTGGCTGCTCCTTACACTTACATTTCTCCCTCCATTGTTGGATACATTGGCTTTTAAATGTACTTATGTAGTATAGACTAGACATTTAATGTTATAGCTTAGTCTTGGAGGATGAATAAAATCTTTTAAAAAGATATTTTAGTATCTGAGCACATAAAATTAATAATATCTGATGATTAGTTCTTTTAGTAATATATGATGATTAATTTGTTAAAAGAATTATTAATTTTTTTTTTTGACTCTCTTTATATTTTTTTTATATTGGTCAAAATCTTAACATTTGTTTTGAATATGCTTCCTAAAAAAAAGTTTTGGTCTATGTTTCTCTTGTCACTGGTAATCTATAAAAACGTTCCTTCTTTATGAGTCTAATCTATCCAACAATAAGTTTTAGATTAACAAATATCCTTTCATTTTTCACAAGTCATGGCCAAACCATCGTGTTCATATGTGCTCATCTCCATGTTTGTCCTCTCAGGTGTAAATTCGTATGACTTATATATCAGTGAACATGTTATAAAACGCATACATTAATTCTTATTATTGATTCTTCCAGATCTATTAAGCAGAGTAGATTTGTTTTTTTCAGTCTCTTTAGAGAAACTACTGAAACATATATAGATGGGGTTATTGGCGGGTGAGAACGAGTGTTAAGAAAAACAGAGGAAAGAAAAGTGAATTTTAGAGTATACATACTTTACTATGATTTGGTCATCTTTCTTAAGAGTACACGAAAATAATAAAATGATTAATTGTGACTTTCAAATTACTCAAAAGCATTTGGAAGGTTTTCTAAAATATTATGCCTTTTGTGTGTTGTTTTTAGCTTTGTTGGCTTTGCCAAATGTAGAGGGAATCGATCTACTAAAATGTACTGCGGAGGTGGAACTTAGCAAGCCATGCAATTATCAAGAATGCCAACACTTTTGTTTTATGAAGTACAGAGGGGAGGGCGCTTGTGTTGGAGGTAAAACCAATTTGTGCCGTTGTACTTTCATATGCTGAGATATTTCTTATATCCATATGCTGTTAAAACCAGACATATACATTCAAAATGTTATTGTACCCTCAGTTACTTGGAGAATGAATAAAAGATGCTTTTAAAAATAGTTGCTCTCTCTCTCTCTCTCTCATTTAGTTTCTTCATCCATTTCCTTGTTGGTTTGACAGCAAAATAGGCATCAGCAAATAAGAACCTGGTACATAGGACATTAAGACTAAATGCTACCTCTAATATTACACACACAAACCACACAAGACATTATCAAAAGCTGCTATAACCTCAGAACGACAGATAATATAAGCTTATTCCATGAGAAACGGTACTGTAAACATATAAAGTGCAGTTTTTACAGTATCATTCCACAGCTTTTACATCCTATCTGATATCATGTATGTGAAACAATAATCAAATCATGAGCTAAGATATGCTAAATCACCTGACACATTTGAGTCAAAGAAAAACACAACAAGTGTCTTAGATCTTCTTTTCCTCGCTTGCAAATTCGGTCGACTTCTCCCGTATGATATTTCCCCTTCTGGCTTCTATCTCAGCTTTCTCCCCAAATTAAACTTCCAATGGTTGTCACGATATGAGAGACATCAAAAAAGAGGACGAGCCAACTCCATCAATCTATAATGTTGTTGCCTTCACAGATTAGTCTATCGATATTTCCATTGTTCTCAGGGTATTCAGACGCTTCACCGGGCCCATTCTATAGCTCCAGTCATCGTCGTACACTTGGTCTATCTCATACTCATTTCCCTCGTCACTGCTTCTACCTTCTTCATCTTTATAAAATCGGACACCACACTCAATAATCTCATAGGCGTTAGATATGTTGCTGAATTTATCTCGTTTCCAACAGGGGCTATGGTCTATGGATCAACTTGGTAGAAGATTGGCATCACTATGTTTTTGCACTTCAATATCTCCACCAATTCATTCAAGCACCAACTTGAGGAAGCATAGTTCTTTGAGAGAACCACGATCGATATCCTCGATTTTCTAATTGCTTCTATGAGAGCAGGCGCTATATGATCTGGTTTCTCTCAATTTCTTGATCATCAAACATTGTAATCCGTTTTGATTTAAACAGTTTGCGTAAATATGACAGAAAATCTTACAAACATCTTGTCCATGGAAGCTTGGGAAGACGTTGTATCTCCAAGTTCGAGAAGATTCCATAGGAGAAGGTCTGATATAAAATATTATTATTGACGAGTTTTCAGTCGCAAGTAAAGTTTCATTTAAAAGAATCAATCAGGGAAGCTCTGGATTTAGTATTGAATTTACATAGTGTTTGACCAAGAAATAACCAGACGGGTGATGTAAAACTAACAGATGTTAAAGCCACTTCAACCTCCCCTCAATCCCATAGTTTGCTCCGGGGACTCGATCAATATCCCAATCGGTCATTCAGAGATGTTCGTCCATCACCAGATTGTCCTGCACATTTCAAGTTAACGCATTACTCATTAGCCAAATACTCATTTCCTAAAAATGGATTTGTTTTAAATGCACAATGTATTTCTAAACATTGTTTTACGTTACCTGCAGGAGGTACCCATGGATCATCATAATCTGTGCTGTCATTTAGATACTCTGGTTTGCCAGGACCAACTACTTTTTTAGCCGTCTTCTTCTTCTTCTTTCTACTATTGCCACTTCCTTGCTTAGTTTCGTCCTGTTTATTGAGTTCTTCGTCTTCTTTGTTCACATGATGTCCTACAGAATGCTTCAATAAGAGAGCAACTGCGTCCTGTGCCATGACCTCTGCTTGCTTTTCCTTTGACTTATCATCTTCTTCTTCACTCTTGTCTTCTTGCTTACGTTTTCTTATTATCAATCCTGTTGCACCTTCAATTCCAGTGGTGGTGGTTAGAGGAATCTTCTTCCTATCTTTATAGTCAACAAACCCATCAACAGCATCTGTGCTATCAGTAGTAGCAGCTACAGTCTCAGGTTTTTTCTCTTCAATTGTGGCTTTATTTGCAGCGGAACCGAGCCATTGGGGTTTTGATGGAACATACACAGTGGTCTTCTTCTCTTCAGATGTTTCACTTGCTTTCTGTCCTACTTCCGGCTTATTGTCTGAGTCCAATAAATCTTTGCTCACTTCTTTCTCCTTACGCTCAACAGGATCAGCTGGTTTCAAAGGTAGACTTGTCTTCTTTTCTACATGAGGTTTTTCAGAGTTCATCATTTTTGGTTCTTGTGATTTCAACTCCCTTTTCTTAACCTCTTCTCCCGTTGGGTCAGCAATTTTTAGAAGGTACAAGATCCTGCTTAATTCTGACTGAAGAGTAGACAACTCCTGCTGGATCTGGACGGTTTTATCTTGCACTGACACCAATAAAAGGAAAATTCCTTGAGATCATTCACAATTTTTTCCTCAATGTGAACTAAAACGCAAATCTAAATTAAAAGACACAAAATAAGAAGTAATTTACCAAGCGTTGTAGATAGCCCGGTCATGTATGCATCAAGGGCATCAAGGGAGTCTCCAGATGCAACCTCTGTGACTTTCTCTATCTTTATCTTATTCTTCTCTGCCAAAAGTTGCTCATTTTTTTCTTCTATTTCTTTTAAAACATTGTCTCTCTTATCTAGAAGTGAATCAACAGTTTCTACAGTTTGGTTTTCGCTGCCTTTCTGTGTTGATGGTTTCTTCTTGGTCCGGTCATAGAAGTCATCTTCATCACTGAAACGAACATAATAGTATGAGAATCACAACACAACAGACACAAAACTATTTTACATGAAGATGTAAATATAGAGGTTGAACACTTGAAGCAGCCTTTAATTGAAACACAGGTAAGCATACCACAAGATCCCTTAGAGAAACATAGCTGAGACACGAGAAAGATTACCTCGACAAGTCTTCCTCATCTTCCACCGCTCCTTTCTTCTTTCCGTGTGGTTTTCTCCCTGTTTTCGCACCCAAACTTTCTCGGATGCTGTCATTCAGAGTCTCTTCCAAGCTCTCAAGTTCTTCCAGAAGCTATCATACATTTAATAGAAATGGAGAGTCAAATCAGATTATGCAACCAAAAATAAAAGATTGTCGTAAGGACACTTCATATTAACAAAACGGTTACCTCAGCTGTTCTCTGATCATTCCTGGCAATCTGCGTTTGTTGTCCTTGTGTCAATCCACCCTGGGAAATGTCTTTGGCTCGAATAGCTGCTACTTCCTTCTTCATATGGCCAATCTACACAGAAGTAAAAATCCCTCTTAAGTGATGCAAAGTGGGAGTAGTCTATATCATGAATAAAAGAAAGTTGGAACAGTCTATAAATTATAATGAGAATCCAAGAGACTCAGGTCATTAAGAAGCATCAGAAAGTATATGATTTTGCATCGGAAAAAAATCATTTAGAACGAAAAAAACTAACCTTCTCCAACCGTTTCAGTACTTTCTCCTTAGTTTTTTCTTGCTTTGGAGTGAGTTCCCCGGTATATGTTTGCCACGTAATTTCCTCAACATCATCCTGAATGTCCAAATTATAGAAGAAACAAGGTCGGTCAGAAAGATTGATTTTTCAAAAATCCTGGAAACGTTAGACACTTAAGTCCACAACCACTAACAGATACAATAGTCATTATTACCTCTTCTTCTTCAATAGCATCTTCCCCCATGCCCCATGAAACACCATCAGCCATGGATGCTTGTTGTCTTGCTCGTCGCAGTGAAGCTTCTCTTTCTGACATTTCCATTCTCATCTTTGCTTCTCTGAATAATTGTAAGTCTTTCTCCTAAAAATCCAAACCACTAGTCAATTAAAAAGACATCAAATAACTAAGGCTCGATGCCAAAAAATACTCCAAACCAAAAATTAGATTGTGTAAAGTGAAATGTGTATCTTACTGGTGGCATTAAGTCCGACGGTCCTTGGAAAATGTATAATCGAGTCGAACTACATTAAAAGCAAAGAAAAGAGCTCAGGAAAATCAAAGCAGAACCGACCAAGGTAATCATCATGAGCTTAATAGATATATATACTCACCCGCCAAAGCGAATAACATCACCAACATGCAAATCCACAAAAACCTTTTTATCCACCTGCAAAAATTATAACACACCGATAGAAAAACACTATAAGCCAGCTTATCAAAGCTCAATCAAGAGAATAACATATATAGAAGCCACAGATAGAACACCTTATTCTTATTAACAGTCGTTCCATGCGTACTGCCAAGATCGAATATATACGCAGCTCCACTTCTCTTGTACTGAATAACTGGCAAAATCATTACCAAAACAATTAAAGAAACGTCATCCAAAATTGAAAACAGTAACACCTTGAAATGAGCAGTAAGATAATAATCACCTGCATGAAACCGTGAAATTGAGGGATGCTCAAGAGCAAAATCACAGATACCATCACGTCCAAACAAGTAAGCTCCTTTCTCATAGCTGCAAATAGAAAAAAAAAAAAATACGAATTACCTAACTTTTCCTTCCTAATTCAGTCTCAACCTAAACTAGAACTAGAACCCCAAGTTTTTGCTACTCCAGCGAAATCAAAAGCCTAAATCTTTGGAAGGCAATAAATTAAAGAGAGCTTACTTACACGTTTAGTTTGTCGACAATGGCACCTTCTTTGAGAACTTCAAGCTGAAATTGGTGGCAGGGAGGGCCACTCCACTCCGGAATAGTGTAGGGGACAGGACTCTGCTTCATGGTTCGAGCACGAACTGGCTTATTCGCGTCTACAGAGACGGATTGGTCCTTGGATTCTTCAATTAGCTTGGGTTCTACTACTTCCGTTGTCTTCAAATCAGGTTGGTTAGGGTTTCTGGGAGGTGGAGGGTTCATCGACGCGACTGCCGTTACGGTTGCGGATTCGTCGCTCTGAGAAATCGACGCGGTGTTCGGTTCAGGTTCAGAATCATGGCTCGGGTTTCGCGGCGGAGGAGGATCCATCGGCGATGGAGTCGTGGTTGCAGATGGGAAGGATTCAGAAACTTGGCCGAAGATTAGAAAGAGATCAACGAGGCGGCAAGTGTTGTAGGGAGCTCGGGTCGGGTACCGGGTTCAAAATCCGGATTTGAATATGGGCTTTTATAAACTAAATGGGTTGGGCCCGACCTACAGATTTAAATAAAAAGAGAGTTACTGTTCAAAAACGAAAACTAAAGTAACAGAAAAAAAGATACGAAAAAAGGGTTTTATCAAATTTGTTTACTTCGCCGTGGAGCTGTGGTTGTGGTGGTGATTGCGAGATATGGAGGCGGAGAAAATGGAATTGAAGCTCTACAACACGATGACGCAGCAGAAGGAAGTGTTGATTCCGATCACTCCCGGCAAAATCGGATTGTACGTCTGTGGTATCACTGCTTACGATTTCAGCCATATCGGCCATGCTCGCGCCGCCGTTTCCTTTGATGTTCTTTACAGGTCTCCTCTCTTCTTCCTCTCTAAGAAATTTTTTGCATTAAGGTTTTGGTGAGTCGAATCTGTCAGATCGATGAGGTCAATTTTGGGGATATGCTTAAACTTGACCTCATAACTTAGATTCGAAGATAAGAATATTTGGATGATGATAAGAATATTTGGATTAAGGAATGTTATTGGTGGATTTGGCATTTAATTATCAGTAATTTTGATTGGTTATGGCATATGCAGATACTTGAAGCATTTGGGTTATGAAGTTAATTTTGTACGCAATTTCACAGATGTTGATGACAAGGTATGGCTTTGAACCAAGGTTCTTCTTGTTTAGTGAACGAATGTTCTCTTATGTTTAGGGTTCATATGTTGTAGAATCTGAATTTTGGGATCTCTGCAGATCATCAATCGTGCTAATGAGCGTGGTATGGAACCGTTAGCATTGAGTAATCAGTTTTGCGAGGAATATTTGGTAGATATGGGTGCTCTTCAGTGCCTTCTTCCCACCCACCAGCCTCGTGTAAGCGACCATATGGACCATATAATAAAGATGATTGAAAAGGTATGTTGGCTTGATTAGAGAACTCACATTTTTCTTTCTTTTTCTTGTTTGGTCTCCTTAAATGTTGTTGGTTGAAAGATTGTGATAAGTTGGATGTATAAGTAGTGTGTATGATCCATGTGCTGGCCTGTTGTTACAGATCATTGAGAAAGATTGTGGGTATGTAGTGGAAGGCGATGTGTTCTTTTCGGTTGACAAATCACCCAACTATGGGAAATTATCTGGGCAAATGTTGGAACATACAAGAGCTGGTGAGCGTGTTGCTGTTGATTCGAGAAAGCGTAACCCTGCTGATTTTGCACTATGGAAGGTTTGGGAATCAATATAATTTCAACTTACATCTTTGTATCAGCACTTTGAGGTTTACTGTTTCTGATGAATTGAACATGAATTTATGCAGGCTGCAAAACCTGATGAGCCAAGTTGGGAGAGCCCTTGGGGTCCAGGAAGACCAGGATGGCACATCGAGTGCAGTGCGATGAGTGCTCATTATCTGTCTCCGAAATTTGACATTCATGGAGGTGGTGCAGATCTGAAATTCCCGCATCATGAAAATGAGATTGCCCAGACATGTGCTGCATGTGAAGATAGTGGTGTAAACTACTGGATGCACAATGGGCATGTCACTATTAATGACGAGAAGATGGCAAAATCAAAGAAAAACTTTAAAACGATTAGAGAAGTATGTTTCTTATTTGTTCCTAGTATAATATTTGATTTTCTCTTTTGATGTGTTCCCGTGGCTAAACACAGAATTATTGACAGTTTTCCATTTTTTGTTCCAATCTGTGTAGATGACAGGTAGCTACCATCCGTTGGCTTTGCGGCACTTTTTGATGAGTGCACAGTACCGGTCTCCTCTGAACTTCTCTGAGTCACAGCTAGAGCATGCATCAGAAGCTTTATACTATGTTTACCAGGTGCAGTGCTTCAGATTTGTTTTATCCAACAATTTGATCAGCTTCTCTTCAGTTGCAATGGTTTATATGAGAATATAAAATTAAAAGTGAGACAAAATGTCATTCAGTTCTGACTTTAACAATTTGTTTTTTTTTTTATCAGACTTTACAAGATCTTGATGAAGGTCTGTCACCATATCGAGAACTAATGTCTGAAGATGGTGGAAAAGCTGAACAGACTCCAGAAGCCAAAGACATCATTAAGAAGCTGAAGGGTGAGTTTGAAGCAAAGATGTTAGACGATTTGAATACCGCTCATATACTTACGGGTGCTTACCAAGATGCATTGAAATTCATCAACTCTTCACTCAGCAAGCTCAAGGTTCTTGCCTCTTGCTTCATCTTTATTTGTGCTTCCTTGCTTTCGCAACTACGCATACCAAAGTTGTCTGTTATTTCCAATTTTTCAGAAAATGCAGAAGAAACAGCGACTGTCGATGCTTGTGTCACTCGTCGAGATTGAGAAAGCAGCTAGGGAAGTTCTTGATATACTTGGTTTGCTCACTACTCTGACCTATGCCGAGGTGTTGAAAGAAATGAAACTAAAAACACTGATAAGAGCAAAATTCGGAGAAGAAGATATTTCACAGTTAATAGAAGAAAGGATAACGGCACGAAAGAATAAAGATTTTGAGAAAAGTGATCAGATTAGAGAGGAACTGACAAGAAAAGGTATAGCATTAATGGATATTGGCAAAGAAACTGTGTGGAGGCCTTGCTTCCCTTCTCAGGCTGATTCCAGCAATTGAGAAAGAATTGAGAGATGGAAATAGTCAACACTTTCTTCATTTCTCTAGTTCTCTTCTTCTTTAGCCTCTGTTTCAGGCTCTTTCTTTATAACTCTGTTTTTGGAGCTGTCGATGACTCATAATAGACACTTGTTACTCTTTATTGTATTCTTAATATTGACAATGACATTGTACAATATTTTACTTGGGATATTGTTTTATGGGACTCTCTCTCTCTGTTCTCAAGTCTTTCTTGTATTCGAAGTCATCAGTGTACCAAAATTATCTTGTGTAGCCCATCTTAAGATGGTGTTAAAGCTGAACATCCTTTAATATGCAAGTTTTTACAATTCTTCAATGTAAAATAAAAGAAGTAAAAAAACTGATCTCTGTCTCTATATATACAGAGATTCTACAACTAATCTCATGTAGTTCAAAATATCCTAAAAACACATCGTATCACAGCAGTAACTCTCTTCATATAAAGAAAGACATCGTATCACACCAGTAAGGCAGTAACTTTCTTCGTATATGGTTTCACAGAGTGAGTGTGCGAAGAAACAAAACCTCTGCTTTTCACATTGGAAATATGTATGTGTTCTTCTTGAACAAGGCGTAGGCGTCACTGTAAATGGCGATTGCATTGGAGAAAACCGCAAGGACGATCATGAAAATGGCTATAGTCTTGTCCCGTCTTGTTGCTTGGTTATGACGATCCCTGAAAAAACAAAGACAAGAAAATACCCATTCAAATAGTGATCCATTAGGTTCCAAAACGTATCTCTCTTAGCTTATGAATTAATGGATCTTACTTTAAGATAACAGCAGCAGGGAATATGAAACCGATGCAGACAGAAGCGGTTGCTCCAGTGAATTGGAAAGCATCCCAAATGCTCGGAATGAAGTTTGCTCCCAAGAATATTACAGCAATGAGACCAGCAGTGATAGATCCAAACCTCAGATCAGACTCAGAGGAAGTAAGTGGTGGAGCAGCAGGGAAAAAGAGGCCGTCGATGTTAACACGCAGAGGATAAAAGACAACAGGGAACACAAGCATGAGATGAGCTGCATAGCTGAACCTCACTGCATCATTTAGAATCAAACCAAAAGGGATTCCAAGATCTGTGTCAAAGTTTGCGAGAACATCATCGAGTGTACCATCACCGAATAAGAGGTATCCAAATAAGCTCGTCATCACGTAAACAGAAGAACACATCGCAAGAGCTGATCGAACAACAGGTTTGATCCGAGTGGGGTCTTCAAGCTCGTTCTGTATGCTATGTACTGAAACAAAAACCAGTCGAAAACATGATCAGTTCTTGTTTGATTCTCCAAATGAAAAACTTAACAACAAAGAAGCATCTCCACATACCATTATAATGACAAATGTACGCATTGACGAGCACAGGAACAACCGTGAAGAGTCTCCAGAACGAAGACAAGTCAGTGACATTAGGTAGAAGTCTTGGCATCATCAAACCATCAGTAAACAGCTTTATGATAGTAATCCCCGCAGTGATGATAAGAAAGACAACAGCCAGAGCAACTGATATAGCAGATGTGATCCTCAAAGAATCTGCAAGGAAACACAAAGCCATTAGACTCACACCTTTACCACAGATACAACAAATTCTCTGTAACAGAAGAATACTTACGAATACGCTTGAAGCAAGTCAAGGGAGCAAACACAGTGAGAGTAGTAATGATAAGAACAAAAGTTCTCCTGTTCCACCAATTGATACCAAACCATCCTTCAAGCATACCAGCATGGTGGATTCCATATTCTTCTTTCCCAGCCAAAACATCACCTTCACCACATCCCAAAAGCATAAACCAGAGTTATAAAAACTAAATCCAATCCCTAATATCTAAAAAACCAAAAATTCAAAAGTAAAAAGTACCAATGATGATCATATACACGATCAGAACACCAATGTTGCTAACGAGAATCGCAACTTGCAACATAACTCTCCCAGGTTTGCCAAAAGAATCATCCATCACGCCACTGTAAGATCTCTGATCCCCAACGTTACTAAACCTAAGCAAGAACTCGATCGAAGCATCGGTCAAGAAAGCCATCAGAACGATCATCGCGATTCCAGGAATAAGACCGAGGATCTTCATCGTCGCGGGGAGAGCCATGATACCAGCACCGATGATCGTCGTAGCGAGATTGAACACCGCACCAGTAAACGAAGCTCCATTGAATTCTCCACTTCCTCCTCTTTCTCCATCGTCACTCTCTGATGACTCTGGCAGCAACGGTTGGTTAAGTCTTCGTAAAATCGAACGGCTCATTTCTGTCTTTTTTTCCTGAAATCAATGATCGCAATCTTGAATTAGATAAGGAATAAGTTCGATTTCATCAAATTAAAGATAGAGAAGTAAGAAATTGGAAACCTAGATTTACGAAATTGGATTGTTTCTTGAGATCTTCTTCTTCTGGGTAGATGTATGAAACCCTAGTTCTCGAGACAAATGAAGTTTTTGCGAATTGGAGGAAGATGCAGAGAGAATGGGAGGTGAGAAGAGAAGAGAGGGAAATTATAGTTTTTGTGTTTGTTTGTTGGCGCTGAAGCAAAAATATTATTAAAAAAAAAAACATTTTGAACGAAAATTTAATGTTTTTATTAATTATGTTTAGAAAAAAAAATCATTTTGAAGTTTTAAAATAAGATATTTATTTCATTTTATTTGTAAGGTCATGGGGCTTTCTTGATATTTTGATCTAATATTTACTTCTTCTTTTTCTTTTCTTTTTGCTCAACTAGGACTTATATTAATTCAAGATTTACTCTCTTTTTTTTTTCTTAGTAAAATTATTTATTTTTTTTTTGTTTTTCTTCTGTTAACATTTCTTTGAAAGATTAATTAAAGTAGTTGAATAATTTTGTAGGTGAAAAATAAAATATTTGAAGGGTTTTTTGTTTCTTCCTTTTTTTTACGGCAAACAATTTTTACTTTTATTTGTCAGATCAAAAAAATTGTTTGGTCCACTTTAAAATATTTTTATTTATAATTTAACATTTTTACCATTTATTTGTAAGATTAAATTAAAGTAATTTTCGAATTTGTTTATTTTCTTCTTATATAATTTTCCCTT
>NC_025694.1:21779300-21843527 GCF_000633955.1 Camelina sativa | reverse complement strand
TTGTATTTACTTTAATTTGTAAGATAAAAAAAATTGTTTGGTCTATAGTCTAATATATATAATGTTGTGTTCTAATAAACTTATCTTCCCTCTTTGCATTTTTTTTTCTTCTAAAACTTAAAGTTAACAATCTTTTTTTTGTCTTCTTATATATATTTTAATTTTCATTAATTATATAAAGATACGCATTTTAGTTGTGTGATTGTTAGATGCTTTTCTATTGGTTTGACCCAAATGAAGAAACAATGGTCCACACTGTCCCCTACTAGTCTATATGAACCACCTCTTCTCAACACACACACACACACCAAACATTCATCACACAACTCGCAAGTCCTACAATCTTTCTTCCCTCTATTCAGCTAAGAAAGAAAACCCTAACCTTGCATCGCAAGCAGTCGCCGATAATGCAACCATCCATGAACATTTTCAGCCTCCATAGTTGCCCACCTTCGTACCTTTCTCATTTCCCTACATCGTCGCGATTTTGCGTCGAAGGACAAAACCCCAATCCATTATACACCTTACAAACTAGTGTCAACTCCCCACAGTTCATGATTTTGAGCAACTCGACATCAGATGAAGCAGAAGAGAATCATAACGATATAGTCAATGAGAGGAAGCAAAGAAGGAAGCTATCGAACAGAGAATCGGCAAGGAGATCTCGTATGAGGAAGCAAAGACAGGTGGATGAGCTTTGGTCACAAGTGATGTGGCTTAGGAATGAGAATCATCAGTTGCTCCATAAGCTTAACCGCGTCTTGGAGTCTCACGAAAAGGTTATTGAAGAGAATGCTCAACTCAAAGAGGAAACCTCTGAGCTTAAGCACGTAATAAGTGATATGCAGCTTCAGATTCAGAGTCCTTCTCTTGTTTTGGAGCCGACGTTGCATAGATGATGTTTTAGTGGCTCTACGCTCTAGTATGTAACTATAAATGTATCCAGCGATCTGTCTCAGATTGAGACCATATATTAGTAAATTAGTCATTTTTACGTACGTCTGCGTTTTTTCTAAATTTGCTGAATTATGAGTTTTTTCTTTTATTTTGGATAAAGAATTGTGAGTTTGTTTGAGATAAACTAAGATCAGAATCTGATCATCAAATTGGTTTTGGTACGGAACGGATCTTGGATCCCGAATAATTATCTGATCATCAAATTGTTTAAATGCAGTTTGGAGAGTACAGAGATTTAAGATATATGCTAACAAGAAAACACTATTTGATGTGTAAATATATTTGAAACAAAAAAAAAACAAATGGTTGTGTACTTAATCTGATGTAGCTTGTGTGTTAAACACAAAAAGTCTGATTATATATATCAAATTGCCTAAAGCTATGTAGTAGTAGACTAGTAGTACCTTGTATTGGTACTGCATGGGGTTGAGTTTCGTTTTGAAACATTTTTCTTACAAATTATAAAGAAGTAATGTTTTTTTTCTTTTTTTCTAACCTACCTAACAGTATTTTATTTTATTTTATTTTAGTTTAGTTTTTTTTTTTTTTTTTTCCTAACAGTGTTAATCATTGGTTAATCTGTTCAGCAGCATAAGTAAACCTTAAAACTATAGGACACGTGAATCCAAGACTCAAATATCATCAAGATTACTTCTCTACTATATACAACAAGACAAACAAAAACAATCTTACGTAATAAGAGACCCTTTACACTTTTCAGTCAAGAAAACAAATGGCTTTTCTCCCAATTCGTGTGGGCGAGAAACTTACGGGCCAAGAAAACAAAAGAGCTTAACCACTAAAATCACGTAAGTGGAAGACTGAAAGAGACACTTACGACTGAAACAGCCAAAGAAAGAAATAGAGACACAGCTTTCCCAAACCACCTAAAAAGTTGGAAAAACAAATCAATAACACAGCACTTTATAGTCAAGACAGGAACAGATGACACAATTTTTTTTTTTTAGTAAGTCAAAATAATATATAACAGTTTGGTCCCATCTCTCACAATCATCGATCAAACTTTTTTCTTTTCTTTTTCACTTTGATTCTTGTATAAAAATACATCACAATCTTAGCCTATATATAGGGTTGTGCGTGTGTGTGCTAAAGTAGTCTCTGTAGCCTATATATGTACTAAAGTAACCTCTATAGTTGAGACAAGTATGTTTGTTTCTTTCTTTTCCTCGCTTTGTTTTCGTTCGATGATTGGTTGTGTCTTTGGAAATGTTAGGCATCTCGAGTGGTAAACGCTAATAAACAGAGTTGTTTATGCAAGCAATATTTCTCAGAAAATGTAAACAGCTGTCAACTTTTTAGTGGTTATTATTAATAAAAAATAATGAATATATACATATGATTAAAATAATAACTTTTTTTTAAGGACACCTTTACAGCGTTACTGCGCTAGTGATGGTCTTAGGATCCCATATGTTTTTTAAAAACCTTAAATAATGTAAAAAGAGATCTTAACTAATATTTAAGAAATTCTTTACATTTGATTTTGATATAGAGGCCTCTGAAATCTAATTTAGTAGAATATAGCCCTTTTTTTTTTATATATATATACTTAATGGTCTAAGAAAAAGAATAATTTGTAAGGATTATGTTTTCGGTCAATGGTCTTGAGAGAACTCCAGACTTAAGCGTGTTTATGTTATAGTAGTTTCAGGATGGGTGAACTTCTGGAAAGTAATTGTCGGAACTGTGCGAGTGAAGACAAGACACAAGAAAAAATCATGTAGTGATTTGTAGGATCGGTAAAGAAGTCTTAAAGTCTCTCAGACATTTGCAAACCGGCTATCGGATATAGATGGACCCATATACCATAGTAGACGTAGGGTCCACTAATAAAGGTAGACACATAGACTAGAAATGGACATATGACCCACTAAAAAATGACGGTTGGGACATTATACATTCTATCATCCTTGATGTAGTGAATTTCTTCAATAGATTTGGCTTGATTCTTCAAGTGTCCACCAAGTCAGTGGCCGACTTAGCATATCAACCGAGATGGTTGCATTTTGACGTCTTGTTCTAGCTAATGGCTTAATGGACCGGACCACTAATATATCCGGTCGAATTTGGTGGTGACTTATTCTGGATTAACCAGGTGGTGATAAACCACACTTCTTCTACACTACATATCACAAAAACATAAAGTCAGAAATGTAAACTACTATAGATAAGTAAGAAGGAATATATTAGCATTTCAATGTCACAAACTCACAACTTTTATTTGTAAAATTTCTCAGTACTATTCAACGTAATATATTTCTTTTATCACTCAGTTGTCTTGTGATTAAACGGTGAGATTTGCGTTCTAACGGTTGGTTTGATTAAAATATTGGTTTTAGTGTGTCTGTTTTGTGTTTGATCTTGAGTGTTAGAAAAATCTAACTCTGAGTTCTTTTCGATTTTAGCTGCAATTTCGTAGAGATGTTCATACGTCATTTATCTAAGGTTTGTACGATGGTTTTTTTAAGGTGGTGACGGGAATTATAATGAACTTACCGTTGTTTGGAACTGCTTATTTCTACATTACTGAATTGATCTCTTGTAGTGTTTTCTTGTATTGGGAATTGCTTCATACAAGTACAGCCTTAGTCCATAGATCATATAATTGTTTTACTCCTCACATTTTTCACGTATAATTTTTGTATCTCATTTATTTTTATGCATTTGTTAATGGTTCATACAACGGTAAGTTTCCCATTTTTTTAAATGGTTCGCGTTTGTGCGGAAAGCTTGATTTATGTTAGAAAACAACGCACAATGATGCAACGAGAAACCTTCAATACAAAAATCACCACAAGATTTTAAAATAAGTATTTCTAAACTATCCTAATTTCATTAGTATTCCGATCGCCAAATTATTTCTCTACCATAGAAATCTTAAATAAACGAGTCTAGAACACCTTTGCAAAATTTTAGTTTAAAGAAGAAAAAAAGAAAACTCATTGTAGGATTTCGGATTTCCCAAACAAACACACAAGACATGTACTGCTGTTGTAAGATCTCGAATTGGCTAGACGCGAACATCCAGCTAGATTTTAAGTGACAGATCTATATTTCTCCGAACATTCTAAAGAATAAAGTTTGACGTGCATATATCTGTTTTTCTTCTCTCATCTATGTTACACAATTTTTTAAGAATTATATAGTATCATCTAATCCTAAGCCTAATAGTAATTTAATTAATTAAAGTAGGGAGGCCCAAGTTTTAGTTCTCTAAAATCATACCCAAATATTGGTTTCCTCATTGAAAAGAAAATCAGCACTCATTTGTGATCAAGAAGTTGCATATATGACAATTGCCCCATATTTTTTGAAAAATATGAACGAAATCTCTTTAAACATTAGCTGTAGATTCAGATTTCTCCTAAGTAATATCTTCTGTAAAGTGTACGTAATATATACTAATACTGAGGCAAATAAAATATAGGGTAAATTATATGCAGTAGCCATGGAGTTAGTTTTTTATTCACTTTAGGTCAAAGTGAAAAGTGTTTTTCATGTGTTAGCCACCTGCATAATTTTGAACAACTAAACGCTTGAAGCAAACAAACTAAATGAAGTATTTAGTTAAGTTAGTTAGAATTATTCTCATTTTTGTGACTAAATGGAATAAAATCTGTTTGCTACAGTAAAAAAAATAAAATATAAAATAAATAAAATTAGTCACATAGTATAATGTGTCAATGGACCAATGTATGATGTGTTTTGCTAGTACTGTGTTTTGATGTACGGTTTGTTGCAACTGTGTACGTACACAAGTCATTAATGTTGTGTACGTACATATACAATGTTATTGGAAACGTAATTATACTGTTGATTATATATAACCTTCAGAATTATAATTATTTAGAAATAGTACAAACATTCTGAACATTCAGAATTAGAAATAAACATTCAAAAAACATATATGATCTTTAAGGCTCCATTCATATTTTTTTTGAGTTCTTGAGCTCTCCCCTTCATTCTCCATCACATCACATGGTTTATGTTGAAACGTCCAGCAAATTCAGAAGGAGAGTGGTGATGATGTGGCGTGGAGGAGGAGGGGGAAGCTCTGCTAATGGTGAGATGTTGCTCCTTCCTCAATGTACATTGCATCAAATATATTATAATCTATGTACACAACAACAATAAAACAAATCAATGTACATTGCATCGAATATATTATAATCTATGTACACAATAACAATGAAACAAATAGATTCTTGTACCAAATTTCTCAATTGCCATACATACAAAATTGCAATCTTACAGTTTGTAAATAAACCAACTTAGAGTACTTGTTATTGTTATTTACATAAATAAGATATAACACATAATTAATATTGATCATTAGGAGATATAAGTATAACTATATGTGTATATATTTTTTACAAAAGTTTATGCGATAAAATTTGATTAAGTAATCATCTCACTCTAATTTTATTCACATTTATTTTATCAACAAAAATACTATAATTATTTCTTTATTTATTTTCTTAGTATTATTTTGTATGGTAACATAAAATTAAAAGATATATATATATATATATATACCTTATCTCTTTTTAACTTTTATGATTATAATTTTTACTGTGTATTATAATTTTTTTATTATACTATATTTTCACTTTAATTTGATATTCTTTTTTATTTTGAGTCATCTTCTTAAAAATAGTTTCAGATTAACATAATCATGTATGCTCAATGTGTACGTCCATAAGTGCTCAGTAATGTATGTAATGTTCTGAGTACATACGTACACTAAGGAAAAATAAGGCTTATGATTTGCTTTATGATACGGTGTACGTACATAACGTTCTTTTATTCAATGTGTACGTCCATAAGTCCATTTTTAATAGAGGGTATAACTGTATTTTTGCAGTCATCTTCAACATGTGTATCCTCTACAACCCTAATATTGCAGCCATTGTTCACAGTTTCTCATAAACCTTATTTTCCTTTACATTTTAATATTTTTTACACCTAAATCTTGTAAATCTAGCTTGTATTAACATTTTTAAATTCAAAAACTAAAATTTTTGAGTTTTTAAAGTGTTTGGAATTTTTTTTGAGTTTTACTCATCCAATCTGAAATTTTCTCTTCTTCTGCTTCTCATCGGAGTTCTAATCGAAAAATATAGTTGCCAGAGTTCTAAACACAGTTTCGTTTCACCGGAATTTATTATTCCAGTTTTTTTGGTGAAGGAAGATGATGAATTTCACGCTTTGAATTTTTTTTTCTTCGTTTCATACACTGAACTAAATCTTTAAAATTATTTCAATTATGTTTTTCTTTTGTAATTAACTAAACACTGTATCATTTGGGTAATAACATCAAACTATAATTATTTAGTTAGAGGATATTTTTGTTTTTTTCTTTGAGGGTGACTATTACTTGAGAAGTTATATTGACTTTGTTAATTCACGATTTTTTTTTTTTTTTGGTGTGATTGATGAAAATTTCTTTAAAAATGCATGCGAACTTAAAACGTATTATTTAAAATTCCTCACACAACAAGCACGATAACTAATTAATCCGGAAGTACTTGGATTATTCGGATTACCAAATAATGATTGGTGAAGCTGAAGCATATAATTTCTGGCATCTAGACAAAAAAGAAGCATATTATTTTTTGCTTCAATTTGTGAAATATTTTATATGATAATTATTAAATATTGAATTTGTGAGGAAGAGTTCCCATGTTGGTTGCATGTGTGTGCGGTGGATCCATTTTCTCTTTACACCCAAAAACTATTCATATCATCACAAGGTTTTCAGAGAGTTTTGGGCAAAACACACAAAGCCCCAATATGACAATAATTGAAACTTGTCTCTGGAAACACACCTCACTACACATGCCTTCTCTTCTCTTATCATTTTGTACATATAATTCATGACTACATTTTTACACGTCGTTATCAATCAATATCATCATCATCAATCAGTATCATCATAATTATCAATTACTATCTTTGAGTGTCTCTCATTGTCTGTTTAACAGTATTTGTTGAGAATTTTTCGTTTTATTGAATATTAATTATTTTTCGTATGAACATGCACGGAAATTAAATCTAATGCAAATCGTATTGGTAAGGTAACCAAAGTCGAAAGAAAATATTTTACAAATTAAAAAAATCAATAACATTTCTGAATCTACAATGGGCTAAAATCTTTTAGATATTTAATTAGAAAAATACAGAGTGATGTTGATCAACAAACCCGAGAGTTAATTCTCTCTTTGGGAAACATTGATTCACAAATTAAAGAATAAGTAATCAATATATATCATGAATAACAATATAGAAAATTAGACATCAATAAATCAACACACATTCCACATACTTTTTAAATAAAAATAAATAAATGAATCACCTTCCTAAGGCATAAAAAAACCTCAAATAAAATAGGAAATCATAATATATCCCAATATACAAACACTAATTACATATTATAACATAAATATACAATGTTCAATCACTTCATTCTATAGGTACTCTTATTTTCTCTCTTTTTCTTCTCTTTTTTCCTGTATGAGTTACTAGTTTTTTTATCATCATTTTTACTCTTAGTATTATTACCTTCATTTTTCCCGTTCTTCAAATTCAACGCCTTGTTCTTTTGGTGATAACGCTGATGATAATTTGGTCCAGACGAAGCGTCCGAGGCCATTGAATCATCGCTATCTTTGTTCCTCTCTTCTTCAGTTTCGCCTTTGCTGAAGTAGTTATAGATGTTATACACTTCTTGATAGTCCTGGTCCACGACCTCCTCTTCATCTACTTCAATTGGTGACGAAATATAAGTCGTCCAACCGGATTCACTACTGCTGCATTCTTCCTTCTCCATCAAGAACTCAAGAACCCTAATCTTGATGGGAGAGAGAGAGAGAAATAGAAAGAGGTTTGTGTCTTAGAGCTGTAGTTATGCATTTGCTAGGAATACGAACTCTTATGTATATATGTGCATGTGGTGGGAATAATAAGGCTGCTCGTATGTTTTTATTATTTTATTGCTGGAAGGACAGCTTATGTTCTAACATTTAAAGATATATCCGACATGATTCGAAAAAGAATAATTGTTCTTTTATGTGAGTTTTTTTGTTTCTTTCTAATTGTTTAACATGTGTCTTCTCTTAATGGCTGATTAATTAGGTTCACCAAGACTACGGTAGTTGAGAAAATTATTTTTTAAAAGTTGATGTGCATGTCTTTCCCTCATAACACCCCTGCATGTGAAAAAAAATAACATTAATTAGGTTATATTACTAACTAATTAAACTATTGGGTGTAGCAATAAAGATGGTGAGGCCAATTTAGTTTTTCATTGTAGCATGAGGGGAATGTATCTTTACACTTAAAATTCTCTGTATACGAAACCAAACACGAACCTTCCTGAAGATTGGTACGTTAGGTTCTGATCAAACCCATGTTCTATAACATGTTAGGATAATGCCACTTTTTATCTTCTTTCTGAACTAACGTCATCATTTTGCAACCTTCTAATATATATATATAATATACACAATTGAATAAATTTTCCAAAAAAAGAAGGAAAAAAAAAATTCCAAAGAAAAAATATAAATAGATGTATTATTTTTAAAAACCATATGTCCCCAAAACACAAAAACTACAGACATTCTAAAATTTTTGAAAAGATTAAAATATTAAGCGTAAATGGTATTAATGTATTATTGATTTCTTTTAGACTCACTTAATTAACGTTACTTAATAAAAACTTTTACTTTAATTAGAAATTTTTGTTTCAAGATTTAAATGAAGATGTTCTCAAATGCAAGGGACTTTTGTACAAATAGATGTCCAAATTTGTGTGCTATCTTTGTTTGCATTCGTTTGTCTCTTTACGGGGATGATGAGTCGGTGTCCTCTTTCTTTGATCTAATTATTGGTTGATTTTATGATAATTTAGGTTCGATAGCAGAAATACACTAATTGTTATTTAGAAAAATCGTATCCATGGAAGTAGTGGTATCAATAATTCGAATTTTCTATATTATATACATAATTTGTTTTTCCTGTCGGCTAATTTTTCCATTAGATAAAAGAGAATATATAAAATGTTACTGCGATTCTGCAAATACCGCAGACTTGGCCATCGTTTAAAAGGGAAATTAAAGAATTGGGCAAGGTTCTAGATGGTTCTTTTGGAGTGGAAGATTGTCTTGGAGAAATGTGCAAAAACAGATGAGTTCATCTCATTGTTCGAAGTGTTACTAGCAATACCCACATTAACTTTTATGTGGCGTCTGATTATTCTTTTTGGCTTACGGGTCTTTTTGAGAGTGAGAGATAACTCTGGGTATTCGGATTCAGGTTTTCGAGTTTTCGGATTTAGACATATAAAATTCATTTGAGTTTTTTATATTATCGGGTCGGGTATAAGTATTATCCGTTCAGGTTTGGATAATTCGGGTATATCCGAATTAAAAAAAAACTGTTTTTTATTTTTTTTTATAAATTATATTTTTTTTATAATTTTTTTTTATATATATATAAATATTTAACGTTTTATGTTAAGACAGAGAAACTAAGATGACAAAATGATTAAAGTTGTATCCTTAAATGCTCAAGGTTTTGGGTTCAAATCTCTTTAGATGCATATATTTACATTTAGTTCGGGTGGACATTCGGCTTCAGATATTACCCGTACCCAATCGGGTATCCGATTCTCATAGGTACTGAACCCGAACCGAATCATCTACTTTGGGTTCAGGATTCGGGTCCGGATAATATGCCCAGAGAGAGTTATATCCTCTTTTTGAATGGCATCTAGAGGGTGTATGGTTAGACGCTCTGGGAGCTTATTCTTTTGTATAGGTCATGTTCACACAAATGACTTAGTTTAGGCTACAAGGACAAAATCTCCTTGTTTTGCTAGTTTCAATCGGTAGGTTGTATTACTGTTATTGCTATTTTCTTCATATATACTAGGTTTTACCTCGTGGTACACCACGGGTCTATTATTTTGTTGATATGATACTATAATAGTTTAGTGGTGCTTGTAGTCGATAGTGAATTGCATCTATATATATGCTATTAACGGTTGTTGTAACATCCGCTAACCAAAATCCTGGTTTGGAGATGTGCATCGGTCAATGTTGGAGGAGCATCGGTCGATGCAGGTTCAGCTTTTGCGTTTTAACTTAAGTTAAACGCTGCGTTTTGGGCAAAGGGAAAAGAAAACCCTTAAATCGTTTCTTTTGTCTCATTAGTCGACTTTGGCCGCTTTTGAGAGAAACGAAAGAGAGAGAGAAGAGTTCTTGGTGTTCTTGAGTGTTCTTGGTGATTTCTTGGAGTTGGAGGCTGTTTCTGTAGAGATCTATAGCTGGGATCGTTATAGGAGCTTCCTAGGAGCGTTTTTTTCCTGTGTTTGGGTCAGATTTCTTCTGTAGCAAAGGTAAGTGCATGACCATGGCTTATCTAAGCTGAAAATTCCTCTAATCTGTTTGTTATGTGTTGTTAGGTTTGTTAGAATGTTATTTGAGGCGTTAAGAAGCTTTCTTGTGGCTTGGGATCGAGTCTTGTGGTTGCAGGAACGAAGTTCCAGCATGAAACGACCTGACCCGTTTTTTTTTTAATAATAAATAATAATGATATAAATAACTATGACTAGTGGTCCCATACCCACTAGTCACCTAACCACAATCACAAACAACAACGGAATAATAATACCAATTAAATAACCAACTAAACCAATAATCCAATATTAATCCATAATAGAATAAACAACAACCAATCCTAACCATTTCAATGTCAAACAACAGGAAACCAAGGAACCGACAACCTAATAAGTTCTAAAGACCCAACTATAGCAACCTAGCAATGCACGACAACATACAATCGAGTCCCTAGAACATCTTCCTCTTCATTGCCTTGATTCCACGATCACACTTTGCCTTTACCTGCACCACAAACACAAATTGAGATGCATGAGTATTTGATAAATACTCAGTGAGGCAATCCTCCCATCTACTGGGCTATACACACAAGCAATAAGATCTCTCATGCCACAAACAACAACAATAAAACAAACCAGGAACATGAACAAGTGACCCGACACGATCCGGTTACTGTCAGAATGGTGTCAACCGATACCAGAAGGTGTCGACCGACACTGGACATCTGGTGTCGACCAACACCACTTGGGTGTCGACCGACACCTGCTCGACACCCCCGAAACCCTAACGGTGTCGACCGACACTCGCTAAGTTCCCGAGCCGTCCTCGCGTTAGTGTCGACTGACACCACATTGGTGTCGACCGACACCACAGTCGAGCAGTGATTTCCTTCGAACAAAACCTCCGAATCTCGCCTCCAAACTTCTCCTCTTCGTCCCACACAATCCCAGGAATGTATCCAAGCCTCAAGAGCTACGAAAAACTCACAAACAACCAAAAACAAACAACCAAAAAACACACAATATCACATAAACAGAGATCTTAGCTTAGATAAGCCATGGTCATGCACTCACCTCTTTGCAGGAAGATTCTGAACCACAACAACGAATCCCACCCTCCTAACAAGCCTCTAGCTCCTTCCTAGCCTTGGATCTCTCAAGAAACAGCAAAGAATCTCACCAATCTCTCTTAAAAGCTCAAGAACTCTCTTTTCTCCCTTTTCTCTCAAAAACCTCAAAGCGGCAGACAAAAATAATCCCAAAACCCTTCTGGTCGACAATTCACTTATATATCTCGGTCCAATGGTTTTTCCTACACCAAACTGGTCCAAATCGATAATTAAATCAATCTGGTCGAACCAGAAATAAGTGGTGTCGACCGACACCACCATGAGTGTCGATCGACACCCACCCCCAAACGCTAAGTTTTGGTTCGCGGGCGTTATAATTCTCCCCCACCCAAATAGATTCGTCCTCGAATCTCGAACAACACTCAGCCAAGGACTCATGTGCTACCGACTCCACGGCCTGCACTCCTTCGACCGATATACGAAAGGTCACCTCTAGGTGATAGACTCATGCTCCAGGCGTTATTTGCTCTCGACTTTTGGACTTTCTTTGTCTCATAGGCCTAAACCATGAGTTTTTATTGTCTCTTCATCAGACCTAAGTCTGCATGCCATAATGTTGGCTCCTCATCGGGCCTAAACCCGCATGCCATAATGTATAACGAAAAATCCAATATTTGTCTCTCGGGTCGTCACCCTACAGCGCGCCTTCGGATCGTCATCCGAAGTCGATATACCAACCACAATCCCAAGCCATAAAGTTTTGAAATATGGCGGTACTAGGAGAACCGAAGTCCCCCAAGAGTCGCGAGCAAACAATTCTGAACACGTCTGAGTCCTATTCCTAACCAGGTTCCCTTCCCGTGGCTCACGTAAGACAACACAATCTCCTACCAACCACATATCCCCTCAGTGGAATACCCCATGACCACACAAGGATCATATCACTGCCCCACGGGCCGCCACGAAGGCCAAACAAATGTCCTAAACAGGACCGCCACAAAGGCCAAATAAATGTCCTAAACAGGACCGCCACAAAGGCCAAACAAATGTCCTAACAGGCCGCCACCAAGGCTAAACAAATGTCCTAAACAGGACCGCCACAAAGGCCAAACAAATGTCCTCAACAGGACCGCCACCAAAGCCACTCGTCCCGAAGGACCGTCACGAAGACCATCTGTCCCGAATGACCGCCTCAACAGGCACTCTGGCTAAACAGCCTACCACGAAGGTCACACAATGGCTAAACAACGCGCCACGAAGGCCATACAATGGCTAAACAGCCCGCCACAAAGGACACACAATGGCTAAACAGCCCGCCACGAAGGCCACACAATGGCTAAACAGCCCGTCACGAAGGCCACACAACGGCTAAACAGCCCGCCACGAAGGCCACACAACGGCTAAACAGCCTGCCACAAAGGCCACACAAGCCCTCTCCTAGGCTCTCCGCCACCAAAAAAGGACAAATTCTAACTCACATAAAACTTTCTATTTTTTAGCACTTACCACATCTGGAAACTTTTCACTTATAGAAACTTCTAATTCAGGAAACTTTCCTCCAAAACACTGCCTTGCAGAAATTTTGTACCCCAAACACCACCTCATCTTGTTACTGAGTCGCACAACCAACCACCCCAAACGACCGAGTAACAAGAGAGATGGGCTGGAATACTCCATTCCCGCTCCAGCCACGGACTACAAATGGGGCCATGCTAGGCAAGCTCAAGTCGTGGCTTGCTTCTCATACCACTTCTTAAACCTTGACTTCATCCTCGCATCAGGCTCCCAAGTCTGCTCCTCCACACCATCACAGTCCCACAAGACTCTTATCAAATGAATCTTCTTCTTCCGAAGTTCCTTGATCCTCCTCTCGAGAACCCTCACTGGTCTCGCCTCCAAAGTCATGTTGGGCTGAAGATCCTTAGGTATCTTAGCCAACAACTGGTCATCCTCATGAAGACACTTCCGCAACATAGACACATGGAAAACCTTATGGAATGCACGCATAACCTCAAGTAACTCCAGCCTATATGCCACTGGTCCAACTCGCTCAATCACTCTGAACGGACCCATATACCTCAGACTCAACTTAGTCTCAGTCAATGACCTGTTCGGACTCTGCAACATGGCCATCTTGATGTACACTCTATCTCCAACTTGAAACTCAAGTTCTCTCCTCCTCCTATCGGCATAACTCCTCTGCCGATCCTGAGCTTCCTTCATGTTCAGCTTGAGAACCCGAATCTTCTCCGAGGTTTCCTGAACAAAATCTGCCCTGTATATGCTCCTCTCCCCCACCTGAGTCCAGCATAACGGTGTACGACACGGCCTCCTATACAAAGCCTCATAAGGAGCCATGCTAATACTCGCCTGGTAACTGTTGTTATAAGCAAACTCTACCAAGCTCAAGTGATCTGCCCAATGGCCACCCCCATCCAACACACACATCCTCAACAAATCCTCCAACGTATGGATCGTCCTCTCTGACTGTCCATCTGTCTGGGGATGATAAGCAATACTCATATGCACCGTAGTGCCCATCTCTGCCTGAAATGCCCTCTAAAACACCGAAGTGAACTTGGAATCCCTATCAGACACAATACTCGCTGGCACCCCATGTAACCTGACTATCTCCTTCACATACTTCTTAGCCAAGACTGCTGCTCCGTTAGTCTTCTTAATGGCCAGAAAATGTGCCGACTTATTCAACCGGTCCACAATGACCCAAATAGCATCAAACGTCCTGGACACTGGAAAACCCACCACAAAGTTCATAGTAATCATATCCCACTTCCACTCTGGAATGGGAAGACTCTTCAGTAATCCACCTGGTACCTGATGCTCAGCCTTCACTAGCTGACACACATCACACCTCGCAACCCAACTAGCCACGTCCTTCTTCATCCCGACCCAGTGATAGTACCTCTTGAGATCACGGTACATCTTAGTCGCTCCTGGATGAATAGAGAACATGCTCGCATGAGCCTCTCTTAGAATCTCCTGCCTCAACTCCTCATCCTTGGGCACACAGATCCGCCTATGCACCAGAATAGTACCATAGGCAAAACTATACTCTGATTCAACATCCTTTGAGGTATTTACCAGCCCCAAATCCGACTCCTGAGCCAACCACACTCTGCTCAACAGATCTGCTCTATCAGCTGCAACCAAACCCAACGGCTCCTGAGAAACCGCACACAAGCTCAACGCACTGATCTCTCCTACCAGAGAATCCATATCCTGCTCCTGAGCCGAAGCCGCCCGCTTCCGACTCAAAACATCTGCAACCATGTTAGCCTTACCAGGGTGGTAGGCTATCTCCAAATCATAATCCGCCACCAGCTCCATCCACCGCGTCTGCCTCAAATTCAGCTCGGGCTGAGTGAATATATACTTCAGGCTCTTATGATCTGTAAACACTTGTACCTTTGTACCATAAAGATAAGATCTCCAAATCTTCAAGGCAAAAACTACAACACCCATCTCCAAGTCATGAGTAGGATAGTTGTCCTCATGGTTCCGCAACTGCCGCGAAGCATAGGCAATCACCTTCCCATGCTGCATCAACACACATCCTAAACCCACTCTAGATGCATCTGTATAAACCACATAGGATTCTCCCTGCTCAGGCAAGGCCAACACCAGAGCAGTAGTCAACATCTCCTTCAGGATTGCAAAGCCTTCCTCACACTCCTGTGACTAGACAAAAGAAACATCCTTCCCCGTCAACTTAGTCATAGGACGTCTACTGCTCGCAAACCCCTGCACAAATCTCCTGTAATACCTGGCCAACCCGAGAAAACTCCTGATCTCCGTGGCATTCTACGGTCTAGGCCAATCCCTGATAGCCTAAATCTTCTCCGGATCTACAAAAACTCCATCTGCAGAAAAATGTGACCCAGAAAACCCATCTCACGCTGCCAGAAACTACACTTGCTCAACTTAGCAAACAACTTCTGCTCCCGCAGCTTCTCCAGAACTGCTCTCAAATGCACTGCATGCTCTTCAGGACTCTTAGAANTGAGAAACCGCACACAAGCTCAACGCACTGATCTCTCCTACCAGAGAATCCATATCCTGCTCCTGAGCCGAAGCCGCCCGCTTCCGACTCAAAACATCTGCAACCATGTTAGCCTTACCAGGGTGGTAGGCTATCTCCAAATCATAATCCGCCACCAGCTCCATCCACCGCGTCTGCCTCAAATTCAGCTCGGGCTGAGTGAATATATACTTCAGGCTCTTATGATCTGTAAACACTTGTACCTTTGTACCATAAAGATAAGATCTCCAAATCTTCAAGGCAAAAACTACAACACCCATCTCCAAGTCATGAGTAGGATAGTTGTCCTCATGGTTCCGCAACTGCCGCGAAGCATAGGCAATCACCTTCCCATGCTGCATCAACACACATCCTAAACCCACTCTAGATGCATCTGTATAAACCACATAGGATTCTCCCTGCTCAGGCAAGGCCAACACCAGAGCAGTAGTCAACATCTCCTTCAGGATTGCAAAGCCTTCCTCACACTCCTGTGACTAGACAAAAGAAACATCCTTCCCCGTCAACTTAGTCATAGGACGTCTACTGCTCGCAAACCCCTGCACAAATCTCCTGTAATACCTGGCCAACCCGAGAAAACTCCTGATCTCCGTGGCATTCTACGGTCTAGGCCAATCCCTGATAGCCTAAATCTTCTCCGGATCTACAAAAACTCCATCTGCAGAAAAATGTGACCCAGAAAACCCATCTCACGCTGCCAGAAACTACACTTGCTCAACTTAGCAAACAACTTCTGCTCCCGCAGCTTCTCCAGAACTGCTCTCAAATGCACTGCATGCTCTTCAGGACTCTTAGAATAAACCAGGATGTCGTCGATGAAAATGATGACAGACACGTCCAGAAACTCCTGAAACACGCTGTTCATCAATCTCATAAACGCATCTGGTGCGTTAGTCAACCCAAACGACATCACTACAAACTCATAATGCCCATACCTCGTCCTGAAAGCAGTCTTCCTCACATCTGCCTCATAGATCGGGATCTGATGATAACCCGACGCCAGATCTATCTTGGAGAACCAAGTAGCACCTCTCAACTGATCCAACAACTCATCGATCCTCGGAAGAGGGTACTTGTTCTTCACAGTGACCCGGTTGAGACCTCTGTAATCAATGCACAAGCGAAAACTCCCATCCTTCTTCTTAACGAATAACACCGGCGCTCCCCACGGTGATACACTAGGACGGATGAATCCCTTGCTCAGCAAATCCTCTAGCTGCTTCTTCAGCTTCGGCATCTCTGCTGGAGCCATCCTGTAAGGAGCCTTGGATAACGGTGTCGTTCCTGGTTCCAGTTCAATCGTAAAAGGATCAGACCGAGAAGGTGGTAATCCTTGCAACGACTGCAACACGTCCTCAAACTTCTCTACAACCTGAATACCACTAACCGTAGATTTCCCCACTGACTCTGGCATAGATATAGTAAACAAATAAGCCTCACGGTCCTTCTTGATCATCTTCCCAGCCTGAATGGTCGAGATCACGAGACTCCCCGAAGTCGGTCTAATTCCCTGATAAATCAACTTCCCTCCTGAACGCTCAAACTCCACTCTACCACTATGACAATCCAGATGAACCATATGCCGATGCAACCAGTCCATCCCCAAGATAGCGTCATACAACTCCACTGGGTTGATAACCAAATCCGCAGGCCAAGACTCTCCCACGATCTGAATATCGATACCCCTCGCTCGACCAATGACCCTCAGAAACTTGCCTCCAGCAACCCTGACAACTCCTGTACGCTCTCCGAGATCCCCCATGATACCCGCACTATTTGCGCACTTTGGGGTAATGAAGGTATGAATAGCTCTAGAATCAAACATAACGTGGGACTTAAACCCGCCCACCAACAAGGTCCCTACACAAACCTCATGTGTTGAGAACCTAACATTGTATCACAGGACAACATAAAATCCGAACTTACTAAGAATTCACAAAGACAAAGTATCAGAGATTATACATGTGATCGCCCCAGCACTGGTTCCACCAGTCTCTACAGTCGTGTAAACCCGTGCCGCCTTCTCAATCCGTGCCACCTGCTACCCTCCCGGCTGCACCTGCTGCAACGCCGCCACTGCTACCGGCTGCAACTTGGGACAATAGGTCTTGATGTGCCCTGGCTCCCTGCAATAGTAGCACACACGATCTGCTGTCGACGGGGCACTCCTCTTGGGACAGCTAGCAATCTTGTGATCCTTGCTCCCACACCTGAACCAACTCGCACCACTCGACGTCTGCCTAGCCTCCCACTTCCTCTCGGTTCCCTGCGCAGGCTTACCGCCCTTGCTAGAACCTCCCTGATGCTGAGCTCTACTAGGCTGGACTGCTGGGCTAGCCGCCACTGACTATGCCCGAATATCCTCCTCAATCCCTGTTGCAGTCTCAACCAGCTCTGCACGCGAAGCATAACTCCGCCCCCTACAGTGAACCCTCAATTCATCACGTAGGGCCCTCAAGAACCTCCTGATCTGAGCCTCCTTAGACTCCAAATCTCGACCCCCGTACCTCAGAAGTCGACTGAACTCCAAGTCAAGCTCCCGCACTGACCGAGTCCTTAGGGAAATACTTGCAGTTGAACTCCAAGATGAAGTCAGCCCAAGACATCTCCCTCTGCACTCTCCTGGCTGCCACAGAACCCCACCACAACTGAGCATCACCAGACAAATAGTGGACCCCCAATGTCCACCCAAAACCCCTCAGGACACCTTAGAGTATGGAAGTTACGTTCAACAATCCTCCTCCACGCATTCGCAGCGGTAGGATCTGTACCTCCCAAAAACCGCTCGGTACCAATATGACCCATCTCTGTCAGCATGCTGATATAACAAGAATGGACTCCCACATCCGCAGCCACTGGCTGCCGCTCCTCCCCCACCACTGGTGGCACTACCTGAGCATGAGCCGGTACCACAGGTGGCAACCGCTCTAACAACTGTGCCAGCAAATCCGCAAGATTGACACCCGGGACTCCACCCACTGGGAAACCCGCACCTAGGGCCCTAACATCACACACAAACAAAAACTCATCGTGGAATCACACTGTAGGCTCGAAGAAGATGTTCTAGGACTCCATGCCACACACAATTGACTAACTCACATAATCAATCAAGACATGCAATCCCAGACAACCCAACAGAAACCTAGTGAACCCAAACCTAGAACCGTAATGGCTCTGATACCAAATTGAAACGACATGACCCTTTTTTTTTTAATAAATACTAATAATATAAATAACTATCACTAGTGGTCCCATATCCACTAGCCACCTAACCACAATCACAAACAATACCGGAATAACAATACCAATTAAATAACCAACTGAACCAATAATCCATATTAATCCATAATAGAATAACCAACAACCAATCCTAACCATTTCAATGTCAAACAACAGGAAACCAAGGAACCGGCAACCTAATAAGTTCTAAAGACCCAACTCTAGCAACCTAGCAATGCCAGACAACGTACAATCGAGTCCCTAGAACATCTTCCTCTTCATTGCCTTGATTCCACGATCACACTTTGCCTTTACCTGCACCACAAACACAAATTGAGATGCATGAGTATTTGATAAATACTCAGTGAGGCAATCCTCCCATCTACTGGGCTATACACACAAGCAATAAGATCTCTCATGCCACAAACAAAAACAATAAAACAAACCAGGAACATGAACAAGTGAACCGACACGATCCGGTTACTGTCAGAATGGTGTCGACCGATACCAGAAGGTGTCGACCGACACTGGACATCTGGTGTCGACCAACACCACTTGGGTGTCAACCGACACCTGCTCGAAACCCCCGAAACCCTAAAGGTGTTGACCGACACCTCCATATGGTGTCGACCGACACTCGCTAAGTTCCCGAGCCATCCTCGCGTTAGTGTCGACCGACACCACTGTCGAGCAGTGATTTCCTTCGAATGGAACTTCCGAATCTCGCCTCCAAACATCTCCTCTTCGTCCCACACAATCCCAGGAACGAATCCAAGCCTCAGGAGCTACGAAAAACTCACAAACAACCAAAAACAAACAACCAAACAACACACAATATCACAGAAACAGAGATCTTAGCTTTGATAAGCCATGGTCATGCACTCACCTCTAAAGTCTGTACAATTGAAACGGTCTTAATTGGAAATTTATAAAGATTTTTTTTTGATTTTTTAGTTCGTATGTGTTATATCGGTTATGTAATTGCCTATTTATATTTTGGCGATGATAAAATTTTTATACTTTTTGCTTTCCTTAGAGGGTTGAGGGTTTAGGGGTTAGGGTTTAGGGTTTATGGTATTTTAACTTGCTACTTATTCTTTCAGGTAAATGGTGCAAATACCTGTTGTTTTTGGAGTATGGCTGACGAGAAATGGGTCTTGGCATTTTGACATGGATGGACGCAAAGGTGGGAGAATGTTTTTTTGCGGCACGGTTGTACATACGCTGAGCTTGTTGAAATGGATGTAGAAGATTATCTGATTGACAGAGAAACATATATGGTTCAACTATCGTATCCCTTAACAGAGATGATGCTTCAGCAATTGCCTCAAGATACCCCTCCTGTCTATGTCACAAATGATAGATCAGTTCAGAACTTGATAGATTTTAGTAGTAGGAATGTTGTTCGCCTTTGCGTCTCTATGCAGTGCATGGATGGACATCCGGTTATGCCGCTCAACTCTCGTTCTATTGACAATGGAGAGCCAACAGCTGAATTTGGTAACGATGTAGATCTAGGTGCCGATGAGTGTCCAGATGAATGTGCAGAAGAATGGCATGAAACTGATCATACAGATGAGAAGCCGAAAGATGTTGATAACATGGATTTCGATTACAGTGAGTACGGAAAATTTAAAGATGAAGATGACGAAAGAGATGGAGATGACCTTGGACTAGATGCTGAAGAAGGGAAACCATTTTTTGGTGGTATTCATGGACAGTTAAATAATCCTTGGACAGTTAAATAATCCTTGGATAGACCAACAGAAAGTAGGTCAATGCTTTGCATGCAAAGCTGACGTCATATCTGAGGTGCGTTTAACCGCGGTTATGTTAAAATTCTCTTTCAAAATTAAGAAGTCCACAAAGTCTTTGTTGGTGGTAATATGCTCTGTTCCAGGATGCACATGGAGGGTCGTAGCCACTGTGAAGAATGATCCAAACACTTTTTGGGTCACCAAATATCTGAACGTGCATATATGTTCTATTGTGGAACGCGTAGCTAACCGTAAGCGTTGCACCTCAAAATATATTGGGAGGCTTTTCATCGACCGTGTAGGAATAGTGGATGGTGTTGTTCCACAACATATGGAAGATTCAATGAGGACAATGTTCGGCATGACGTTGGATTACACCACTTCGTACAGGGCTTTACAATATGCGCAAGAATATGTGAGAGGAAGCGCGGAAGAGGGATATTCGAAGTTGCCTTACTGTCTTCGGAAAATAGAGCAGTTCAAACCCGGGCAGTGTCGTTGACCTTGTTGTTGATGACGAGCATAGGTTTAAGTATCTTTTCATATCTTTCGATGCTTCAATCTGTGGTTTCAATTACGTTAGGCGAGTTATTGTGGTTGATGGGACCCATCTCACTGGCAAGTATGAAGGTGTAATGTTAATCGCTTGTGCACAAGATGGTAACTTCCAGATATTTCCGTTGGCTTTTGGAATTGTCGACTCGGAGTGTGATGCTTCATGGGATTGGTTTTTCACCAAATTAAGTGAGTGTATCTCTGATGAATATCCTTTGGTGGTAGTTTCGGATAGGCACAGTTCAATAGCTAAGGCATGTCGCAATGTTATCCCATGGGCAACACGAGGGATATGTTATTACCATCTTCAACAAAACATAATTTCTAATTTCAATGGAAAGCAACTGATGTACTTGGTGAAAGGGGCAGCATATGCGCATACGCTTGATGATTAAAACCGCTATATGGCTTCGCTCACTAACGTAAATCCGGCTCTTGCAGCGTATTTGAATGAGGCAGATCCAGCTTTATGGTCTCGAGTTTACTGTCCAGGAGATAGATACAACATCAAGACTAGCAACATTGCGGAATCTATCAACTCCATTTTAAAGAAAGCCAAAGGTTATCCCATCACATATCCCACCGCCCTTGTGCATCAAGTGGATCTGATCGACGCTCAACTATCTCAACTGAATCAAATATTGGGTTAACAACTTGTCAACTTTGAGGCAGAGCAAAAGAAGTTAAAGGAGATGAGAGAGGTTGCAGAAGCTGATGTCAAACAGTGTAAGGTGCCTCCTCCTATTGATTGGGGAAAACTTGATGTCCGTCTTGACGATTAGTTGCATCACCCAAACTCCTATTTGTATTTAATTTTTTATTTTCTACCTATTTCTATTTTTCTAGTTGTAAATTCTACATTTCTACATGAATAATGAATATATATTTCTATTTCTACTGGTCAACTCTACATGTCCATTATTTTCAATATCCATTAGAAGTATATAAGTTAACTTCAGTAATTTGTCTACTTGGCTTTCGCTGTACGCTATTGCTTAGTGGAGACTACAAGTTATTAATATTTAAATATTAACTAATGAAGACCAGAAAAGTGTAAAAATAAACAGAGGCGACCAAAAAAAAGGAAAAAAAAAAGAAACGTTTTCGGTTCTCTCCTCTTTCTCTCTTTTTTTATATGTAACCACTTTCTCTCTCTTTCTGTATTATTTTATTAATTTTTACTAAGATTTGAAAATAACACATTTCTCTATAAAGTTTAGAAAGCTGTCACATTTTATATTATTTTACTTTGCTTCTCGGTTTCGACAACAGTGTAGAGTGAGTATCGTAGGGATAGCAGGTAAAAAATTACTTTGCTGGCATTTATTGAAACTCTGTAGATGCCTCAACATTAGGCCCGACAGCATAAGGATGAAGCACTGTTTTACATTATATTAATAAAAAGATCCCACAATATAGATAGCACCCTATCATCAGAGTTAACCATAAAATTTAACTACCAAAATGAAATTCTAATTCGATTGAACAACAATATTCCTTCGAAGTCTATAAGTTAACTTCATAAAGATGTCTATTATGATACGCTATTGTTTAACAGAGACTATAAATAATTAATATTTTAATAACTAACTAATGAGGAACAGACAAATGTACAATTAAACTGACGCTTTGTTGGCATTGTTGAAACTCTGTAGCAACCTTGGCTTTAATTGTGGACATAAGGATGAACCACTGTTTTAGTGAAAATAGATAGTTACGAATAGAAGAATGGTAATTTCGTTTACATAGAGGTTAATAAGGAGGATCCCACAAAATATATATGGATACCGCTCATCATCCGAGTTAATTAATAATATATCCAACCCACAAAAATAACAAGATCCCCCAACAGAAACAAAACATCATCCTAATAAGTCATACATAAGTCATACAAATTTAGAAAGAAACAAGTTCTTAGTTAGTCTCGAATTGGGGGAGGATCATATAGCCCAAAATCCTCGATGTAATTTGACTCATTTGGTCCACGACACTCAATCTCGTGAAATAAGTCACAAGCCAGCTTCTCCCTTATCCATGGGATGTTTGCGTCGCACAATCCTTGATGTAATTTATACCTTGTAATGATTATGTTTACGACTTCTCTGGCAGACTTCTCCACGAGAAATTGAACCGTCTACAAGCTCATAAAATCAAATTAATACATGTAAGATCTAGTAGACTTCTCAAGGAGACTTCTTCCTGGGAAACTGAAACATACTTTAACCTGCAAATCTATCTAATCAACCAAATTAATACATGTATGATCTAGTAGACTTCTCAAGGAGACTTCTTCCTGGGGAACTGACTTTAACCTGCAAATCTATCTAATCAACCAAATTAATACATGTACGATCTAGTAGACTTCTCAAGGAGACTTCTTCCTGGGAAACTGAAACATACTTTAACCTGCAAATCTATCTAATCAACCAAATTAATACATCGTTAACTTCGATGAAGTTCAATATAAATTTTCTAATAATTACCCAACCGTGAATGTTAGAATTCTATACTTATAATTATATTTAAAACGAAGTGATATAGAGAAAGTTTATATTATTACCCAATCCATGAACAGTCTCCAATTCCTCGTGGCTGTGATGATTTATATTGACCGTTCCAATGAAACTGAAAGATCAATATCACTTTGTTGGTACGGTCCGTGAACATTCACCAAATTCTCTGTCGTGAGGATGAATTTTTTTAAGAGAAAAGAGATGAGAGAGGATGGATACTTTTTTTGGTTGCAGTTTTAAAATAATCGCAAGACCCACTATTTGGGTTATATATACGAGACGAAGCGTTTGCAATGAACAGTTACATATAAATAATTAATTAGGAAGGCAAACCGTCGCCTCGAAGAAAACCAATATGCAGACTTCAACGCTTGACTTCTTTACACAGATTAAGTAGTAGACTTCATAATCTTAATTTTCCGACAATATGTAAACAGTTATCAACTGAATTGAAATCAACGAAGTCATCCAACTATTACAAAAACTGAAGCAAGTTCACAGATTATAGACATACATACGTCATTCAAACAAACAGACACGATGAAGAAAGGTTCACATATTTTAGAACTTAATTGAAAGATCTACGAAACCAAAACCAATGAGATTAATACCACGATGAATATTATACCGGCGATTAAGACATTCTCGACCACCCCCCTTACACGCCGAACTGACAGACGTAATTCTTTCATCTGGTCTTTCACCTTGTCTAGCTCCTGCTGAACCCACAGCATTTCATCATTTTCCAGGATGGCTGTTATAGAATCCCTTTGGTCAGCATGTCCACCTCTCATTGCCTGAAGTTCTTGCATAATAGCCTCATCCCACCATTTCATAATATGGTCCTCTCCATCCTATACAATAGAAATAAATAAACCATGAGAATATTATATACTCAAATAATAACAACAAATAAACCACCAGACAATCTAACAACCTCATGGTTATTGCATCCAATGAAAATTCTTCCAGGATTGTCGGCTGTGGTGGAACATTTCATAACGGTTTTCCTTCCGCAGAAACATTTGTCAGGAATTCCAACTGTTAGGCCAAGAAAGTTTATTTCTGGTGGACCTTCACTCCATAATTGCAAAGAACTAGAAGATGGCTGAGTGTAGCTGTGTAACCCCATATTTGTGTGCAAAATGAACAAAAAACGATGAGAACATATATATTTACGAACAAAAATATCTACAGTGTCACAAAAACAAATCGCCAATGATAAACCAAAAAATACTTATCTGAGATGTTCTTGAGGTTCGAAAAGAGAAGTCTGAGAATCTGAATTTCCGAGAACACAATTTCGGAAATTTTTTAGAGAGAAATTTTGGAGAGAGAAATTTCGGAGAGAGAGAGAGAGATCACGTAAGAAACTTGGTTTGACCTACAGAAAGAAGTATATATATCTTTAAATGATCCGGTTAGGTTAAAAACAAGGAATCGGTACAAATTCGGTTAGGTTCAGCTAACGGTTTGGTTAAATTATCGATATTAATATAATATTAATAATTGATGGTATAACAAAGTCGACCACGAAAATTCCACGGAGAAGTCTACTTAAGCAAAACCCTAAATCATATAATTTTAACCTAATCAGCCTTTCCTCCCTTAATTTGAATCGTTTATAGGTAAATTTATTTTATTACAATGCACGAAGTCTATGTGGTTAATATTTGGTCAATAGGTTTATCAAATTATTTTTGATAAAAATTTTAATTAAAATTTAAACTATAATTAAAGAGTAGACCTACCGTTATGTCTTCACATATACTCAATTTGTAATCTACCTTAAATAAATCTATTGCAGACTTCCTCCAGGTTACATCTGTCATTTCGGCTTGTGTTTTTTGTTTGGTCGTAAGGGAGTCAACTGTAATTTCAGTACCCTTAGTGGTTATGTTTCTCAAATATCGAATATGTGATCTACTATTGCATTCAAGGCCAAATAAAGGTATACAAAATGCAATTATCCCAAGATATAATGAGCATTAATTGGCATTAATTCGATGTAAATAAGTATGCTATCGATTAAAAACCGGCCCAAAATATTCGGTAATCTTAAGGAGGATCGGGTAATTGAATCGGTTATAATTTTAGTTAAAAATCTGACCCAAAGTTGGCAAAAAGTCAAAAAGTGATGGCACCCTATTGTACTTTAAAAATGTATTTCGAGCTCTATATGTGGATATACTTGTTTGATTATAAATATCCTAAGACAATTTTTAAAATATATATCCGTTTATAAAAATTCAAATCACATCATATGCTGAAAAAAATCTAAAATTTTATTAAGTTTATGTATTAAATAGTAATTAAAATAATTAAATATAAGATTAAATAGAAGTGCAAGGAGAATTATATTTTAATCTAACATATTGATTTAAATTAGGTGGAAATTTTTTAGGAAATTAATATTATCAAATAAGGAAATGATTGTGTTTGGTTGTAAGGATTATAGAGAATTTAGTTGAGACTTGTTTGGATACAAAGATAAAAAAGGATGACACAAAAATGTACTCCAAAAATGTTAAGATAGATTAACCAGATGAGAAAAAAAAAGAAGAGAGTATATCTTATTATATAAAACTTGGTTCTTAAAGTTAGTAACTCAACGGATCGTGACACGTATTAGTTTTAACGATCAGAGATCAAATTTAAAAACTCACCTCGTGACATGTGTCAGTTTTAACGATTAAATATCCAAGTTAGTAATGCATCAAATCGTGATACATGTCAATTTTAACAATCAGAAATCACATATCAAAGTTAGTAACTCATCATATTGTGACACATGTCAATTTTAAAGATCAGAAATCATAGTTTTCAAGTTTGGTAAAACGATGTATTAGATAATTGTAACCTTATTATATTTAAAAAAACTTTGTTAATCCTAAAAGGAAAAGGATTGTAAATACACCCCTTTATATAAACAAAGAGATGTTGACATATTTTTCACCAAACAAAATATTTTCGATTAGCTTTGTTTTTCATTAGTTAATTTTCTTCTTTCTTTTTTTATTAACCGTTTGACACATCATTTGTTCTTGAACAAGTCTCGAAGGCAATTTGTTTGTTGTCTAATCGAAGCAACTATATTAAAAGATTCCTAGATATTACCACGTGTTTTCGTCGTCGTTTCTTGAATTTTGTTTCGTTTCTCAATTTCATAATGCATATTACGCATTCTTTGACTTTGAAGTGTTAAAAAAGTTTCTTATGCATAATAACTAAAGTTTTTGGGATTAACAAATTTCTCACTGTGTTATTATTATTTTTATTAATTTGGAGGACAGGTAGCATAAAAAAAAGATGAATACACAAATGCAAGATAACAACAGAGATTATATAACACTAGATCAACTAAACAGAAAGCATTCTTATCGTTGAACAATACTACTTCTTACAAGAAAGTGGGAAGTAAGATTTTTTTTTTAAAAACAATGAGCTCATTAAAATAAATTTACTCATAAAATAGAAAAGGGATTAAGAAAAACATACAGAAAATTTTCAATTCTAAAAACTGCTTTCAACTTTGTTAATGGAAAGACAAATTTTTTTTTTTTAAACCAAAGTATACTCCTACTTTCTATTTTTTTCAGTTTCGAATAGGTAAGATTAATATGTTATCCCAAAAAAAATGGAAGACTAATATATGCATCTTCTTTTTCTAATACTGTATTTTAAAATATATTGTAGTAGTTTTAGATTGTTTTATTTAATTTATATTTTCATATTTGAATTATTTGAGATTCATATATTACCATGCTTATAATTTTCTATTATTTCATTAATTATGACAAATTTATTTTCTTCTAATTTATCAACCTTGATTGGTTGGTTATAGACTTTTTTTTTTCTGTGCAAACATAATTGTTACCATTCGTTTAATCTCAAAAGGAGATAAAGAGGAGAAGGTCATTAACCTAATTGTTGGATAAAATAGACTAATCAAACACAAGCCTACAAGAAACATAGATAGATTGGAAAAACATAAATCGTTGTTAATAATCCATAGGAGCTTGAAGACAGATACTACATCATGGTGTGTCAAAGAAACTTCCATGAATACATTAGGAAATTTAACATTAGTTACTATCAAAAGATTTTGTGACGTTGGAAAAGGTTCTTTAGTTTCATTGGTTGCTGGAGCAAGCCACTTTGAGATAGCTAAAAGATGTGAACATGTTCTCTCCACACAGGAGGAGGGTAGAGCCGAGATTCTCTCTATGGTGAAAGAGGTTGGACGCAAGGTTATCTCCCCAAGGGAGGAACGCGGAGTGAAGATTCTCTCCACGGTGGAGGAGGTTGGACGCTTGGTTCTCTCCATAAGGGAGGAGGTTAGAACCGAGATTCTCTCTATGGTTAGTCATACATTATTGTGATGTATTTTATTTTTTATTTAAAATATTTAGTGATTAAAGAAACTATGCAAAAGTGAAAGTAAAGAGACATATAATAGTTGGCTTAATCTGTTCGTATAGACATTTTCTAGGTGGTGGTAAATAATATATTTGTAACATACAAGATGCCTCAATATAAAAAATACACTTTTAATGGTAACATACATAAAAGATTTGTATATAGATATAAATCAGTGTATTATAGCAAAAATGTTTTTATAAATAATGTACAATATATTTTAATATATTTTTATTAAATTATATTTTAATTTTACAAAATTTTAAACCCGCACATCGGGCGGGTCCTTATCTAGTAAAAAATATAACATAGTTTATGTCAACATAGTCACATATAGTTAAGATTTTATAAATTCTATTTACCCAATCAAAATTATAACCTCCGATAGCTTTCCAGGTGAACAAAAACACACTAAGAACAAGTTTTTCTTATGTTATAAGAACGCATTCTCCTTATGATATAAGAACGTGTTTTTGTTAGGATATAAGAATGTGTTCTTCTTACGTTATAAATGTACATTCTAATAGTTTCCTTATATAGACTCCATTAAATAGTTTGTAACTAGGTCATTATTATTCAATGAATGAGAATCTCTCCTTCTCCCCTATTCTAACCTAACTGTCCTCTCTCTCTCTCTCCCATGATCATTCTATCTCATTCTCTATTATTCTCATACTCAGTTGTTCGTAATTCTTACATAGTATCAAGCAGTAATGCTCCTCTTGTGTTAATTCTCTATTCTTCATCTTCCGCACCAGAATCTCATCATGGATTTCAGCAAAACCCTAATCATCCATTTTACACTCAAAGGTGGAAATTACTAGCTAAGAGAAGACATCGGAAAGAATCTATATCAACTGATTCTACACGGAAATCAAAAATCCTTAAAAAAAAGAACAAAAATACATACATAAGGTATCAAAATTCGTAAAGCGATTAATAAATCAAGCGATTCTCCTCGGTGAAATCGGAAATGGTGAGCAATAAAACTTATTTGCCTAGTTGTCTCCAAATTTCTGATAATCCTTTGAAGAATTTTGATTGTTCGGAGAATTTTTTGACGTTTCCCAGAAAAAAAGAAGGACGAAGAGAAAGAGAGTGGCGAAAGGAAAAGTTTTTGAGGTTTATGAATGGAAGGCTGAAATTTTTGCTCAAAAAACAACTGAACGGCTGAGGTTATAATATAAAACCGGGTTAAATTACCGAGTAAAGAGGATCCGCGTGTATATCCGTTTTTAGATTAATAAAAATGTCGTTTTTGTCTTTTTTGATTTTTTTTTTGTTTTTCTCTTAACTCCAATGGCATACCTTTGTAATTTCTTACAAAATAATGTTAGTTTACGATTAATAGGAGGGATAGGTTTAAGATGTTTTTAAATTATTTTGTTTCATCTATATTGACTTTGATTTATTTTGAGAACTTATAGAAACCAGTTGATTGAAAGATTGTATAGCCATAAAGAAGACTAAGTAACAGCACTATGAGCGGGTAGACGGCCAATTTCCCCACCAGAACTATCGTATCGAGCCAGATAGAGCCCATTCTTTACCCTCGGTCTAAATGTCCCCGAAAAAAAAGTTCAAGACCAATTTCCCCTCGAATCCAAAGTTCGAAAGCTATATCTCCCCGATTCTATTCTTCTACATCAATTAACCCATACTCGTGGATTGGGTTCGGTTTACTATTTACTTAACCGATTAAGAGAATAATAAACCTAGATTATACCAAAGCAAACCCGATTTTGACCCGATAAACTTCGATTTTAGTATCCATTATCCTCAAAATCCCTAAAACTAAAAAACCCCAAATTGCGAAGAACCCTAGAGCGAAACCCAAAGTCAAGTTGAAATTCTTGAGGGAAAACAGCTTCAATGGCGATTGTCCTTTCAGATGCTGACTTCGGAGGAGATTTCGATGAAGAAGCACATGACAGAGATAAATTTCACATCGAACAGTTGGTGAATGAGTTCGTCGATGAACCACCAGTCCGCCATGATGTGTATCCGGAGAGTGATACCGATGAAAACGGTGATGGTACAGAGCCAGTTCATACACATATCATGCACGGTGATGGGCATTTGTACGATAAGCAGACATTCTTCAGTGGAGTCGCTTTCAAAGAAGCAGTGACGGAATATGTTCTCAGAACTGGAAACAATCTGAAGCAATACAGGTATGATAAAGATATAATTGGCTTTATATGTGTTGGTTGTAATGGAGATGATGGATCAAAGTGTGAGTGGAAGGTTTATGCCGCGATTCTGCCTAAGGATAACATGTGGAGGATTAGAAAGTTTAATGATAAGCATAGTTGTATCCCTAATGGAGAATGTGAGATGTTTAAGGTGAATCATATAGCTAGGTTGTTTCTTGATAAGATTAGAGATAATCCTGAGTACTTCATGCCAGTGAAAATGGAAGAAATCATAAAGGAACGGTGGAAGATCAGTGTCACTAGGCATCAGTGTCAAGCGGCTAGAAAGAAGGCACTTATCTGGATTGAGAAGGAGTATAATGAACAGTTTGCTAGATTAAGAGATTATGCTGCTGAGATATTAGAATCAAACAAGGATTCACATGTAGAGGTTGAATGTGTGACGACTGATGATGAAAAAGACATGTTCAATAGGTTCTATGTTTGTTTTGACAACATAAATAGAACATGGAAAGAGAATTGTAGGCCTCTAATAGGAATGGATGGTTGCTTCCTAAAGAATAAGGTCAAGGGACAGCTTTTGGTAGCTTTAGGTAGGGATGCTAACAATGGTATTTATCCAATAGCATGGGGAGTTGTAAAAGTTGAGAACACCGACAATTGGGTTTGGTTTATGAAGCATTTGAAGACTGACCTTGGACTAAATGATGGTGACGGCTTCATCATGGTCTCTGATAGGCAAAAGGTAACTTGTATTTATCATGTTTTGTAACTGATTTTGATTGTGTCTTTTGTTTATGGTACCTTTAAATGATTATTCTTATTTTGTAGGGATTGATCAAAGCTGTTCAGCTGGAATTACCAAAGATGGAGCATCGAATGTGTGTACAACACATCTACGGGAACTTGAAGAAGCATCATGGAAATAAAACCCAGATGAAGCCACTTTTGTGGGATTTGGCTTGGTCTTACAATGAGACGGATTATAAGCGGCACTTGGAGAGGATCTTCTGTTATGATACTGGTGTATACAATGATGTCATGAGGACAAATCCAAAAAGCTGGTGCAGAGCATTCCACAAGATTGGGAGTTATTGTGAAGATGTTGATAATAACCCCACAGAGTCTTTTAATAGCTCCATTAACAAGGCAAGGGAGAAACCTTTTATTGCTATGCTAGAGACAATCAGACGACTTGCGATGGTGAGGATTGCCAAAAGATCTACAGAATCTCATTCTCACACAGGTAATTTCATTTCAATGGTTTTTTAGTATTAGCACTGGTTTGCTTGTTTCTGGGTTTAAAAACAATAATGATTGCGTATGCTTGTTTGTTTGCAGGGATTTGTACTCCATATGTTGCATTGTTTCTAGCTAAAGAGCATAAGTATGCATCTGAGTCGAAGGTTCACTCAAGCACAAATGGAACATATGAAGTTCATCATGGTTTAGATAAACACAGAGTCTGCCTTAAAAAGATGGTTTGTTCCTGCATGAAGTGGCATATATGTGGCATCCCATGTGAACATGCCTATGCAGTCATCATCGAGAAAACACTTGTAGCCGAGAACTATGTCTGTCAATGGTTTCGGACAGCTATGTGGAGAAGAAATTACACCGAAGGCTTGGTTCCACAGAGAGGTCCAAGGTTTTGGCCTAAGACAAATGCTCCTAATGTGTGTATACCAGATGATGAAGATGAAGATGATGAAGATCAAGATAAAGGTAAAAAGAAAAAGCCTGACAAAAAGAGGAAGAAGGGTGCCAATGAGTCGCCAACTAAGAAGAAACCAAAGGAGAAGAAAAGAATCATGCATTGTGGCATTTGTGGAGAAGCGAATCATAATTCTAGGTTCCACAAGAAAGAGTAGAAATAGGGTTCTAATTTTGTGGTTGCCTTGATGTATTTTTGACCACATAGACTTGTAATTCCCTATGTTTTTTTTCTTTTGTCTCTTCTTAAAACTTGCTAGTGATGTCTTTTGGTGAATGTTTTATGAATGGCTATGATACTGATCATAATTCTGAAATTTAACTTCTCATTCTCATTACCACAATAGCAACAAAAAACTAACAACAATTGTCTTCATAGCAACAACAAACTAATAACAACACTGAATCTCTTGTTCAACCTAGTATCTTACTGAGACCAATCATGATCATACATAAGAAGACTATGATAAGCATTATTTTCTTATTGCTTGATTTGGCTTCATCCAAAGCATCTTCAACCTTCTCAAATATCTCCTTCTCCATCTTCTCATAAACCATCTTTTCCAACTCAAACCTCTCTGTTCAGATCTCTTTCAGCTGCTTCTCAAGTTCAACAGTCTTTGCATTTAATGTATCTATCTCATTGACGAAAGCTTCATCAGCCCATTTGAATGTGTGTTCATCGTTTCTAAGCTGCAACAACCCAAATGTTATACAAGAAATTAGAAAAACAAATCAAAAAAAAATGTTACCTTATTGGCTACTGCAAACCCACACCGATAATATCTCCGGTACGGATTCAAATCGGACTTTGATGTCAAAGCCATGATTCCTTCCTCTTGCACGGAAACTTGATTCGGTGGAATTTGTTGATACATTACTCATTGTGATACCCGAACTCGTGAAAGAAGAAGCAAATACAAGAAGAAGAATCGAGTATGCAAGAAGTGAAAATTGATTTTAGGTTTTATTTGGGGATTCTGGGTTTTATGATAAACGGGTCGGGTTGGTGGAGGAATTTGGTTCAACAATTGGTTTATTTTTGGGATATATATATGGTTTGGTCTCGGGTTTAGACATTATACTGCTATAATCCAGAATCGGGGAGATATAGCTTTCGAACTTTGGATTCGAGGGGAAATTGGTCTTGAACTTTTTTTTCGGGGACATTTAGACCGAGGGTAAAGAACGGGCTCTATCTGGCTCTATACGATAGTTCTGGTGGGGAAATCGGCCGTCTTCCCCACTATGAGCTGAATAAATAAATTAAACTAAAATTATTATGAGTAAAGCTATACAATTATGGAACCTCATTTGTGTAAAACATAATATGTAATTAAAAAAAAATAATTCAAATTTTCATTTATTTTTTGTAAGAATATGTTTCTCCCGTGAAATCTTTGAACGTTAAAAAAGGTTTAATGTGATAGAGAGAATATTGATAAAATATTACTATTTTATGACAACATGTCTTTTGTGTGGTTTAAAAACCAATTTATCGAAACAGATAAATGATTACATGAAAAAAATTTAAAAATTCTGGAAATTGTAAGAAGTGTAGTATAAGATTTATTGAAAATGTAAAGATATGAGTACTAGTAAGTGCAAATTTGTATTTTAATTTGCTGATTTTTTTGTTACATTCATTTCTTTTTTTAGTGTTCGGGAATTTTTTTTAGTATATTAATTATTTGGTGAATATTATCTGATGAATAATATATTGATAAAATGTTGATAAATTAGATTTTAGATTTAAAAAAAATCAAGTACACGTCAACAAAATATAGTACATGTGAAAAAAAATCAATAACATTGTTTTTTTTTGTTAATTTTTGTAGTTGTAAATAGTATAATCAAATGAGGGTACTCTACTAAAAGTTGTTGAAAGCTAGCGAAGACACATCCGCATTTTTCTCAAAACATGGTTCCCTATTAATATATAAGGGGATATTTGGTGTGAACAAAGACATAATATTAAGCTTTTCAAATAAACAAATTAATATATATATATATATTTGGTGTCTAAATGGTTTTCTTATGTATTTATAAGATAAATCCTCGAATTGACACTTATTTACAGACATGCCATTGGCATTAAATAATTAATTTAATAAACAAATTAACTTTATTTATATTTGATTAATTATAGAAACTAATTGTTTTAATAGGTAACAAACATAATTGTAAATGTATACAGATTTTTTTTCCTTATTTTATAAAGAGGTGAGTGAAAAGGTATTGTTCTTTAAAAATTTGAAAAACTGATTTGATAAAAAGTGACTTTTAGCCTCACATACTATATTTTACTTTCACGGGTTTCGTATGATGAATTTTTGTGGATTAAAAATCTTTGAACATGTTGTGTGATCCACCTAGCATGGCGGTTTGGACAATAGAACCAACACTAAAACTATTAGTTTATTTCATATACTATAGATTTGTAGTCATAGTTTGGAAAATTAATTTATAAATTATTTAGAATATGAACAACAAAATATTAAATATACTACAACACATTCTTAATATTCCAAAAAAAAATTGTATACACATAAAAATATACGCTAACATACCATATAGGCATAGACCTCTGTTTAATTATAGAAAACAAAACTAAATGTTTTAAAATTTTACATTCTATCTAATAACAAAGTTAATGTAATTAGGTTATAAACTGTATAAAACGTAAGAAGAAGAAAAAATATTCTTAACAAAATTATAAATTAATTAGATAAAATTTAATTTATTGGGAATTCAAAAACTAAATAAATTAAAAATATTATTTAAAAAATAATAATTTAAAATTTAGACCCATGTCGTACCACGGGTGAAAACCTAATATTCCTTATATTGCTAGTATGATAAATGCTATTACAGTATAACAAAGGACATATATAAAATTTCAAAAGAAGAAAACATAACAAATTAAAGGCATGATTATCTCAATGTTTATTTTCGTTTAAGAATGATATAATAAACCATATTTTTCTTACACTTTTCAAAATCAATAGGGTGCTTCAAGAGTTTCTTAGCAAGTTGATCGAATAGTTCATCGACCACAAAATCTCCAAAATGTTTTTCTATCATTGTTGAGAGAAAGGCTCCAAACATTAAAGTGATGAAGTCATTGGTTAGTTGCAGAGCCTCCAATGGATGGCTTGTAGTCTCCATCATCTCAATTGTAAAGCTTCCATTTTGCTCAATCGCTCTTTTCAGTTCACTATACTGAGGAAAATACATGGGCATGCTGAATAGTTCGATCTTTTCCAGGGTGGTTACTCCCTGCAAATAGAGAAAAATAAAAATAAAACAGATGAAAAGTTCTCCTAAGGCGATCATCAATCCTTCAGGCACAAGTTCTTCGGCTCTAGCTTTAAGAAATACGCTCATATCTTTTCTGAACTGGACCTTGTAAGCCTCCGTAACTTCTTCTATCAAATTGTTACAATGAATGTAATTTTTGTTCCAAGCTGGAGATTTCTTGTCACATACGTGTTCGGGAACTTTGGAAAGCCAGTGAGTCGTGTAGGAAGTGTGTCCTATGTGGATGCTATTCCTCGGTAACACTCGGCCATAGAAAGAGCCCGGAACACCGACCGAGAAATATTCTTGCTCAAAGGAAGGAGGCTGAGTTCTAAAGAGTGTGTTGAAGTCATTGTTGGCTTGATCGTTGAAGCAAACTTGGAACTCGAGAGGAACAAGACTAATTTCTTGCCTTTCTTTCATGTGTTTAAGTTTCACAGTATCAGTGATACTTTGAACAGCATGAAACGTGTTAGGACCGATTGAACAACCATAATTTGCAATAGTAAAAATACTAAGATCGGGTTTCATAAGATTCAGGAGATTGTTTTTTTCTAAAATGTATTGCCTTGCCTTTTCTTCAACCCCATCTATAACTGCTTTCTGTAAAACACATGTATGTTAATTATTACGTGCGCTAGATATATCTCACAAAAACTACATGACACGTACGGTTACATTCTAGGAATAACAAAATCATCAGAATACAATATGTACATCTTTATTTATAACAAATGAAGATTATATCACTTACTTGGTATGAAGAATTATGGATGTAACTGTGTTGATCGTCACCGCCGCTCATCGGATACGATTGAGAAGATGTTGACATGACTCTGTGTTTGTGGTGATGTTCTCAAGCTTGAATCTCTTAAAATGTTGGCAGTCTTAGTTTCAATAATTATAAACAAAGACATGATAGTAAACTTGCATATTTAAAGTTGGAACAGGTCAGTAGTTAATAGATAATTATCATGCGCTGGGGCGGAAAAAATGTTTAGTTTATAAAGTTGCGTATACAATTTGTAATAGATAATTATCATGTTTAGTTTAAAAAGTTGCTTACAAAAGTTGACCAAATAATAGAGTTGCTAAAGAAATCTAGAAAACGTGCTAATAATTATACAACGATTATAAAAGAAACATTAATTTTATAAGTCCTACGACTCAGACACCCCGCGAAATCGCAGAGAAGTATTTTACAAAAAAAGTAAATGATTTAAAATTTAAAATTATAGATTGTGAAATCATTTAAATATAAAAGAATATTTTGAATACATAAACATTAAATATAAACTGTTACTAAAAACACAACCATTGAAATAAAACTTATAAAACAAAAAAATTATGTAGAATATGTTGGAAATCCAATCTTGGTAAATAAGAGCTGAGATTAAGAAGAGAGAGCGACGATTAACGAAGGTGAAGAAGAGAAGAAGAAGAAGCGTGAGGAAGGGAGAGAGACTCATGTCTTTGTTTAAAATGTTTTGGACCAGTAAACATATTAGGCCCATTTCTATTAATGGGTTTAGTGGTTTATAAACCTTAGGTTAAAACTAAGTAGAGTATATATGTAGTGTAATGTGTACAATTAGATCTTTGATGTATTGTGTTTTTGGTGTCTTTTGTCTTTCATTTAATATTCATTTTGAGTCATTTGTCGCATCTTTGTCCGTTTTTTGTGTTTTTTTGGTCTTTTCTTGAGTTGTGATTAGGTGTGGAGACAATGTGCTAGATTCAGAGTCTTTTGGTTGGGTTCGAGCTTAACTGGAATAAAGAAGCAGGAAGTGACTTTTGGATATCTACAAGTTGAACTGAATCATGAAGTTTGGACAAGTCTAAAGAAGTCTGGTGAAGTCTATAAACAAGTCTAGGGAAATCTAGTGAAGTCTGTAGACAAGTTTGTTGAAGTCTGGAGAAGTTTATGGACAAGTCTGCTGAAGTGTAGAGAATTCTTAAGATGTCTGGTGAAGTCTGATGTCTTCCTGTCTGGGTTCTAGACACTTATTTCATTTTCCTGAATTTTCCTATTCTCATTTTTATTTTAATAAGGGTATAAATACCCCCAAAACCTAATGAGCATAGGAGAGGATATGTTCTACTTTTTTTTCTGAGTTTTTCTACACCTGGAGACTTTTGTAAGCCATTTCTGGAGATTAGAGATTCATCCTCTTTGACAATTTGGAGAAGATTTCTAATCTCTTTCCTCATTTTATTTCATCAATTTAATTATGTCTTCTTCATCTCTTTGCGTTGTTGCTTTCAATATGTGTGAGTAGTCACCTAATTGGGTTTTAGGGTTCTAAGTAGGGGATCAAATGATTTAATGGTTTAATTGTTGCTTGGGAATTCTATTTTCTTTGTGGTTCTTTGATTCATATGCTCTTAATGCTAGAATAGGACTGATCACCTTGTTCTAGATTCTAGGTCTTTCTATGCATCACAAGTGTTCGATAGAATGTCTGAACCAATATGAATTGAGAAATATTTCTCTAACCTGCGAAAGTTGATGATAGGGGATATTGTGAACTTAGTGAATTTGTTTGATAATACATATTTGATTAGGAGACTACAAATGAAAGTTTAGTAATTGAGTAGTCAAATTTAGTGATTAATACCTTGAAAGAGGGTTAGTCAAATCTTGTGTTCATGTTCTAGAACGGTTCTTAAAAATTAAATTCCTTGTTTCATTTCCCCATTGGTCATTGATCTCTGAAATACCCTATAGCCCAATGTTTTAATCCCATAAGTTAAATCGTTTTATTTATTGCATTTTTATTTACAATTTCTGAAACCAAACAAACAAACTTTCGTTCGCTTTAGCTATTTACAAGTCTCGCAAATCTTTAGTCTACCATTGGTCCTTGTGGATTCGACCCCGCATATACTGCCTTGCGGTTAAGTGTATCGGGTAAATACTCGAGCAATCAATCTTCTCCAAAAAGTTTAAGGAAAAAGTAAAGTTTTAAGTGACTAAACGAACATGGTATCAGAGCTATCAGATCTTGGTGTTTCCAAAGCTTGAAGAATCTGCACAAGAATAGAATATTGTCTAAGTTCGATGGGGAAGGAAAGAGAGCACTGCAAACTTTGCAACATGAATAATCACTGTGAAGAAGAATGTTACCTGAAGTGTAGGTACGAGACTCAGTTCTTATCCAAGCAATTCAGACCAAGAAGAGGGTGCTTTGCTTGTGGAATACCTGGACACCTTGTGAAAGATTGCCGAACCAAACAACAACATCAAGCCAGGCAATCCCAAGAACAACCAGAAGAGGATGCTGGCTTGTTTGATGTTGCGTACACTGTAGAGCAAACAAAAGTGATGAGGTATGGTTGATAGATAGTGGAGCAACTAACCATATGACTACAAAAGAAAGATTATTTACAACCATAGATAAATCATTTCAAGTACCTATTAGAATTGGAAATGGTGCTAGATTGATGACCACAAGGAAAGGAAACATTAAGGTTGTTGAGAATTGCAGACCCCGATTCACCTCTATAGTGAACCGCATACCGCGACTCTGCCCCTACTCCTCGTCTACTTTACAGATCAATATGCATAACATAAACAAAACACAAAGATTTAACGAGTTCCCCTCAGCAGAGGGTACATCTCGTGTGGGAACCTTCTCCCACAAATATCCACTATCAATAACTCAAGGTTTTACATAGTGTTTCATATACAAAGCTTAGAGAGAAACTACAAGGAAACCAGAAGAATAAAACATAGAGTATCTAGCTTTTCTTCTTCCCCTCTCTTTGTCTCTGGTTCAGCTCTCCCCTTCATCTATAACCCAGAAACACCTCTAGAACCCCAAAGAAGTAGCTCCACCTTCGTCTCTCATCAGAGTGTCATGAAGACACCTTAAACCTAGACAAGGTTATGTCCGGCTCTCAGCCCTTCGACCCCAGCCAAGCTTCTGCTCCTTTATCATGGTTCTGCGCACAACTTCAAGCTCCATGTACGACGCCCTGCGCATGCTCTCCGCATTGCGCCCTGTGTCTCTTCAGCGCTGTGCCCTACAGCCGCCACCAAGGTACCACCGGCTTCTTTAGTGCGTCTTTTTTTATTACTGCATGTTTCTTCAACCCTAGGTTCCCTTATATAGTGAAACCCTAGAGCTTATGTCGGTTTACCCTTGCAGACCATACAAACCGGATCATGAATGGGCTACACATCAATATAGGCCCAATTCATGATTCAGACCAAATAAGCCCATATGAAGCAAACATTTACAACAAACTCCACATTTTGCTTCATTTGGTCCAACTCCCAAAATCCCGTTTTTGTTGATTCTTCCTGAGAAGAGAAACAAAATATTGTCTTCTCCTGTAGAACCTGCAACTTCCAATGATCTTCATCTTCGTCCACCTTAGGAATTTTCTACTCCATCTTCAGAAACTTCAGGAGATTTGCGACTCTCTCGCAAGCTTCCTTCTCCTTATGGCAGTAATCCCACTTGTATACGAACTCTGACCACTGAATCAACATCCTTGAAGATACCCTTATCAACATTGATTGTTCCTTTGTGTTCTCCAATGTCATCCTCTGACATTGCTCTGAAATTCCCATCACCTATCGAATCCTTAGACTATCTTATGACTGTCCCTCTATTCAAAATTTCTGAAATTTCAGTCTGCAAAGCCATACAGCTTCTCCCTTGTTCTTGACAGCTTCGATGAATAGCTTACGATGCTCTTCATCTGTCCCAACAAGTTCATGTAACTCTTTACACAAATCATCTTCTTCAACCTTGTTTCTCCTGGTCTTAGAAACACTTATGAAGACCTTTACTTGATTCTCCTGTTTCTCACAACAGCTCCAACTAGAATCAGAACTTCTGATTCACTTATAGGTAACACCTGACTTGCTTGTGGACCTTTGATCTTGAACCTTTAGAATAGTAAAGCCTGAGATATCAACCTCTCAGAACACGATTACAACAATCACACAACCTCTTCCATGGTTTCTGATAAATGCCACAGACCTGTTATCATGATTGTATATCATCTGTATCCGTCTGCAGCCTGATTCACTTGGTCGACCTTTGATTCCTCTCATGTGCACTGAGCTTGAACAAAAATTTCCTTGAACCCCATGCAGAACACATGAATCATACATGCTTCAATCCTGAAACAATCCCTGATTCATCATGTAAACAATCTCAACTCAATGCATTACTCCTGAGATTGAGTTTACATCCAATATTTTTAACCAACTGACTCTTGAACTCAACTTGTATGATCTGACAGTACAAACTCTTGTTCAACCAGCAGCTTCTGAACCTCTGCTAGTTTTCCTGTAACAACCTTTAGTGTTTCAATCTAGAATCCCTGAAGCCACATCTGCTGTAACCTAACCCTGCAATAGTTTTTCAAAATTGCAGATCTTACCAAGAAGAAACTTGGTACCAACATCATACATTTTCTCATCATCCATCAATACCACCTTGACATGTCTTCACCATTGATGAATCCTCACTTACCCTCCATGTAAGTGACCTTCCTGAGAAACTTAATGATGTTGCTAGACCCACTAGTCTTCTACTAGTCTTGTCTATTATAACATGCATCTTTAACCAACAGAGATTTACTTGATCTTCCCCTTATACTCACATGCTTCCTTTTTAAGTGTCAACAAAAAATTTAAACTTCCTGCAAGTGATTCCTTCAGTAGATTCATCCACCAGATCATCTCTGTAGGTGCAAACAGGCGAACCAGACCTATTCTGTTTCTGATTCTCTTCTCAATGCAGATACACAACCCAGTCACCTTGCGCCAGCCTTGTAGATTCTTGCACTTACTTGCAAACTCTTGCACAGTCCTGCAACGTCTACAAAAGTCTTCTTGAGATTTTAAGTCACCTTGAAGAGCAAACTCCACCTTAACAAAGAAAATCTCACTGACTTCAACTTTGACTCTTGGTACTCTCTTCATTCCCATTCTCTGTAAACCTACCTTGATTGTAGTCTTTTCAAATCTCTGAAAACCTCATCCATTCCTGAGACTTAACCATTCACCTATCACCTCTCAAAACTAACCACTTCAACATAAATTATCTGGTCCATCTTCATACTCATCTGAATATTCGACACAACTTGTTAACATAACAACCCTCTTACACATAGATTCACCTCTCAAGGCGTCCCTTAGTAAATATGTGACTCATATAGTTGTACATTCAACCAATTCTCGAACACCACTACACAGATTTTCAACAACAAAAAAACTGACTTTTCAATAGTTGAAGACGTCTACATCCTTGTGTTCTCCTAGTGTCTAGATTCCCTAAACTGAACAGTTTTGAGTATTCAGAAGCTTCAAAACATAATATCACATTTACCTTGTGATCGCAGCGGAAAACTGAACTTCTTTTTTGATAAGTTTTGAGCCTTTTGTATGATGATTTGATTCACCTTTCATAGCCATGAACCTGAATCAAACAATGCAGATAACTCCACTTTAGACCAACCCCATAATTTATTTAACCTTCGATCAAGAACACCTTCAAGATCATGAGTCTTCTGCAACAAGGCCCTTGATCCTTCTTGTATGCTTACAACGACATGCCTGAGTCTGTGAATTTTTGAGCCCGAGCTCTGATACCACTTGTTGAGAATCGCAGACCCCGATTCACCTCTATAGTGAACCGCATACCGCGACTTTGCCCCTACTCCTTGTCTACTTCACAGATCAATATGCATAACATAAACATGACACAAAGATTTAACGAGTTCCCCTCAGCAGAGGGTACATCTCGTGTGGGAACCTTCTCCCACAAATATCCACTATCAATCACTCAAGGTTTTACATAGTGTTTCATATACAAAGCTTAGAGAACAACTACAAGGAAACCAGAAGAAGAAAACATAGAGTATCTACCTTTTCTTCTTCCCCTCTCTTTGTCTCTGGTTCAGCTCTCCCCTCCATGTATAACCCAGAAACACCTCCAGAACCCCAAAGAAGCAGCTCCACCTTCGTCTCTCATCTGAGTGTCATGAAGACACCTTAAACTTAGACAAGGTTATGTCTGGCTCTCAGCCCTTCGACCCCAGCCAAGCTTCTGCTCCTTTATCATGGTTCTGCGCACAGCTTCAAGCTCCATGTACGACGCCCTGCGTCTCTTCTGCGCTGTGCCCTACAGCCGCCACCAAGGTACCACCAGCTTCTTTAGTGCGTCTTTTTTGATTACTTCTTGTTTCTTCAACCCTAGGTTCCCTTATATAGTGGAACCCTAGAGCTTATGTCGGTTTACCCTTGCAGACCACACAACTCGGATCCTGAATTGGCTACACACCAATATAGGCCCAATTCATGGTTTAGAACAAATAAGCCCATATGAAGCAAACATTTACAACAGAGGTGATGACCAAGAAGGGTGTGCGAGTAATTAAAGATGTGTTTCTGGTTCCAGGAATAGATAAAAACTTGTTAAGTGTACCTCAGATGGTAAGAAATGGATATCAAGTTTTTTTTGTGGGAACCAAGTGCATAATCTCTAACCAAAGGAGAGATAAGGTGGCAGAATTAGAAATCGTAGAAAAGGCCTACCTGCTCAGATGCAATTGGCTACGGAGAGTTCGAGGATGGCCATGAAGGAGAACAATTCTGAATTATGGCATAAAAGATTGGATCATTCAGGTCTCCACAACCTACAAAACCTACAAGCAAATCAGATGGTCAAAGGATTACCAAAATTCAAAGTTATTCAAGATACTTGTGAGGCTTGTGTCAGAGGTAAACAATGCAGAGATCAATATCCAAAGGTGTCATAAACCAAGTGTGATGAAGTTCTCGGTCTAATCCACACAAATGTTTGTGGACCAATGCCAACACCATCATGCAATGGCAGCATGTACATATTTACATTCATAGACGACTACTCTCACATGGTGTGGGTGTACTTTCTCAGGCTGAAATCATATACTTTTGCAACTTTCAAAAGGTTCAAAAATCTGGTAGAAACACAAACAGGTCGACGGATAAAGAAGATAAGATCAGATAGGGGAGGAGAGTTCAAGTCAGAACAATTTACAAGGTTCTTAGAAGAGAATGGAATTGAAAGACAATTCATTGTAGCATACTCACCTCAACAAAACGGGGTTGCAGAACGCAGAAACAAAACCTTGATGGATATGGCAAGAAGCATGTTAAAAGATAAGAGGATGCCGAACGAGTTTTGGGCTTAGGCAACATTCACAGCTGCTTATCTTCAAAACAGACTACCTACCAGAGCCCTTCACCAAATGACCCCACTTGAAGTCTGGAGCGGACATAAACCTTCAGTCAACCACCTTAGAGTGTTTGGTTGCATATGCCATGTATGGATTCCTGCATGAAAGAGAAGAAAACTTGATGATAGATCAGAGAAAGGAGTTTTCATGGGCTACAGTAGTGTGAGTAATGATATAGAGTTTATGTGATGATTACTAAGAAAATAGAAGTGTCAAGAGATGTTGTCTTTGAAGAACATAAAAGCTGGAATTGGAAAACTAAAGAAGAATGTGAGAAGCAATCTGAGATGGAATCTAACACCATACCAAAGCCAAGCAATGAATCACATGCGAGAGATGACACAAATCCAGAAACTAGAACTCACACAGAGGTGGGTTGATATTCCATAAGTCCCATACCATTTCAGTTGAGTGAAGGAGTATCTGAGATTGGGAGTTCATCCAGAATTATACACAAGGTGAAAATGCAGAGTGATGTTTATCGAGAATTAGAAAGAGAAGAAAATGAAGCAGACCAGATTGAAGAAGCTTGCTACCTCACTTGGGAAGAACCTGCCATTTTTGAAGAGGCCATAGGTTATCAAGAATGGAGAGATGCTATGGATGAAGAAATTACCAACATCAACAAGAATGAAACTAGGGACTTAGTGGAGAGACCTGCAGACATCTGTGAAGTGGATATACAAGATAAAGACTGATGAGTATGGTAAAATACAAAAACTAAAGGCAAGACTAGTTGCTCGTGGATTCACACAAACCTATGGAGAAGATTATGGAGACATCTTTGCCCCAATGTCTAGACACAACACTATCAAGACTTTAATAAATGTGGCTGCACAAAATAAATGGAAGTTGCATCAAATAGATGTAAAATCTGCCTTATTAATTGGAGAAATCACAGAGAAAGTTTATGTTGAACAATGATATGTGTATATTTTACACTCTTTCATCATGCATTTTATCATTCATTATGTTCTCTTAACTCGTTGTTTTGCATTGTTTTCAGTCTCTTTTGGATAATATGCATATTTAGGTAGTCTTTGCATTGGTTTTGCATGAATCTTGCATATTTGAGTTATTTCAGGTGTTTTAGGAGATGTCCAAACCATCAAAAGCAAACAGGGAGCAGGAGAGCAGTCCAGCGACCCAACCTTCCACGATTTTAATCGAGTCGAGTGAAGATTTTACGTTGGGATTCAGCTTTCTACGTTTTCATCAAAGATGTAGAGAATCGAGTCATCTTTCCAATGCTGTTGATTTCAAGCCAATCGGAGGCGTGGTTCAAAATTTATCAACATTTTAGTGGATGCACGTACGTTCTGAATTCCGACTCGACAGAGCTCCCACTCGATCGAACATGTTAGCAGCGACTCGACCAAGACGTCTCAGGAGGGCTCCTGAGTACGCTCACGATGCGACTTGATCAGCAGCTCCCAGACAACACTTTTCAAGCTGCCTCTCAATCGACGATTTCAAGCTGCCTCTCAATCGACGATTTCAAGCCGCCATTCGATCAAACATCCTAGACCCCGACTCGATCGACACTCTCATGGCGCGACTCGATCGACGCTATTAAACCGATGTCCTGGTTTTGTTCTGAAGACGTCCGAGAAGGGTTCCTGAACCGACCCTCTATCTTGTCGTTTTATGTTTTAGGGTTTTCCATGTTTTACTCTAAATACATTTTGTTAAGTCTTCACCTAAGACATCTCAATTTTCCTTAAGGTTTACTAGCCACCTAAAACGTTCTCTGATCTTGTATTCCAGATAGCTTTGATTTTATAGAGTTTTTATATTGGATTTCTTATGCAAAGTTTTTCACCTAATTATTATCTATCTCATGATGCTTGATTCAATGCTTTCCGAGATTGTATCTTTGATGATGGTTTATGGATCTGAGTAGTGTTAGAGTTCTTGAGGATGGGATAGATTAGGTGGAGGATCTTAATATGTAGGGTGTTTAAGTTTAGATTCGTAAATTCCCTTCTGGACTAGAGTTAGAAATACTAGTTTCTCTCTGATCAATTGGAACTAGGTCTTAGACATTTCCGCACCCAAAAAGTGTTTGATGAAATGTCTAACCAACTAGTGCCAGAGACTTGCATTTCTAGCCCAAGAGATTAGTTGTCTAGGGTCTTCGTTGACGTGAATGAACTGGTTCGTCATGCCTGCTTGACCATGTTTCTCTAGCAGGTTTGGAAGTGTTCGAGTTTGAGTAGCTTCTACCAAGAGATTGGATTAGCTACGTTATGATGTTCATTGTCTAGAAATAGTTTGCTTGTGGCATGTTAAACACTTTGTAGACTAGGAGACTCCGCCGACATCAATTACTCCCATCCTTAGGACTTCTATCCTTTTGATTAATATTGCATTTCTGTTCTTGCTATCTAGTTCATGTTTAAAATCGTTTTATGCTTTAACTCATTCAGTTTTGCTTCTTGTCATGCATGTTCGTTTCTAATCTTGTAGTTCATTTTCGTTTTGCATTATTATCATTCTAGGAATGTTAGACATAAACACACTCTTCGAATTTGCTTGACTTGTGATATTTTGATTGCATGTTGAGTGATAGTAAGGTTTCCCAACTGGATTGACACCTTAAGTATTACAACTGCATAAGGTTAATTGAACCTACTAGGACACACGAAAATCCTAGTATCAATTTGGCGACGTTGCGATTTGGGATTCGTTTTGCTACATTTAAGATTTCAAGTTTTGCAAGATTAAGTTCTGTTACACTTATCATTCTGAGTACTGGCTTGTTTTGGTTGTATGCTTGTTTGTTTTGCATCTCAGGTACTTGTTGATTGCAAAGTTGCATGCACACCAGAGCAAAAGGGCATCAGAATCTCCTTCGTGCTATCGACGACATCAATCGGTTACAAAGACCACGACAAGCTCGTCATCTCACTGATCATCCCGCACCAGTCACTATGGAACAACAGAATTAACCAAATCCGAGACCGCGAAAAATTGGTGTTGGGGATGCACCAAACACTCATACTCAGCGTGCTGGAATCGTCCCTCCCGCCGTGCAGAATAACAACTTCGAAATCAAAGGCAGTCTGATCTCCATGATCCAGGGAAACAAGTTTCATGGGTTGCCTATGGAGGATCGACCATTTAGACGAGTTCGACCGTCTGTGCAGTCTCACCAAGATCAACGGCGTGAGTGAGGATGGTTACAAGTTGCGCCTCTTCTCATTCTCCCTGGGAGACAAAGCTCATCAATGGGAGAAAAACCTTCCCAAGAGATCAATCACCACTTGGGATGGTTGCAAGAAAGCATTCTTGGCCAAGTTCTTCTCCAACTCCAGAACAGCACGTCTCAGGAATGACATTTCTAGCTTTACTCAGAAGAGCTCAGAATCATTCTGTGAAGCCTGGGAGCGTTTCAAGGGTTACCACAGCCAGTGTCCACACCATGGTTTCAACAACGTGTCACTGCTAAGCACTCTATACCGTGGTGTACTTCCAAAATTCGCATGCTGCATAACACCACTTCTAACGGTAACTTCCTGAACAAAGACGTTGATGAAGGATGGCAACTGATTGAGAATCTCGCCCAATCTGACGGCAACTACAATGAAGACTATGACCGCACGGTTAGAGGCGACGCTAGGTCTGAGGAGAAGTATAAGACAGACCTTAAGAATGTCAATGAGAAGCTTGACCGCCTCTAGCTAAGTCAGCAGCAGACTGTCCATTTCGTATCTGAGGATGACCATTTTCAAGTTCAGGATGGGAAGGGTGAGCAGTCTGAAGCAATCAACTACGTCCATAATCAAGGTGGACACAACAAGGGTTATAACCCCTACAAGACAAACCCCAATTTGTCTTACCGGAGCACCAATGTTGCAAATCCACAAGATCAGGTGTACCCTCCTCAGCAGCAACAACAAGGTCCGCAAAAGCCTTTTGTTCCTTACAATCAATGATTCGTGCCTAAGCAACAGTTCCAGCAAGGTTATCACGCTCCTTCCGGACCACCACCAGGATTTTCACCTCAACAAGTTCAACCTACTCAAGCTCCAGATCAAGAAATGAAGCACATGCTGCAACAACTTCTTCAAGGTCAAGCTAGTGGTTCTCTGGATACTGCTAAGAAGTTTGCTGAACTCAGTCAGCGGATGGAATGTTCTTACAATGATCTGAATGTCAAGTTTGAAGCTCTTAACTCCAAGATGAAGTATATGGAAGCCAAGACTGTTTCTACTTCTACCCCAACAACTGGCCAACAACCTGGAAAAGCAGTTCAAAACCCCAAGGACTATGCTACTATGCATGCCATCACCACCCAAGCTGTAGATGTACGGCTCACTGAGGACACTGAGAGTTTAGATGGGGAGGATTTTCATCAAGATGAAGTTCAGATACAAGATCCTGTCGAAGTGCTCAAGGATCCAATTAAGTCAGCCAAGCAATTTGATCCTGAAGCTACTAAAGAACCCGCTGCTCCAAAGGATAAACCTGTGAGATTCATTCCTCCACCATACAAGCCACCTCTACCATTTCCAGTGAGGTTCAAGAAGCAGCTTACTGAGAAGTATAAAACTCTGTTCGAAAAACAAGTCAATGAGATTGAACTTAGGATGCCTTTGCTTGATGCACTTGTGCCTCAATATCAAAAGTTTTTAACTGATTTGGTAACAGAAAGGACAAAAGAGAAGGAGGAGATAGCTAAAGGAGCTCAAGCTAAGGCTCTGGAAGATGAGAGGATAGTGCATGACATAGGTGGGGTTATTCATGAATGCAAAGCTGTTATTCAGAAGATTATTATCCCAAAGAAGCTAGAGGACCCTGGTTCTTTCACCTTGCCTTGTTCTCTAGGTCCATTGGCCTTCAAAAAGTGCCCATGTGACCTTGGTGCTTCAGTAAGCCTCATGCCACTCTCTGTAGCTCAGAGGCTAGGATTCAACGAATACAAGTCATGTAACCTCAGCTTCATATTGGCTGATAGGACTAATAGATTGCCTCATGGTCTATTAGAGAACCTGCCCATTAAAATTGGACAAGCTGAGATTCCTACTGACTTTGTGGTGCTGGGAATGGATGAAGAGCCTAAAGATCCACTAATCCTGGGAAGACCTTTCTTAGCTACAGCTGGAGCAGTCATTGATGTCAAGAAGGGGATGATTGATCTCAATTTGGGTAAAAACTTCAAGATGAAATTTGATATCAAGGATTCTAAGAAGAAACCAACTATTGATGGACATACATTCGTGATTGAAGAGAAAGATCAGAAAGTTGGATCTGACATCTTTGAGGGTGTGAATGAGGCAGAAACAGAGGTTTTGGTAACCAAAGAGAAAACTCAAAGGGTCACTCAACCATGCTGCAACTCGCGTGCAATCGATACCCTCCCTAAGCGTCGAGACGTACCTCCTAAACTTCACCAACCACAATAGACAAGTCTTCCCGCGCTTGACAGGTTGTCTGAGCTCCAAACAACCAAGATTCTAGCTGATGCAGTGGGGGAGTAAACAACCATGGTGAAGGAGATGAGTGGGCAAATCATGCAGCTCGAGGGTAAAGTTAAAATTTCTTCTCTAAGAAAAGCAAGGCCGAGGTTTGGAATACTGAAGAAGAGCAGTTCATCTGTTGCTGAACCTGGACAGAAAGTTAAGAAGTATCTAGCTAGACAAGACGTACCAGAGGGGAGCTCATCACCTCTCTATGAACCTCCCAAAGCATAAGGAGTATGCAAAGTCAAGCTCAGAGACTTTAAACAAGTTCACTTGGGAGGAAGTCCCAAATGTATCTCTGTAAATACAATTTAGGATTTGGTGTTTTTAATTTTTGTTTTTAGTTTTCTTCTTTTCAGGAATCTGCAGAAGGGAATATGGACAACTAAAGTGGAAAAGAAAAAAAATCAAGTTGGCAGTTGCGAGAGGCACCAGAAAAAAACAATGGAAATAGCAGTGTGTTGGGTTTTACAGACGTGGAATGAAGCACCAAAAGAGGAGCTCTGACTCGACAGACTCAGGAGACTGCGACTCGATCGACCTCGGCTACGAAGCTCCAAAGTCGACTCGACTGGATCTCTGCAACTCCAACTCCTCTCTCATCTTTACGTCTTCACGCGACTTGACCGATGGCAAAATTTGACTCGATCCGCCTCTCTCAACTACCGACTCGATCGACATCCTGGACCACCACTGCTACATGTCGTCATCGTGTACAAGCTCCGACAAGGCGCTGAGTCAAGCAGAGCAGTGAAACGCTCTAGTAAAAACAAATCTCGTGGCAAGAAGCCAATGGAACAGAGGCATGAGGTTAGCGGCTATGAGATGGAGCAGAACGTTTATCGAAGACATGCAGTGCGACGACCAGCATAACGTTGATCAGAACACGCAAACGGTTGAGCAGAAAGTCGACCAAGCAGCTGAGGCCACTCTTGCGGATCCTGAACAAGGCGAGGGACAACGTCAGTACCACGCTCCTCCTTGGGCGAGCACTGACTCCTCCTTTTACTACTGAGGTACTCCTACCATTCCTTTGTCTATAACATTTCATTCATGCATTGGTTTTGTTGTGATTCTCAAATCCTTCTTCAAATTTCTCTTACACAAGGGACTGTGTAATTTAAGTTTGGGGGAGGGTTTGAGATGATGTATCTGATGATGTTTTCTGTGATTCTTATTTCAAATTTTTGCATCATATCATGTTTGAGTCTGCATTCATCTATTTGCATAGAAAAACCAAAATATCCGTATGTTGCCTAGAGTCTTCTTCTTCAAATTCATGGTCGTATGCAACTGATTTAAAGATCGAAACTTTTAACAAAGACGAGTACGACGAACATAGTGAATCGATTATGCAAAGAGATTGAAATCGACACACAATACAAATTACGGTGAACAGGGTGTATCAATGGAGATTACGGTGACTTTCACTTTCCAATGGTGGAGAAGAAGTCTTCAAGCGACACAGAGTATAAATACTTATATGCGTTTGTAAAAGATGTCAAGAAAACACTTTAGGTCAGCTGGTTATTTCACGTCTTCATAAGTTAGAGCTTTAAGGTAAGCAGTTCGAGCCTCTTCTTTGTTATTATTCTGTTAGATCATTTAACGACGTGCCTTATACGGCTAAGTCAACGAAAGTTTAATCTAACATATTAATTTAAATTAGGTATATAAATTTTAGGAAATTAATATTATCAAATAAGGAAATAATTGTGTTTGGTTGTAATAATTGTAGAGAATTTAGTTGGGACTTGTTTGGATACAAAGATAAGAGAGGATGACACAAAAATGTACTTCAAACATGTTAAGTTAGATGGTGGCGTCATGTGCATCGAACCCAATGAACAAACATATCGGAAGAAAAATCTAGCGATTTTGGACATGATTATTCTAGACAATATTGGTCATGCATTGATCTTGGTTGGCTTGGCTAAGAAGGTAGGGTTATCATTACTAGCCATTATAACAACAATCTTTGGTTCCATATCTAATGGCTTCAACACTTGCTTCTTTCCTTGTTTCTCTTGCTCTTCGATGCAAGAATTCGAAGCGTTTTGCTTGTGGTAGCAAGCATAAGCCATAGCGATTAATGAAACCGCAAAGAGCCCAAACATTACACCCCACGCACAAATCTTAGAGAGAACAGGAGAGTTCAAATTCTCTAGCCCGGAGTTAACTGGGACCATTGAACTGCTGTCCAGACTCATTTTCTCGTTGTTAGCTTGAAATCTGATCTTCCCTGCCTATTTCACCACTTTTTGCTTCTCGAGTTTGTGGGCTTTATTTATAAATATATGGTCTTACCTACCAAAAAGTGAAAGGTTTTGCACAGTATTTAGATGCCAAGTTGCCTTCTGAGTTTTAGTCCTAAAAGGATTTATTCTTTCTTGAACACTTGAGATATTCTTGTCTCGCTTTTCTTATCAACCTTATGTCCTTTGTGTTTGTGAAGTTAATATTTTCTTATAATCTTCTAATCAGTTTATTAAAACAGAAAAACTTATTTTCTTATTATATATCGATCTGTGAGTTGATGTTGACTCTATCGAGATTTTGTACAAGACATATAAAAGTACATATGAATAGTTTTCTTGTCATATTTTGACATGTAAAAGTTAATAATTTGATTAAAAATATATGTATTTCGTTTTTAAAAATATTAATAATGTAAAAGGATAATTATCAAAAATTACATAATTTATAAAAAATAAAAAGTTTAAAAAAAAATAATTATAAGGAAATTATATATATATATATATATTTCATAAAATTTGAAATTATAATATTATTTACTTATTTTTAATTTAAAGTTATTAATTCTACAAAAAATATAGAAAAGGAGATTAAGGAAAATATATTGTTAATTATCAATTCTAAATTCTGTAAATACTCACTACTATATAAACATCGTCGCATATTTAAATAATTAATTCAAAAATACTAGTTTCAACTTTATTTAACTAGAAATTTTTTTTAATGGGAAGATAAATTTTTCTTATTTTTTTAAACCAAAATTTTCTCATATTTTCTCCTTTTTCAATTGGGAATAGGTAAGGTTAATATGTTAACCTAAAAAAAAGATTAGTATATGCGTCTTCTTTTGCTAACACTGTATTTTAAAATTTATTATAGTATTTTTAGATTGTTTTATTTAATTTATATTTTTGTCTTTGCATTATTTGGGATTCATATACTATCTTTTTTTTTGTCAAACGGATTCATATATTATCATGCTTATAATTTTCTATTGTTTCTTTAGTTATACCAAATTATTTTTTTTCTAATTTCTCAACCTTGATTAGGTTGGTCATAAACCTTTTTTTTTTGCAAACATAATTATTATCATTATTCATTCAATCCCAAAGGGAGATAACGAGTAGAAGCGATTTATGTTTTTCCAATCTATCAATCTATGTAGCCAAATCATTTTTTTAAAACTTTTCCGTAAACCAGGGTGTCACGGTCTTTAAGCTCCTATGGATCTATGTACAATGTGCACACAAAAAAAAAACCACAAGCTTACAACAAACATAGATATATAAATTGGAAAAACATAAATCGTTGTTGATAGATCCATATGAGCTTAAAGACTGTGACACTCTGGTTTACGGAAAGGTTTAAAATAAATGATTTGGCCACATATGTCATCAAAATACATTTATTATTCGGTTAAGGGTCCTGAGAGAACTTCATGATGGGTGAACTTCCTAGAAGTGATTGTCAGAACTGTGCGAGTGAGGACAAAACACATAAAAAGATCATTTGTTGATTTGTAGGGTCAATAAACAAGTTTGTAAAAGCCTCCCGAACGTAATACATCGGTCATCGAATATGGGTAGGTCTACGGGCCGGGAGTAGATGTTGGGCCCACTTATGAAGGTGGGCCCATGGACTGAGAGTGGACATGAGCTCACTAAGCAAGGTGGCGGTTGAGGTGTACATAGATAGATGCTATATCATGGTGTATCAAAGACACTTCCACAAATATATTGGGAAATTTAATATTAGTTACAATCAAAAGATTTTTTGACGTTAGAAAAAGATTTTTACTTTCACTGGTTGTTGGATCAAGCCATTTTGAGATTGCAAAAAGACGTGAACATTTTCTCTCCACACAAGAGGAGGGCAGAGCCGAAGTTCTCTCTATGGGGGAGAAGGTTGAACACAAGGTTATCTCCACAAGGGAGGAAGGTGGAGGAGGTTGGACGCAAGGTTATCTCCCTAAAGAAGGAAGGCGGAGCCAAGGTTTTCTCCATAGTGGAGGAGGTTGGACACAAGGTTCTCTCCATAAGGGATGAGGGCGGAGCCGAGGTTTTCTCGATGGTGGTCATACATTATTTTGATAATACATCACTGATTAGTATATTATGTAATATATAAATACATAAGCTAAGTTTTTTACTTCCACGAATATATTAAGAAATTTAACATTAGTTACTATCAAAAGATTTTGTAATATTAGAAAAATGTTTTTACTTTAATTGGTTGTTGGAGAAAGCCATTTTGAGATAGCAAAAATACGTTAACATGTTCTCTCCACACAGGAGGAAGGCAGAGCCGAGGTTCTCTCTATGGTGGAGAAGGTTGGACAGAAGGTAATCTCCCCAAGAGAGGTGAAGGAGGTTGGGCGCAAAGTTATCTCCACAAGGGAAGAAGGTGTAACCAAGGTTCTCTGCATGGTGGAGGAGGTTGGACGCAACGTTCTCTCTATAAGGGATGAGGACGAAGCCGAGGTTTTTCCATGGTGGTCATACATTATCGTGATGATATATCATTGATTAGTATATTATGTAATATATTTTTATTCAAATGTTTTTTGAGCAAATAATTGTAATAATTAAAAAACTATGCAGAAGTGAAAGTAAAATAGTTGGCTTAATGTGTTCATATAGACATTTTTTAGGTGGTGATAAAGAATATATTTGTAATATAAAGTATATTTATATGTAAAAAATACACTTTTAATAGTAACATACATAAAAAATTTGTAAATCGATATAAATCAATGTATTATAATAAAAGTAAAATTTAGAAATAACATACAACAAATTTTAATATATTTTTATTAAATTTAATTTAATTTAGAAAAATTTAAACACGTAGATCAGGCGGGTCCTCATCTAGTATAATATAAGTGACGAAAATATTTTGTCTAACTTCATCTGTGTAAAAGTTTTGTTTTGGTATAATTAGAGCCAAAGCTTTTTTTTGTTTTGGTACTATCAGAGCTCAAAAAAAAAACGCTAACCAAAACTAAGCCATAGCCAAAAATCAAGTTGTCACCCGCAAAAAATTAGGCTGCTTCTGATTGTAACAAAAACAAAATTTAAAAACCACAAAAAAAAATTGTTTTGGTATAGTCAGAGCCGGTATAGAGTTTTACGGGTACCAATTTGTTGGTCTCAATTAGTTATTTTCACTGTAATGTTTCAAAATAATCTTATTTTTTTAAAATTTCTGATGAAATATTATATTTATTTAGATTTTTTTAAACTTATGTGCGATGTGTCATTAAATTTACATCAAGTTTTCCGGGTTATTGTTAGTTAGAATATTATTTTCTTCTAATTGTTTATTTTATAATCTATGTAATCGTATCCGTACTTCATTTTCTCCCATCCTTAATGAGTAAATGGTTAGATATAAGATATAACACAAAAAAAAATCATTATCATTGATTTCTTTTAAGTTTTTTATAAAAATAAAAAAATATCTAACCGCAATCGCCCGCAACCGCAAACGCTTGCGGGAAGCAGCTTTTGGAATTCAGAGGTTTGAAGCGGTTGGGAGCGATTAAGAGCGATTGGGAGCGTTTTATGTCACTACAAGAAAACATAGAATTGCCGACTGCAAGTTGCGACTTAAAAAGCAGTAGCTAAATTTAGCAACTGCATTGCGATTGTTTTGCTATTGAATGGCTACTAAAATAAATTAGTCGCCTAGTACACGCTAATTCGAAACTGATGCATAATGTTGCAGTTTAGTCGCCAATTTAAAACTAATTTCGAAACCAATTTGACAATCGCCAAACATTACGACTAAGCAGCTACTCATTAACGACTGATATATTTAATTTAGGCCTTAAACCATTTGGGCTATAACCAAACGACTAAAACCCAAAACAAAAAGATGTTTTTATTTAGGTTTACATTTTTGTGAATCTAAATAAAAAAAAAAATAGAACATGGCTTAAGTTCTCGAGATCTTCTCTCCCCTCTATGTCTCTAAATCTCCTTTCCTCTTCAGATCTCCTCTTCTCATCGTCTCCAGATTTCCTCTCTCTTATCTTCTTGTCGTCTTCCTCCGCCGCAGCTACCACCAAACCCACTCGATTCAACTGAACCTCGTTCTGCTTCCACATCTTCCACCATTTCTTGTCACCTTAACTCCAGATCTGGCTATCTCTACTACACAAAATCTGTTTCTATAGAAACCCAGAATCACCCATGGTAATTCCTCAACTCCGCCTCTTAATCTCCATCTTTAATGATGAAGTTTTTGTTTAAGAGCTTGATTTTGTAGATTTCAGATGAGGTATTTGTTGTCTTGAAGCCTAGTGATAAAGTTTGTAAAGATAATATGAAGATTGGGGATGTGGGAATGAGGAAGCAAGCTTTGATTAAGCTTAACGAATGGAGTTTCTTAACGCTTAAAGTTGAGAAATTTAGGGTTACTTTTTGTGATTGTTTTTTTATTTCCTTTGGTTTGGTTTTTAATTGTAGAAGAGGATGAGGAAAGGAACTAAAGTTGGTAATCACACATGTATTCTAGTGATTTGCTGACAACGTATGAAGCTTTTTCACTTGGATTTTAAGATTGATACATGTGGGATTTATGGTTTGAACTTTGGTTGTTATTTCAGACTTAAAAAACTAATGATGGTTCTTAGAATCATTGATGTGGTGCAGGTCTCGTTTTGGTGTCTTTGTACATGAGGACCAAAACAAAACTTTATAAGGCACATATATCTGGTAACTGCTTCATTGAGCTTATCAGCACATATATCTCTGCATCATATTAGCATGCTTTTGTCTTCATAAGGCAATTAGCAATGATTCTGCGTGAAGCGCTTAACACCAAAACAAAACTTTGTATATATATTTTTTATGACTTTTGATTGCTAATAATAATCCGTTTGGTTTCTCCAGTGTTATTGTGGGAGAGAACTCAACCATCTTTGGGAAAAACGCACCAAGCAGTGACGGGAAGATGATGAAGATAGGATTGAAAAGGATGCTGAAGCTTTCAATTCCTCCTGGTTACCGGGAAGTGACCCCAAATATGTTTTTCTTCCTAGAGTCTCAAACCAATGATCCAAACCCTTCTGATGTTCAAAGTTAGGTTCCTTCACTATCCCTCCTTCCCTCATGTTTATGAAAACTTTTGTAATATTTGCGACTTGTACTCTTGGATGTTTTCTTGAACTTATGTTGGATGTAAAATTAAACTTATGTTTTTGTTTAATTTTATGTTTGTTTAATTTCATGTTTGTTATGTTTTAGTTATGGTTTTCATAGTCAGTTTTGGTATTATAAAATCAAATAATTCATTTTTTAAAAACATGATAATTAAATAGTCGTCAAACAGTCACCGAAACATACACAAAACAGTAACCAAAACAGTCGCAAATGAGTAACCAGATCAATCGCTAAAGCGTTGCAATTCAGTTGCTAAATTTAGTGACTGTTTGGCGAGGGAAGAACGACCACAATTATCAGTCGCCAATTAATAGCTCCATTTCGACTGTTTAGCGACTGATTATTTTAGCGACGCACTGTTTACCGACTACGCATGTCAGTCGCCAATCAGTCGTTACTAAGTAATGTGCGACTGAATAGTGACTGTTTTGTAATCGGCGATTCCATGTTTTCTTGTAGTGTGTGATTGGTTCCAATCGCTAGCAACCGCTACCACCCGCAAACGCAGCGTTTGCGGGAGGTAGCGGGAGAACCAGTCAACACCTAAATCAGTTTGGTTTGATAAAATTTTGGGTGGTTTTTTTATTTCAGGCAAGCAAATTAACTAAAAGTTGCATAATTAATCAAATAATGTTTCAATTTCTATGCTAATTTATGAGAGAAAATCAAAAATGAGAAAGGATCACAAAGAATACATGATCATGAGAAAACAAACAGAAGCAAAAACCATTACAAGTAGTAATATATATATTTTTTAAAAATCAACAGTCTGAATAATCAAACTATTAAACCTAATCTTTAGGTTCAAAAAATGAATTATTGTTTTTATTCGTCAAAAAAAAAGTTGCATCATGGAAATGGAATGATATTGTCTTCATTTGTTAATGCCGGTGGCATTCTTCACTGATTCGGTAGCTCCTTGTGCCTTCTCCTTGATCTGCTGGCCCGTCTGTATGAAACAATTTAATTCCAAGTTATTATTTACATAAGAATACTTACTTAATATTTTTATTTAGGTGGGATCTATTCTAATTCATGAAAACTATATGAATTTTACAAACCTCTTGGAGGGACTCCTTGGCAGATTGGGCAGCGTTGCTAGCCTTGTCCATCATGGTGCTAGCCTTCTCCTGAACACCAGTTAATAACAAATAATTATATTAATGCATGTTAAAAAGTTTTTTTTTTTTACTTGAAGAGATCCCTATTAATTATGAATCAGCTCTTGTAATAATATCATAGTTGAAGTAATTTAGGATTACCTGAGTTTGACCTTTGGCCTGGCCGGCTTGGAAGCTAATGTTCTGGTTGCTTGACATTTTCAAATAGCTTGGTTAAGAGAAAGATAAGTTTTGTTTTCAAATTAAAGTGAGATTGTAGGATTTGAATTGAGTTAAGTGTTTCCTCTAAAGGTTCCATTGTTTATATAGGTCCCATGAAGCTTTCATTTTCTGACACTTGTCATTAAAGTGTTGGTAATATGAGGTGTTCCGGGTCAAGTGGAGATTATGATGATTAATCCGTATTTAGTTCAGATCAGAGTTATATGGGATATTTTTAGCTCGATTGACTCGTTCTAATGATTTGTGATCTCGTCTTTTAAGTTTTAGTACTGTTTTGATTTGATTAATTCAGCATTACTATTACAAGTTTGAATCCAGTTAAAATTGATGGATTAGATAATTACACGCTGAAGCTTTTTTCTGACTTACACATTGAGCTTACTAAGCTTGCTAACTACATTGCTCAACATAGGAATCTCAAAGCCTCTTCAAAACATTAGGTGAGAAAATGATTCATCATAAAATTTGATCTGTCAACATTGATCATGATCAGTACTGAGCTTATACAGGCACTCACTAGTTAACTTCACAAGACCTCACTTCTGTTCATTTCTTGTAAGATACTCTTCGATATAAGACATCTATCACCTACATGACTCCAAAAGAACTTCAAAACATCTTTATCACCAGCGTAATAGGCACTGATGGATTTATACAGTTTCAAGTTTACCATCAACCGTCGATTATACATTGTATCGAACAAAGCAGAAGCTTCAGTGACATTCCCTGTTCTCCAATACGCATAAGCCATGCTAGTGTATATTACGCTATCTCCCATCAAACCCTTCTTTTCCATTGACTCGAACAACACTTTGGCGTAATTCACCTGTTCTAACTTACAAATCCTTCTTATTAATCCTCTGTATAGAGCAACATCAAGGCAAAGACCTCTTTTCTCAAACTCCTCTGGGAGTTTTACGATTTCTTCTTGCTTGTTCTGGTTATAAAATCCATCAACGAGCCAAGAATAGGCTGAATATCCTGGAGACAAGCCTTTCTCTAGCATAGTGAACATTTCCTCCTTTGCATTGTCCAGTTCCAGCACTTTACAAAACCCGTGAATCAATGCTTTGTATGAATACATGTCAAGCTTTAGCCCCGATTCAATCATCTTCTTCTTTACCTTCACTGCAGATACCATGTCCCCGATTTTGCAATATGCGTTGATCAAAGTATTGCAAGTGATATTATCAGGTTCTATCTTTTTCCCACTCATCTCAGTCAAAAGCCGGTAGATTCTCGTATTCTTCCATCTTCACATAACTTACGTAGAATCGAGTTATAAGTCACAACTCCAGGACAAAACCCTCTTGACTCCATTACCTCACGTAACCTCAAAGCTTCATCAATGTCATTCATTCTACAATACCCATCAATCAAAGTAGTATAAGTAACATGGTTAGCAGTAACAACTCCTTTAATCTCCCGAAACAGCCTCGTCGCCTCTCTCATTCTACCTTCTCTACTAAACCCATGTATGAGCGAGTTATAAGTGACGATATCAGGAGCAACACCACTTCTCTCCATCCTATCTTGAACGGATAAAGCCTCGTAATGCATACCCTTTTTGCAATATACCGAGATCAACGTGTTATAGGTAAAAAGATCAGGAAACACACCCTTTTCTTCCATCTCACTCAACAATTTCTCAGCTTTCTCAGGATCTCCAGATTTAGAACAAGCATGAACCAATACATTATACACATGAATGTTAGCCACAACACCTAACTTAACCATCTTCTTGAAAACTTTCCAAACTGTATCAGTCAATCTCTCTTTCACCAAACTAGGTTTCAATCCACAACTCCTAATATGTTCAAACACCTCAATAGAATCCCTGACCATCCCGGATTTAGCATAATATATAATCAACCAGCTAAAAACGTGAGATAAAACTTCTGGGTCTTCTGAAACACCTCCAAGTAAAGATCTCAAAACAAGTGGAGATGACAAAAGCTCTCTCTGAGACAATTTATCGAGCAGTTGGTGTGCAGTTTTGAAATGCTTGTACTTGGTAAGAATCAAAATCATTCTCCAAGAAGATTGTAAACTATGCTTACAACTTGGTAACGAATCAGTCCAGCTATAGAAACTCCATGAAAGAGAAGGTCCGCCGTAGCCAGAATACAAAGAAAGCTCTGAGATTACCTGAGTGATGATCGCTGATTTTAATAACCCAGAATCAGCTTTGTGTTTCAGAATATTTTTCCAGTTTCCTTTCAACACAGCTCCACAGATGCTTTGTGCAATCAAGGCTTCTCCATTTGCAGACAACAAATTCACCATTGTTGTTTTGTTGCTCAGGTGTTGCAGCAACAGAGACGACGATTCATGTGCAGCAACGAGTTTGAGAAGCCGTAAACCGGTTTAAATTTCTTTAGTAGCAGAATCAGACCGGATTATTTACCAATAGTGAGTAAACAACCGAATTTAAAACCGGAATCGATCATTGTATTGTTGTAACCGGGTATGGACCGGTTTATTAGAAATACGCTTTGGAAATGGAAAGATCAAAATATTTCGAAACCAAACCGAGTTCATAGATTAATTACCGAACCGAATTGAATGTAAATGAATAACCGGGAACGGACCGGGTTATGTGAAATACGTTTATGTCCTCTCGTCTTGCTACTATTACGACTTTACCCTTGTTTCTGCTTCAGTTCAAAACCTCACAAAACCCTAATTTTAACATCGTCGTGCCCTGACTTAATCCCAATTTGTCCGATAGCGTCGACGCCGAGAGAAAAGAAGATGAAAGAGAGGAGAAAGGTGAAAAAGAGTAATCTTCACCAAGGTAGGATTTAATTTTGTTTCTTTCTTTCTTTCTTGCTTAATTGGGTTTCACGATTTTGAATTGTTGATTTTATGAGGTTTCACTGCAAAACCGTAAAGACCTTGTAAGAGTTTGTACTTTATTGTATACTTGATTTGTGTTCTTAGAGTTAACGTAATTGATTTCGAAACTTTGAGAGCTTTAATTTGGAATGACATTGAACTCAATTGCAAAGGGTTTAATCTTTGTGCAGCAGAAACTGATGGGAAGAGAGTTGGAAAAAAAATTCAGAGGAAGAAGAAAGAGACAGTGAGCAATGTTGACTTAAGCGAGGAGCCTCAGGCTACACAGCTCCAAGGTGAAAGTTTTGGCTTTAATGGAACTAGAACTTCTTAGTGTTATAAGATGTGTTGTGGTGTTGAATTTAGTACCTTTTTTTTTATTGGCTTACAGCTATTTCAAGTGAGAAACTCAAAACAAAGAAGAAGAAGATTCAGAAGAGTAAGGAAATAGATAGCTCTCCAGCTGATGGGAAGGTCAGTGGGAAGATGAAGAAGAAGAAAGAGAAAGGAAGTGATGTTGATATAAGTGAACCGAGGCTAGAAGGTGAATTCTTTTTATTTTTGGCAGAGCAATCTACTACTACCCAGTTGTTAGATTCTCGTATTGAGTTTAGTATCTTTGGTTCTTGTAACAGCTATTCCAACTGAGAAAGTCAAAGTAAAGAAGGGCAAAATGAACAAGACAAAGAAGAAAAGGAAGGCCGAGGAAATAAGTAGCGCTTCAGTTGAAGATGATCATCTGAAAAGAGAAGGTGAGTAGTTCAGGCTTGTCTAATCATATGCAGTTAACTCATTCATTTGCATGAAGAACCTTAGCTAGTTTCAAGTCATTGTATAATATTTCTTTTTAGCAGTATGTGAACTTTACTGTCTATCTATATCTGTCATGTGATTCTAATGTGAGATTTTTTATGAATTTTATATAAGTTTGCCATGGCCGTAATGGAACTGAAATAAGTAACCGGTAGTACAGAGCTGCTTGGTGCAGTCATCATCTTGTTTAGGTTCTTGTTTAATAAAGCAAAATCTATTTTGTAGGCAAGTCTAAGAAATCAAATAAGAAGAAGAAGATGGACATGACCTCTACGAAAGAGAACAAAATTGAAGAGGAGGAAGATGTTTATGAAATTTCTTCAGGCGATGAGGACTGCACAAGGGGAATGAAAAGTATGAATGCAACAAAAATTATTGCTCTCTTCTATTATTAGCAGCATATGATTAGATAAGCCTGAACACTCCTGAATCTGTTTCTGCCTTAACTTGATAAGTCCTCTGTCAAACTGCAGAGTGGGTTACTGATTACTATGAGAGTAGACCTGGTTTAGACGAGCTGCAAAAGAGAATCGATGACTTTATGACTGCTCACGAAGAGCGCCTTGAACAGGTTCTTCTTTCCGTCCTATATTTTTAAGCGTACATATCTGTTATCTAAGTGACCACCGCGTTTTTGCCTAATGCTGTCATATGTGTTGAACAGGAGAAAAAAGATAGTGAAGCTAAAGCTGCAGAAGGTGGATGGACTGTGGTCGTGCATCACAAAGGAAGGAAAAAGACAACCGAAACTGAAACTGGAACAGCCGTTGGATCTTTCTCGCAGGCTGCGGTGGAGGATAAGATTGCTAAGAAGAAACAGAGTGAGCCTGTCGCTCATGGTTTCTACCGTTTCCAAAGGCGAGAAGCACAACGCAACGGTAAGCCTTGGCTTTTTCTATATCCAAGGCTTCAAACTTGGTTTTGTGTCAGTTTCGGTTTGGCTCCAGTCAGATTTTATACGCACCCACCCCTTAGTCACAAGCGGCCCTTTGATCTGTCTGCCCTTTATTCTGATGATTGATTCTTGGTTTTGTGTGTTTCTTGTTTGTCGACAGAAATCTTGGCGCTTCAGAGTAAGTTTGAGCAAGACAAGAAGAGGATACAACAACTTCGAGCTACTCGTAGGTTTAAGCCTTTCTAAGAAAAACAGATCCCATACGGAACAACCTGAGTTTTAATTTTTGTGGGTTTTAGCCTCATGAAACTCGGCAAGAATATCATGAATGTGTTTTATGATCAAATTTTTGTAATTGACAATTTCAGGCTGTTAAACGAAATGAAAATTTTACTTTTCCCCTTTAAAGATTAAAAAATTGGATCACCTTCTGAAATCGCATTAACCGGCCCGAGGAGGCCAGGACTTATAAAGTTGCCATTTTACTGGGAAAAAAACACCAAATTATTTGTTTGTTTCATATGTTCCTCCTCATCGTCATCTCTCAGTATTATCAGAGCATTCTTCATATATTGTGGATTAAATATATAGGATATTTGAAAGTCTTTAACCAAATAATTAAAAGAGATAATATAAATTTGGAATTAGTTAATATATTTTTGTTTTGATACATTTTCTTTAAATAATTTTTTGAAATTAATATGAAGAACACACTTCAAAAATGGTAGATAAATAAAAATATAAATTCTTGAACAAAATTAGCAAATTGCATTTTTCATTGATCACGCAGGATTTATACATTTGTGGATGATAGATATACCCTTTTTGTGATCAACCTACTTCAGATATCTTGCTATTCCATTTATATATAAAATTTAGAATATCTAAATTTTGCCAAATTATTGAAACACATTTATCTCCTGTCTTCACCTACCCATAAGTCTCCTCTTAAGCTCCATCCTACAAAGACACAAACAAACCACATTGTTAAGACCAAAATCTAGGCAGAAAACGATATTTTCCAAACTAATTACGATATAAACCGAAACTATATATCAATGAGTAAACCATATCAGTGTTAAACCGGTTAGTTACCTCATAAGTTGGCGGTCTAGAGAACCTGTAGACATCATACCACGATTCTCATATGCCCTCCGGATAAGGTATGGAACCGCAGTGTCGACTGGCCCGTATGGCATGTACTTGCTAACATTGAAGCCGGCCCTTTTCAGTCCGAAAGATAACGCATCCGACATCCCGTAAAGCTGTGCGAACTCGATCTTCCCGTTTTCTTTATCGATTCCTAGCTCACTTGCTTTCCTTGCCCCTAGTTTACCTATAAATAAAACATTAAGTATAACAATGTCTAGGGAAAATATCACCATTAAATCTAGGGGTGATAACATACCGGAGTCAGTGTTATGCGTAGCTAGAATGACCGCAATGCCTGATCCATTTGAGGCTTTCTCCATAAGAAAACTCATACATTCATTGTAGCAATCATGTGTATCTTGAATTGTGTCATGGACCGGTGACTTGTGACCCAAGGAATCTGCTAACTTAGCTTCACTGGACATATAAGCACCTCTCACCAATTTAAACCCAATAGGAACTTTCATTTTCTCCGATTCTCGTAAAGCAAAGTGTAATCTCTCTCCCGCATCTTTCAAATACGCCTGAATCGTGTTGTAAACAATAGGTCGATCTTGATCGGTATTGAACTTGATCGCCGACCAATACGCCATGTAATCAATCGCAGGTTGGAGAATAGTGTCTTCAGCATCGATCAGTAACGGTACGTTCGATTCTTGACATCTCTGACAAACAGATTTGAGGCGGTCGTGAGCTTTCTCAAGCTCTCGTTCTTCCTCTACGGTCAATGGTTCCGGTTCAGTGGTTGTGTGGTAGAGAGGACTTAAACCGGAAAAAACCGGGAATGAATTGAGTTTCCATGGAAGTTTGAAATTTGGGTTCTTGTATTGCCAACGGAGCAAATCACTAACTCGTTTTAAGACATCCATTGGACAAATCGCTGTGATCTTGACCACCACTGAGCTTAACTATTCAAAACAAA
>NC_025694.1:21748054-21779230 GCF_000633955.1 Camelina sativa | reverse complement strand
GTTAAACCGGTTAGTTACCTCATAAGTTGGCGGTCTAGAGAACCTGTAGACATCATACCACGATTCTCATATGCCCTCCGGATAAGGTATGGAACCGCAGTGTCGACTGGCCCGTATGGCATGTACTTGCTAACATTGAAGCCGGCCCTTTTCAGTCCGAAAGATAACGCATCCGACATCCCGTAAAGCTGTGCGAACTCGATCTTCCCGTTTTCTTTATCGATTCCTAGCTCACTTGCTTTCCTTGCCCCTAGTTTACCTATAAATAAAACATTAAGTATAACAATGTCTAGGGAAAATATCACCATTAAATCTAGGGGTGATAACATACCGGAGTCAGTGTTATGCGTAGCTAGAATGACCGCAATGCCTGATCCATTTGAGGCTTTCTCCATAAGAAAACTCATACATTCATTGTAGCAATCATGTGTATCTTGAATTGTGTCATGGACCGGTGACTTGTGACCCAAGGAATCTGCTAACTTAGCTTCACTGGACATATAAGCACCTCTCACCAATTTAAACCCAATAGGAACTTTCATTTTCTCCGATTCTCGTAAAGCAAAGTGTAATCTCTCTCCCGCATCTTTCAAATACGCCTGAATCGTGTTGTAAACAATAGGTCGATCTTGATCGGTATTGAACTTGATCGCCGACCAATACGCCATGTAATCAATCGCAGGTTGGAGAATAGTGTCTTCAGCATCGATCAGTAACGGTACGTTCGATTCTTGACATCTCTGACAAACAGATTTGAGGCGGTCGTGAGCTTTCTCAAGCTCTCGTTCTTCCTCTACGGTCAATGGTTCCGGTTCAGTGGTTGTGTGGTAGAGAGGACTTAAACCGGAAAAAACCGGGAATGAATTGAGTTTCCATGGAAGTTTGAAATTTGGGTTCTTGTATTGCCAACGGAGCAAATCACTAACTCGTTTTAAGACATCCATTGGACAAATCGCTGTGATCTTGACCACCACTGAGCTTAACTATTCAAAACAAAACCAATAAAACTTGATTAGTAGTTGAAACCGCTATAAACCGGGATTATTGTAATAAAGCGAGGAGAGAATATTCCTATGCGGGTAGTTGACAATTCAGATTGACGAATATGTCCTCATTGCGTAATTAACGTGTTAACTTGCAAGTCTGACTAGGAACCTACGTCGATTTGATTGTTATTTTCATACTTACCAAAAAAAATCTTAATACGTATGTAGACAAGTCGTAATATAAAAAGAAAAGAAGTAGTTATCAAAGATTAAAGAAAAATCAGACAGCTAAACAAGTTGGGTGTTCTTTTTGGCTTTTTAAGGTATATGCATTTTTCTCTAATCTAATTTAATTTAATCCATATTTGTTTTTTTGACTAAAACTATACTTTTTATATATTGATATTTATTCTTGTTAAGGGTTTTCATTGGTCGGTTACTCCACGTTTTGTGATGGCAGATCTAGGGAAAAAAAATCTAGTGGGATCATCCACTACTTTTTTGTTAATATCGAAAAACATATAGCTAGAAAGAAATAGAATAGGTGGAGGTAGTTTAGTGTCAAATTATCAAAGAAAAAAAAAATGTAAACATCGCATTTTTTTATTGGTTATAATTGACCATATTTCTCACCATTTATTAGCCTACACACTTATAAACATGTATGGGTTTTTGTTTGTAGATCTGACTGGCACAAAATTGACTATCATATATATATATATACTAAAATGTCTGATCTGTATTAAAATAATGGAATGGTAGCAAAAAAACCAAAAGCTAATATAAATGAAGAGATTTTTTTTAGGGAAAATGGAGAAATGCATAGAAAAAGTCTAGAACGTGACATCTTTGAGACTAGAATAATAAAATAGGACTGAGAATGTCTTACGTGAGACGTAGGTAGGGTTTTAGCAGCTTCGACGGTTTCCATGAATTTCTTAATGTTGTCATCACAAGCGGCACCGTCTTCGGCGTGTTCGACGCCGTACACCAACATACCTTTAAGTCCTGTCGACTCATAAACGCTCCTCACACGTCTCGCGGCCGCGGTGGCGTCTTCACCTGCACAGAAATGTTCGTAAAACGTTCCTTTCACGATACCGAGGACTAAATCGCGTGTGAAAGTCGTCTCCATGAGTTTCGAACTCATGAGCCACGAGCCAATATCAACCATAGGGCCTATAGCCGTGGCATGAAGAACTGCGGTTGAGCGGATGAGATTGAGGATTGGGACAGAAGCAAAGAGTCGTGATTGGTCGGAGAGATCAAGGTCAACGTCCGGTTTTGGTTGGTGGTCAAAAGAAATGATCTCCGGGATGACGGTGGTCGGAGGACCGACGGGGCTCACGGTGGAGAAACGGCGGACGAGGTTTGGTCGGAGGAAACGGTTTGCCATTTGAACTATAAACAGAGTTCTGTTTTCTTTCTTCTTTTTGGTTATTTGGGTTTCTCTCTTTTTTTTTTCTTGACAAGCGTTTTTGTGTGTTGGGGTTTGTGTGTGTATGTGTTATTGCAGCAAGTATTTATAGACACACAAAGGCTTTATGTGTGTGTTTACATATGTGATAAACTTTGTAATAGATGTCAATATATGTTTCTATCTTTAATTATGTCTGATTTGGATAATATCATAACATAAGTTACTTTTTCTTAAAATTGGAATACGATCCGGAAATTAATAATTAGAAGAGAAAAATACCTAAATTTATGTTTGACAGGGAGTTACTGAATTTTCAAAACAAAATGATGATGGATAAGTCATTTCAGATTTTTTTTTTTTTATCATCTATATTTAAATGAAAATCTACAAACAATAAATATTATTTATTCAATTACTGTAGTTTTAATTCAATTTCGATTCTAATAAAATTGAGATTGTAACTATTTATATCAGAACTTATTTAAGTTATAATTGATAACTTTAATTAATATAATTTTAATATTAAATTTCGTATTTGAAGCAGTTAAAAAGGTTAATGAAATAATTCAACTAGTTTCTTTTAAGCTCAATTTAATCGTTACATAAGAAATATAATTAGCAAATTAGATTATTAATATATTTGGTTAAATAAAAAAATGGAGGCTTAGTGCTGATTATCATTTTGAAGAGAGAAACTATAAACTTTTGATAGCCAAACTTGAAGTTAGATAGCTTATTATCTTTCACATTGTAATTAGGCACACCAAAAATCACGTGGCTTTTTTTGCTGTTGACGTCAACCTTACGTGTTTTTCGTTTTTTTTCCTTTTATTCTGACATCTTCTAATTTTAATTGCAATTTTATGATATCATTTAGTAGAAGAATCTTTGATAACCATAATTCTTGATCGTAGATTCCGCATTCGTTATATCAAGAAACCGTTACGAGGTTAATGCGATTAATTAATAAGATTCCGATTGATAAGAGTTACTAAACATGAAAAGTTTTCGTAGATAAGTACTATGTGAAATGTGAATCAAAGATTAAACAAAACTCTTAATTAACTTTAGGGTAAAGTATAAGAGAAGAATTTCGCCGTAATTTTCTGAGAGAACACAGTATTTGGTTCTGGAACAAATAAAATAAAATAATATCTTCTATTAAGAAAAGTTGAGTCAGCGACACCAAGGATGTGACCATATGAGATGTCATTGGATATTCCTAATTAATTAATGGATATGATTATTTAATTGAATTGTGTAGATTTGCCTACAAGAGTCGGTGGATGATGAATCGGATGCAACATTCGGACCTGAACTTTTGAATCTTTGACTTTTACTCAATGGAATCTAGAGACATCAAATCATTGCATGAATTTAGCAAGATTCTCTCTAAAATAGTAAATATTATTAGTAGATCTAATACTTTCAAATATTCTTAGTTGATAAAAATATCAGCAATCAAATAGTTTTAAGTTTAGAATTAAGTACTTAAAAGATCTATACTTTCAGGTTTCAAATATTCTTTTAATTTTACCTATATGGGTCTAAGACCCGTATATTTCCATAGACCAAAATTAAACAGATATACAATTTTCTTGATGTTTTTTCCAAATCCCGTTGAATCTATAATAAGCGACTTATAGTACTTTTATTGAAAATATGTTTAAGAGCGTTTTTACAAGCAAAATTAGAAAAGTGAAGAAATATATTATAAAAATATACATGTTTAAATTTTGACACATTTTAAAAATATTCATTTCACATATGACATTTTGTAATTAGTTTGACTTTTGGTTATATAACTTAAAATTTAGTTACAAATTTAAACTATATTGGAATATTAAGGGGATATCTCCACCCCTCAAAGATATTACTAATGGAGGTGCACTCCTTCCTTTGTTATACTTATTAGTTATATTTTTTTTTTATCAAAATAGTAATCGGAAGTTTTGAGTTTTAAAGCAGTCAAAGAACTTACATAAAATTGTTTTTTTATTTTTAAATATTTATTATTTTTTTGATAACTTCAACGTGTCTTCATCGTTTCGTAACTTTCGTTTCTTCCTTATGTAACTGAAATGCTTTATAGGTGTTCTTCTACTAGACGTTAATATAATATTCAAAAGTAAGTAGCTAGAAAAGTCAATAACATATGATCTATAACTATTCCTAACACAAGATTATTTCTTTTACCAAGAAAATGATAGCAAGACTAATTAAACAATGCATATAAAAATTAGTAAATTAGCATGCTAGGAGAGGTCTACAACACATGAATTAGCTTGTTACATATTAAAAATGCAAATATATTATGCTATTTCTGCCCCTAACTTGGTAGTTTTGCTGCAGGTTATTTGAATCATTACAATTAAGAAGAACTCAACCAAGAAACATATATGATAATACAGCCAAAAAAATGTCAGAGACAAGAGTTATAAATATCCTACTTGTGGTTTAGCAATCACTTTAGAGAAAAGACGAGAAGACAACTCTTCTAGCTCAGTTTCAGAAAGTCCACTACCTAGTAGCCCAACCGTTAAAACCAAGGTTGACTAAGAGACTTGAAGAAATGAGAGTGTCAGTAAAGGACTCATCTTCCATTAACAAAATTGTTTAAAAGAGAGTATTATTTTGTTGTTAAAAATTAAAAGAGAGTATAATTGCCTGTTCTTATAGTATTTCTTCAGTTTTAGCCAATTATACTTTGCAGGCTCATAGGTTTCACCCGAGTTCAATGATTTAATGACTAAACCTTCACCGCTGCAAAATTAACATCACATTAAAGATGACGAGGTGGTAAATTTATTAGAGATACAGAGAAGTGTTAGAAATATACCCAATATATCAATAGAAGCGTCGAAAAACTTTTGTATATCATCGGCATCACTAGATGTTAGAGTAGTTACAAACTGGATCTTCTTCAAATGAACCGTATAGCTTCTGCTAGAAACAAACTGCACATGAATGATTACACAAGAAATGCTTAATTGAAACTTCAGAAAAAAAAACAAATCCTTTTATGATTTACTGATATGGCTCACCTCTCGGCGAATATTAAGGTTCTCCTTAGTAAGTTGTTGGCCATTTAGATATAACATGTCAAAAGCAAAGATGCATACTGGAACCTTGATATCTCTCGCATTCACATTTTTGCGACCTCGGGTACTCAAATCCTAAAAAATACAAGAAATATAAAAACCTAGATAGTATCAAATAGCTAAAGTATCAACCTGTGGAAAGCAACTATTTGATAAAATAAAAATAAAACGAAAGAATTTTATTGTTCTTCCTGTCGAAAGCAACAACCTCACAATCCAAAATAAAAGATTTCACAGAGGGCTTTTTTAATCTGCATACAGAACAACATTACACTTATTTCAGCAGAAAGAAAAGATTGATTCTAGCTAATGTGTTCAACAAGTAACACACCAAACTTGATAACGCAAGAATAACATCGGGGTACTTGTCAGTGTTTCTTTTACCATCTCTACAGTAAATTTTATATGAACCATCCTCATTCCTCCATGTAATGTATCTACAAGTAATTGATCGATAAGCCATAACATAAAATAACTCTCCTTTAGGAATAGCTACGCGTTCATGGGGTTTTAGACTATTAGTTTTACCTGTGCGCGTTCAGCGTTTTCCAACATATTTGTATCGCATGTGAAAACATTGCCCCGGAATTTATTCAGTATCTCGCCTACAACTTTAATAGGTTTTGAAAGCATGGATCCAATTGGAACACCAAGTGTTAAGTTACAGTTTTTAGGAAGATTCCACTAACCACCGGTTAGAAGAGCAGGAACAATCATGTCATAGTTAGGAAACACAGTGAATACTTGTTTAACAATCTTTGCAGCCTACAAGAACAGAAGCAGAAGGATGAATCTATTGTTACTCACATAGCTCAGAATCATTTTTGATATATTTTTTTATAAAAAACATGGACCTCTTCTGAAGAAGACTAGGAATTTGAAGGTGGCTTTGAGTGCTCTTGAATATAAAGAGCGGCTTGTCCCAAGGCAGCTAATACAATAGAACCTGAGAACCCTAATTGCAATTTCCCCTGCAATGTAATAAAGTCCACAATGAACAGCTAGCAACATGTACATTTGTCATGATTGATCCGCCTAATTAATACCTGAAGTAGATGAGTTAGGTAATTGGATTCACTGTCTGTTGCTGCCATGAGAAGTGCCGACATTCGATTCTTCTTCCTTTTCTTACTATCTTTTCCACTTTCCTTGCGATGATTAGCACGCGATTTGGAGTTAAGACAAAGAAGGTTGATTGTAAAAAACACTCATTCATAACCAAAAACACTAAGCATATATACCTTAGCAATTTGTCGAAACCTATCTAGAACCTTGACAACAGTCAGTGGCTCGAGCTTGAACAACATAGTCAGAGACGAAGGCTTTTCCTTTTGCTGCAAGCAATTCTACAACACGCCATAAGTCTCCCAGTTCCTAGAAAAAAAACAGACAAGCTAAGTGATCAAACAGAACTCCAAAAAAATAACCCTTACAGTCCACCAAACACAGCCTCATTTAATCAACATATTATATACCTTATTTTGCTTCGAAACCTCCTCCACAGTTTGCTTCTGAGATTTCCTTGATAATGGAAGTATCACCAACTCCTAATTCTAGTCCTTCATGAGCATGGGCGATCTCGTTCGCCGCGAGATAGACAGTAGCGAGTAAATCATCAGGAGTAGTAGCGATAACCGTTCTCAACATGTTACATAGAATATTAGTGATCACAATGTGGCCACTCTCGTTTGAAATCAGATCAAAAGACAATGAGAGAAACATGAACTGAACTTTATCTCCTTTCTCCCACCAACACACTATTTAAGGATCGGACTCACAAAGGTTTCTCTTTTAGCAGTCCAGTTTTTCTCTTCATTACATCAATTTTAACCCTTTGGCTCAAAACCCTAGACTTTGATATGGGTTTTGTGGGATCAGAAACAGGATCCGTGACAAGGGTTTTGGCAAATCAGTGACTTTGGTTTCTCCGACTTTAATTTTCTTCCGGGAGCGAGGCGGAGTAGAGGTCTGTGGCGAAGTCCTGTTCTTGGCGATTGTGCGAGCGGACTTGAGAGTGGTTTGGGAAGCTTTTTGTGACAATAGATTTGTGTTCTTGGTGGTTTAGGGACGGAGATCCGGCAAGAAGTTTCGGAGAAAACGATGCTCGGCATGTGCATCGGTCGATGCACTTTGTGTGTCGGTCGATGCGAATGCGAGGACGATGCATTTTACTTAGGCGCATCAGTCGCCATGTGGAGACCTCGATCGATGCAATTAGGGATTTCGTGCTATGTCGAGCATGCATTGGTCGATGCAGTGTGCGTGCCAGTCGATGCAAGTGAACCTTGTGTCGGTCGATGCAACCCCAATTGGTGTCGGTCGATGCATGGGTTGATGTCGGTCAATGCAGAGTCCTGGTTTGTTGTCGTTTGGTTATTGATTGTTGGTTGATGGTTAGAGATGTCTCTATTGCTTGTTTGTATAGCCCAGTAGATGGGAGAATTGCCTTACGGAGTGTTTATAAAATACTCATGCATTGCAATTTGTGTTTGTAGTGCAGATAAAGGCAAAGTGTGACCGTGGAATCAAGGCAATGAAGAGGAGGATGTTCTAGTGTCTCATTTGGTGGTTGTCTGGTCATGCTAGGTTGATAGAGTTGAGTCATTAGAACGTGGTTTAGGTTGCTGGTTCTATAGTTCATGTTGTTGGACTACTGGTTTCTTTGTTATGAATTAATGTTGATTAATATTGATTAATTTATTGGTTATTTATTGGATATTGGTTTGGGTTGGTTTGTTCTGCTGTTGATTGTTTGTGGCTAGGTGGCTAGTAGGTATGAGACCACTAGCTAATTAGCTATTATTATTATTATTATTAAAAAAACGGGTTGGGTCGTATCAAAGAGATTCTTCCATCTTTTGTGCCACCACAGATGCTCTTAAATTCTTCCTCATACACGCTTATTGTAATGTGTTTAAGATCTTCTTTTCAAACACATTACTAAATTTGATGTTTCACATAAGACCATATATTTTGCTTCTATGGTGGTGAGCAATATTATCTTGCTTACTTGTCTGCCATGAGAGCATTGTAAACAGAAAATATATAATCTTTTTCCCCTTTATCTTCATAGCCAATTGATTGCTCAACATATATAGTGTTGTTTAGAATGCAGATTTTTGACATCAAGCTGAAACAATAGCTACATTCTCGCGGCATCAACGACACAAATTAGTCTGATTGTTTCATGTCTAGAGACTAGAGCACAACTCCATATTGTTTTGTGAATCATTTTGCCAGTAAATGGCTTTGTGTTTGATCACATTTCCTTTTACATTGGTTTTCAACCTGAATATCCACTTTACTCCCACTACATTCTTGTGCATTGGTTCTCATTGTTCATTGGTTTTCCAACTCTTGCTAGCTTACCACCTTGGACCTCCATTGCTCATTTAAATTTTTTTTGACATTCCAATAGCACCAAATAGTACTCATGGTGAAGATTTCATCTTATCCAACATTTCTCCATTCCAATGAAAATCTTCATCATAAATTCAACCGAGAAAACGGTTAAAACTACTTTATCAAAAATAAACTACAGCACTTTTCTGTTATAACGAGCGAAAATAATGTATCTGTTAAACCATTATTAGTTGAAAAATAAACAGTTGCATTGCGCCGAAAATAAAGAAAAATTCTTGGGGGTGAACCACTCTTATTCACCCTCTCTTAATTAACCAATCAAAATACAACAAACTGCCATGTCATATCATATTTATAAAATAAACCAAAATTAAAATAAAAAGACAAAACAAGTTAAGGAAACCAATTCTGTAGATTTTTATTAACGAAAGTATGTTGGTTTAGGTTTATAAAATAATGATTAGAGTTTAGATTTTACAATTAAACTAAATCATATGTCGGTTTGGGTTTACAAAAATGTGGTTAGGGTTTAGTTTTTACAATTAAACAAAATTATATGTCGGTTTGGGTTTACAAAAAAGTGGTTAGCGTTTAGGGTTTAGATTTTACAATTAAATAAAATTATATGTCGGTTTGGGTTTACAAAAGAGTGGTTAGAGTTTAGGGTTTAGATTTTACAATAAAATGAAATTATATGTCGGTTTGGGTTTACAAAAGAGTGGTTAGAGTTTATATTTTAAAATTAAGCAAAATTAGTTGTTGGTTTGGGTTTATAAAATAGTGGGTAGGGTTTAAATTTTACAATTAAAAAAAATTATATTTTAATTTGGGTTTATAAAAAGAATGATTTGGGTTTAGATGTTATAATTTAAAACTATAATATAATGTTTAGAATTAATAATTTTAAAATTAATTAGTATATAGAATTTGACTCCTTAATCAATAATTTGGGTTCACGAAAGGATTGTAATTTGCCGATCTTACTGTACATAAGGAAAACGAACTTCTAACATTTCCATAAGGTGAAAAAAAAATACACGCGAACACCTGAAAAAAACGTAAAACTCGAAACCCTCGTCCGCCCAAAATTTTCGGTAGCGAGGGAAAACCGAAAAATCAAAATTCTTTTGGAAATTTCTCACTTCTTCCAAAGACTGAAAGCATAAAATACTTGAGTGTGATAAACAAAACTCACACACACCCTTAAACTAATTTTGCGATATCAAATCAGTTTGTGTTGCTTTTATTTTTTTGGTTGAGCCTCTGGATATGGCGGTGGTCAGCAAGAATCAGACCGAGCAACAAACACCAAGGATCGAAGATTCCACCACTGGAAAAACTTGTCACCAGGTCTGAATTTTTGATTTTTTTTTTCGAATTTGGATTTGAAATTGATCCGATTGAGTGTATTCATCGTTGATAATGGTATTCGATTTGGGTTTATGAATTCGATTTGGGTTTATGATTTTAAAATTGATATTTTTTTTTTTTTTAATTTAGGCGTTTTTCTTAGGGTTATGTTCATCTGGGTTTTGAAATTAAGATGAAATTTACTAAATTTGTTAACCATGTTGATCTTATTTTGGTGTGTATTTACGAGATCTGTTATGGTATTGAATTAATGTTTACGATACTAGAGTTAAAAAAATGTCTGAATCAATGGTCTTGTGTTTGTAGTGTCGACAAAAGAGAACGGATCTTGTTGGATCCTGTGTGACCAAAAAGAAAGACAGGACATGCCCGATTAAGTTGTGTACCAAGTGCATATTGAACAGGTTTGATTTGATTTGATGTTTTCGAGATTTTTGTTTAAAGAGATATGTATATATAGCTCTGGTGGTGATAGGGTTATTGATTCTGGCTTGATGTTGTTAATAGGTATGGGGAGAATGCACAAGAGGTTGCGTTGAAGAAAGATTGGATTTGTCCCAAATGCAGAGGCAATTGTAACTGTAGCTGCTGCATGTAATTCAAAATCATTTGTTACATTGGATTTTGCAAGGTTTATGTTTTTTCTTTAGAGTTAAATTTTGTGTAACTGTTTTCGTTTACTAGGAAGAAACGAGGTCAAAAGCCTACTGGGATTTTAGTACACACCGCTAAAAAGACTGGGTTCTCTTCTGTCTCAGAGCTTCTGAAGACTAGTGGTTCTGACAAATATTTCTATACAAAGAAGGTGAAACCGGTACGTGATATGCTCTAGCATTGTTCTTGTGTTTTTTTGTCTATTTGTTTGATATGGTGGTATCTGCAGGAAGGTGTTGTTGTTCCTTCACCGCTGAAACTTGACCATGAGAATTCTATTGAACAAAATCAAGTTAGTGTAAAAAAATCGATAAAAACTAAACGTGAAGAGCTTAAGGATTTAAACAACGGCTGCAACGATGAGAATGCCGTGGTGAAAAAGAGCAGTTCCAAAAAGATCAAGATTTCTGGTCCCGTTCATGAGACACAAGTTACCAAGAAAGTATTGGTTGAAGGAAAAAGGAAGAGTGAGAGGATTTGATCTTAAATGCATTCTTGAGAACGCAAGTACTACTGTTGAAAAGAAACTAACACAGGAATGTTTTGTGATGCAGAGATTACGGCAAAAGATATCAAGGAAATAAACGTAGCGGAAAAAACCAAAAGAATCAAACCAGCTCTCAAAAAGAAAGAAGAGGATCAGGTTGATGTGAAACTACCTCAGGGCAATAGCTCAATTTCTATTTCTCAGGAAAAGAATGTAGCGGATAAAATCAAAAGAATCAAACCTGCTCGCAAAAGGAAATTAGAGGATCAGGTTGAGGTGAAACTACCTCAGGGCAATAGCTCAATTTCTATTTCTCAGGAAAAGAATGCAGCGGATAAAATCAAAAGAATCAAACCTGCTCGCAAAAGGAAAGAAGAGGATCATGTTGAGGTGAAACTACCTGAGGGCAATAATTCAATTACTGTTTCTGGCATTGACTTGGCTCCTGAAGATGTTGGAAATGTATTTCAGTTTTTGGAGTTTTGTTCAGCTTTTGGGAAGGTATTTTCTATCCCTAAACACAATCTGATAAATGATTTTTGAGTATGTGAAAGGTAAACTTATTGCTCGTACCTTCTTCATATGACTTTTTTGATAGGCTCTTGATTTAAGGAAAGGACAAGCTGAATGTGTGATTCGTGAAATGTTATCTGGACGAAGCAAAAGGAGACAACAGTATTCCACACTCACGCAGATGATAATCCAACTACTTACTGTGATATTAGAGGATAGAGGAGAAACGTAAGAATAATTTCCTTTAAAAGTACAAGTTTTCTATTAGCTTCCCTTTCTGTATATCTGATTGATTTCCATTTTTGGATAAATAGATCGGTTTGCCTGACTGCAACTGATGCTAGTTGGTTCACTGCAATTGGAGAATGTCTTACAGAATCAGAAGTTCAGCTTGATGATTTCCCTCCTGAAATGTTTAAAAAAGGCCTTTCTCATTATGAGAAGTTGAATTCATCAAAAAGGCTTAAGCTTTTGAATTTCTTATGTGATGAGACGCTTGGCACATCGTAAGTAATAGTTATATTTATCTGTTGAATCAAGTATTCTCTTTGATTTATGCTGCTAGATGGTTTACATATTGTGATAAATTTTTCAGGGTGATGAGAAATTGCATTGATAGCCAAAATCTTGAGTCTGTTGAAAGGAAAAAGGAAGCAAAAGAAAAGATCAATGCAGCAAAACATAAGGTAACGTTGAAATCTACCAAGTCTTTAGTCTTACCAATTTAAATTCGACAACTCTTAATTCATTCTAAAACCTTTCTGTTGTAGGAGAAAGGACTAAAGCAGAAATTGCAAGATGAGTTGGCCCAAGCAGTAAAAGAGAAAAACGGGATTCCATTGTTGATAACAGAACGTGATGCAATTGTCTCACGAATAAATGCTGAAACCAAAGAAGTTTATTCTGAAATGCAAAACGCAATAGACATGCTAGCCATAAGTACGAATCTAGACTACTTTGATTTAATTCTTTATGGTTCCATGATCATATTTAAAGGCTTAAGTGTTGTATCCTGGTGTTTGCAGAGAGTCAAGGAAGTGATGATGCTGTTAGAACCAACCCGGTGGAATTGGGTGACAATGGTCTTATATTCTGGAGACTGAAGAGTTACAATGATGAGCAAAACATTTTGCTTCAAGGTGTGAATATTTTTACAAACTCTTCGTTTATCGTCACGGAGAGTATAGTGATTATAATCTCTTTCCTTTGTTTGTATGCAGATTTAGGAAGCTGGACTGATGTATGTCCTCATGAAAAATGGTTTTCCTTCAGCTCTGAGCAGAAACCAGAGATAGAGAAATGCATCTCTTTCATACGGTAAATCATTTTATTTCTCTCTTAAGCTCAAGGAATTTATTAAGGGTGCCATGAAACTTTTAGAGGTTAAAACTGCTTGATTCTCTATATATGTAAAGCCTGCAACTAAATCATCTATCCACAGATTGTTATAAGTTTTCAACACTTGAAATTATACGTTGGAATTTCTGAGTATTACAACTGAACAATTTCTTTGCTTTTCTTGAACTTTGATCAACACTAATTTGTTCATTGGTTTGTATTTCCTTACATAGAATTAGAACTAGTTCGTGATTTTGTACTTCAGTCGATGCTAGTTGAACAGTACTGTACATATTTGCATTGCATTTCAATGTTTTTTTTTTTTGAATCCTATGTTTTGTAGGATGAAACGGCTTCGAGCACAAAAGAATGCAAATACTATTATCACTTAGAGATGAGTCTCTTCGGCTGTGAGCACATAAGAACATGATTCTGATAAGCAATGAGGTAAAAGGTAAAAGGCTGACTCAAAACTCTTTGACATGTGATTTTGAATCGCATTGAGTATTGATTTATGAACAACCTAAAGAGCTCTGTTTGTATGATAATGTTCATTCGGATTCCCTAAAGTATGAAATAATCTTGATAGATATGAGTTATTTGTAAGTTTCAAGAATTTCTGAAAAGTGAACAACAGATTCTATATAGAATTCTTATCATGATATTGTATCTTTAACTTTGCAATGTCGGACTGCTTTTTTTGGTCACAAGATAAGCTAAACAATCAACATGTGGACATCAAATGACTAAGGAAGTGGATCAAGAGACGAAGTTGCATACACAATAACAATTGTTAAAATACTTGTGAAGCATTCGTCAAACAGTAGCAGCAAGAACCTCAATTCCCAAGATACCATCTGTTGAGAACAGAGTACAAAACGTTCTCTATCTCACAACAAGGATCATATTAAATCATAGAAGCATCATTCGCTGATCCAACCAGGTCCCATTTACTTTTCTTGGGATTGTAACTTTGTAAGCAACCACCGCTCTGTTATTCAACACATGCCACTTATCGTCAATACATGCGCTTTTGGTGTGAAAGTTGTGTTTTGTTTCGCTGTAAGAACACCTCGAATGAGTTCTTCAAGGAATCGGAATCGCCATCTCTAGCTACTACATATATCTTTCGGTCAAGAACGCTAGCAGATATTGACATTAGCTTCATGCGCAAACTTGGAGCCTGGCGGCACGTGTGAGACGTGCAATCAAGAATCAAGAATCAAGACGCTAGAGGAAGGTGAACTGGATCCACCAATGTTGTAGATATTAGAACCAACCGCCACGAGACTCAAACGTTTCACAGGAGGAGAATGAGGAATTGGGACTGTAGCCAAAACCAGCTAGAGTTCTCAAAAGGGTCTAACTTTAAGCACACATAGAGACGACTCTCGGTGTGGTCCAAGAGTAACCGGGCCTTGTAAAGCTCTGGTGAAGCTAGGACTAAGAGTAATCGAAAGCTCTTGGAGACAAAGGGCGATAGTTGGATAATATAATCTTGAGACGCGTGGGACACATCTCAGTAGGAAACTATCAGGAAATCGCCGTTGATGCTTTCTTCTTGAACTTGGAGAGAACAAATTTGGGGTTTGGACTTTATTATATATAGAGAGGGACTAAAACCGTTTCATGCCTTGGTTAACGTGATCACTTCTAAATAAACCAGATAAAGTCGAAATACAAAACGCAAATACATCTAAAATTAAGTACAAGTCTAGATTCTTTTAATTTTTATTTTCTTAATGGTTCCAAGATCTAGATTAGATATGCTTAATTAAGTGTTGTATTGAATCGTGTTTGCAGAGAGTAAGGACGTAAAGATGCGGTTCGAACCAACCCGATTAAATTGTTTGACAGTGGTCTTGTTTTTTTTTGGAGAAGACTGAAGTCAAGAACAAAACATTTTGCTTCAAGGTATAAACTAGACACCAAGAACATTTCTTTCAAAAACTCTTTTGACATATGATTTTGAATGCAGTATCCCATTTGTTGATAACCTTATTTATGAATTGTGGTTGTATGCTAATGATGATTCGAAATCTCTAAAATATAAAATGATGATCTTGATAACTATATTATATGAGCTGTGTTGTAAGTTTTTACGAATGACTGAAAAAAAAAAGTGAACATATTCAATAGTTTTAATATGTTTTGGTCTTAAAATAGAAGTGAAACAACAGACAACAGTTATTCATCATGGTGTCATCATATACACCACTCACACATTCATCAAATAGTAGCAACAAGAACCTTTTGCAAAGCACATATTATAGGGACTGTAAGCACATGATCAGACCACTCAACTTTCCCCGAAATTTCACCGTTTTTGCCCCTTTCAAGCGTAATCACTGCACACCATATCATCTTCTCATCATGCTCAGTATAATTAAAATGCTCCTCCCACAATACCGCCATCTTTCCACCATAATTAACCAATCTAACACGAGTAAGATTAATAGGTAGTACTATCTCCAATTTTCTCCACTGTCCTACTTCAGTGTCATACCATCTGAACTCACTAGTGCCTTTCTGTGTCATGTAAACAGCGTACAAAACGTTCTCTATCTCACAATAACCATATGAAACCCTATAACTACACATCTCTGATTCAACAGGGTTCCATTTACCTTCCTTGGGATTGTAAGCAACCACCTCTCTGTCAGACTTAGTCCCCACGTGCCACTTTTCGTCAAGACATAGGATTTTGAAGTTGAGTTTTAATCCGCTGTAAGGGCTGGGAACATGATCCCAAACTTGTGTGGTTGTGTCAAACACCACAAAAGTGTTCTTAAAGGATTTAGTATTGCCATCTTTGCAGCTTCCTACTACATAAATCTTTCCGTCAAGGACGCCAGCAGAAGCTGTACGTAGCTTTATTGGCAAGCTTGGAGCTTCGCGCCACGTGTGAGATATGCAATCAAAAATCGAGAAGCTAGAAGGTGATTTGTATCCGCTAATGTTGTAGATATCAGAACCAACCGCCACGAGACTCGAAATTACCACAGGAGGAGGATGAGGACTTGGGACCTTAGCCAAAACGTATCCACTTGACTTCTTCTTATTCTTATTCCTTGTGTCGTAAGGTAGGTTTCATGATCAGGTTTCCTACAGAGAGTAAACCACCTAGGTGTCTGAAAAGGTAGAAACTGTAAGCACACATAGAGACAACTCTCGGTGTGATCCAAGAGTGACCCGGCTTTGCAAAGCTCCGGTGAAGCTAGGAGTGATTGAAAGCTCTTAGAGACAAGTGAGAAAGTCGGATAGTACAATCTTGAGATGCGTGCGATGCAGCTTAGCAGCAAATCATCCGGAAGTGACGGATTTGAGTTTGATTCCGGCGCCGACAACAGCTTTTCCGGAGAAGACATTGACGGAATCGAAGAAACAAAATCGCCCGTGATGCTTCTTCTCGAAACTTGGAGAGAGCAAATTTAGGGTCTGGACTTTAAATATACAGAGGGATTAAAACCGGTTATTACCTTTGGTTAAGGTGTAAACCGGTTAAAACTTTGATAATGTTTGGATTTCGCATTGGTTTTTACTCCAAAAGAACCGGATAAAATAGTATTTTGCTAAATAGAAATTCAGAAATTTAATCACCAAAAGGCAAACTAATCGTTATGTGGTAAGAAAAAAAAAATCAATTAACGATTTTTATTAATTCACTTTCCAAATTGATGAGACCGAATCAAATAGGAAAATTATTTGACTGGCTATCTAATAAAACTAAGTACAAATTATTTTGCTCAATGCTAAATGAAAATCCTTTTTGATGAAGACATACTTCACACTCTTTAGTGAAAACTAGTACTTAACCCAAACATTATCATATTTTTAACCGATTCTCCCCTTAACCAAAGTAATTGTGCCAGTTTTAGTCAACTTGTATATAAATTCCAAACCCTAAATTAGTTCTCTCAAGTTCACGAAGAAGCATCGACAATTCCATCAATGTCGTCTTCCGGGAAAATGTCGTCGACGCCGGAATCAAACTCAAATCCGTACCTTCCCAATAATTTGCTACTGAGCTGTATCGCACGCGTCTCAAGATTGTATTATCCGACTCTCTCCCTTGTCTCCAAGAGCTTTCGATCACTCCTAGCTTCACTAGAACTTTACAAGGCCCGATCACTCTTGGATCACACCGAGAGTTGTCTCTATGTGTGCTTAAAGTTAGATCCTTTTGACAACTCTAGTTGGTTTACTCTCTGTCGGAAACCTGATCAAAACCTAACGTGTCACATAAGTAATGAGAAGAAGTCTAGTGGGTATGTTTTGACTTCAGTCCCACTCCCTCATTCTCCTCCTGCGCAACGTTCGAGTCTCGTGACAGTTGGTTCTAATATTTACAGCATTGCCGGTCTCACACGTGGCGCGAGGCTCAAATCTTGCCGGTGGAGCCAATGTCACTTTCCACTTACGTCATTGATCAGAATATATATGTAAAAGGAACCTACAAAGATGGTGATTCTGGTTCCTTTAATAACAAGTTCGCGGTGTTCGACATAGAAACACAAATCTGTGATCATGTGCCTATCCCTTACGATCCCAAAAAAGGTAAATGATTGTTGAACCGACAATGAGTAGTTATATGTTTTTATATGATTATTGTTGTGAGATAGAAAATGTTTTGTACTCAATTTACAATTCAAGGTGTAGCAGTGAGATAAGATATTGTATGATACATACTGAGTTCAGATGGTATGGCATTGAGGTAAGACGGTGGACAAAATTGAAGGGTTTGGTAGGACTACCTAAGTTCCCTCTTTATGCTTGTGTTCGATTGGCTGATTATGGTGGAAAGATGGCTGTTTTGTGGGAGGAGAATATGCCTCATAGTGGGCTTGGTGGTTTTAAGAAGATTCTCCGGTGTGCAGTGATTACGCTTGAAAGGGGCAAAATTAGTGAAATTTGGGGAAAAGTTGAGTGGGTTGATCATGTGCTTACAGTTCCTATAAAATATGTTTTCGAGAAGGTTCTTGTTGCTACTATCTGATGAATGTGTGTAACATCCGCGAACCGAAATTTCGGTTTGGGATGTGCATCGATCGATGCTGGAGGAGCATCGGTCGATGTTGGAGGAGCATCGGTCGATGCTGACTCAATGTCCTGCGTTTTGATTTAAGTTAAACGCTGCGTTTTGGGCAAAGGAAAAAGGAAAAAACCATTAAGTCGTTCTTTTGTCTCATTAGACGACTTTGGCCGTTTTTGAGAGAAAACAGAAGAGAGAAGAGTGTTCTTGGTGTTCTTGGAGTTTTATGTGGATTTGTGGCTTTTCTGGTGAGATCTGAGGCTTAGGACGTTGTAGGAGGCTTCTAGAAGTGTTTTCCTGCGTGTTTAAGGTTCAGAATCTTCTTGGCAAAGGTAAGTGCATGACCATGGCTTATCTAAGCTGGAGATTACTCTGATCTGCTTGTTTCTGTGTTGTTAGGCTTGTTGGTATGTTCTTTGAGGCGTTGGGAAGCTTTCTTGTGGCTTGGGATCGATTCTTGTGGTTGCAGGAACGGAAATCCGGCGAGAATTTTCGGGGAAAAACGATGCTCGACAAGAGCATCCGTCGATGCACTATGTGCGCCGGTCGATGCTAGTGCGGGGACGACGCGGTTTGACCTAGGAGCATTGGTCGATGCCATGTGGAGGCGTCGGTCGATGTGATTAGGGTTTCCGCGTAATGTTGATCATGTGCCGATCGATGCATACCCTGTGTCGGACGATGCTGGTCCCTAAGGGTGTGGATCGATGCATACCCTGTGTCGGTCGATGCTGGTCCCTGATGGTGTCGGTCGATGCAAGCTTTGTGTCGGTCGATGCAGAGCCTGGTTGTTTGTTGATTGTTGTTTGATGGTTAGAGTATCTCTATTGCTTGTGTGTATAGCCCAATAGATGGGAAGATTGCCTTACTGAGTGTTTATAAAATACTCATGCATTGCAATTTGTGTTTGTGGTGCAGGTAAAGACAAAGTGTGATCGTGGAATCAAGGCAATGAAGAGGAGGATGTTCTAGTGGTTCGCTTGGTTGTCTAGCTTATGCTAGGTTGCTAGAGTGGAGTCCTAGAATGTTGTTTAGGATTGCTGGTTCTCTAGTTTATGGTGTTTGGATCATTAGTTTATGATTTGGAATTAATATTGGATTATGATTGGATTATTTATTGGTTATTGAAATCTGTGTTCCGCTGTTGGTTGTGTTTGTGATTAGGTGGCTAGTGGGTATGGTATCACTAGCTGTAGTGTATTTATTATTATTATTTACTATTTATTATTTATTATTAAAAAAAAAAAACGGGTCACGTCGTTTCAATGCGTGACAACTAATATGCATGCAAGTATGATGAATGACTTCATCTCTTGTTTCACTTTCTTAGTCATTTGATGTCCACTTGTTGATTATAACACAACTTAACAGCTTATCTTGTGACCAAAAAAGCAGTTCGACATTACAAAACTGAAAACACAACCTTCTATAATTTAAGTAAGTTTTTCAAACTCATGTTTTAATAAGCTGAAAATGGTACTTTATTCTTTCTATGTCTCATTCCTCTCAAAGGTAGATACACTATTTTTCAAATTCACTAAATTTAATTATATTTTTTTAAATCTCTTATTGTTTGTCAATGTTCTTTTGCCGAACAATTTGGCTTATATATAGCTTGGGAGAGACGAGTTTAACACTTGGAGTTATAAGTTGATTTAGAGATGGTTGTTAGTTATCTCAAAACGTTTGTGTTATGACTTCTTATTATAGGATTTGATTGTCCATATTTCTCATTGTATAGAGAGGCGGCTAATCGTCAAGCAGATAAGCAGATGAATTGGCAAATAATATGTTCTCATTACGATTAGGTTTTTATATGTTTCATTCTAGACTAGAGTCAGTAAACTTGATTATTAAGAGGATAATGTTGGCCTGTAATTTTATTATTTTTCTTGATAATTTATGTCTCCCCTCTCCTACCACAAAACATGTCCTTTTAGTAGTTATATAATTACCATATAACTTTCCACCAAAATTTTTTTACCATATAACTATCATAAATTAAATAATCAAATATTAATATGGAATAGTTCAATTGTTTCATTTTAAAGTAATATAAAGATATAAAAATATGAAAGATTATAATATTATTTGTTGTTAACCAAGTTATAATATTTATTTCACAACTTTTTACGTTAAAAGATCAATTCATTTTTTATTAGATAATTCATAATTTAAAGATATAAGCATATGATATTTCTTAATCTTTGTACCAAAAGATCAATTCATTTATTCTAAACTAAATTCATTATACAAAACTAATTGATTCCAAGATATTTAAAATATGATATTTCACAATTTTTCGCCAAAGATTTCTTTTTGTAATCTAAAATATTTTCAAGATTTAATAATAATCATAATCACAATTTATTGCATATTAATTATTTTAAATGTAACTCTGATGATGTTTGACACAAAAAAACACTCATCATATTATACACTCTAATGTATTAATTGCCACATAATTTATATTTATTATTTGAAATGTCACCATAAGTCCCAAGATGTTTGACAAAAAAAAATTTAAAAACATTTCATGATACTAATGAAGTATTATTGCATAAAAAGTTTCTCTATAAATATCAAGGACAAGTGTTCATCAAACATCATATTCCATCTCTCAAATAATTTTCAAAATTTTCTAGTATTAATTTTTCTATTTAACTCTAACTCCATTTTTAAAAATGTAACTTTTGTAGGTTTTCAAACAAATAGGACAAGTCAAATTTTTGGAGCATATGAAAAAATGAACATGTGAAAGGTGGTTTGTCTTTACAAACGGCTAGATGAAGAATGTCTAAAACACATGGTACCTTCTCACTTTGAGATTAGATACAAAGTAAGTCTATCTTCTTTACCTTTGATTTCTACTTTCTCTTGATGTTAAAAAGTAAACTACATTGAGAGTGAGAAGAAGGTGGATATAATTTTCACAAATTCAAATAACACACATGGTTTATATTGTATATTAATATTGTCTTTTGTTTCTTTTTATCAATTTGATAACTTACAGAACCGGATAAATTTTTAGTTTACAATTAATATATCTTAATTACAATATTTATGCTAATTATCATTGAATGTATCGTAAAAGAACCAAACAGTATATTTTTATAGCTATAAAATATTCTATATTTCACTACATTTATTTTAACTTTTTTTTAGTTAGGTAATAAAGAAAGCATGTTTTAGAAAGTGAAAATTGGAAATAAAGGATGTTTTATTAAAAGTTTGTCCGTCTATACTTTATATAGATAAGTTTGGTGAAATAGGTTTTACAGATTTTTTTAGCCAATTATACCCTTAATTAAAAAATAAAATTACTTAATTGAAAAAATGAAACCCTTTAATTACTTAATTAGTTATTCTAACTAGAACGGAAACCCCAGTTATTAACCCTTTAATTGATTTTTTCCTCCAAATCGTAATTTGAGAAAAAAAAAACTACAATTTATTTGATTCAATAATCAAAAGTGGTTTGGTTATGCTTAGTACTTGTGTCACTTCTAATTTGTATCATCGAGACTTATGTCACTTGTGTTATCTTTTGTAACTGAAAACATTTAAACGTGAACAAGTTTGCTTTTGTGAAACCCATATGGTGTGCATCCAAAGTCCAAGTGAATATTCAATGACTAGACTAATCTAACAAATATCCATCAAAGTTATAATTTAAAAATTTGAAAGAACGTCAAAATTAGTTTCAAATCTTGTTTTTCTTCATCATTAATAAATCTCCACTCCTTGGTGGCACCCAATCTCCATACACCACAAGTAACGTAGATTTACAATAATCAGGTAAATGAAAATTCCATGAAAGGTGGAAAAGAGGGAAAACAACCGATCACGTTAGGTTAAGTCATGTGATATGTCGATTTTTTTCTGTATTTGTGTTTCTTCTAAATAATTAAGAATACACATTCTAAAATATATTGTAACATATCTAAACAATAAATACAAAATCGTAACCATAAATTAAGATTATTTTTAAAATATTGACTTTCCTTATTTCATTTATTTTCTTTCTATTTCTATGGTATTCTAAGTTTTATATATTATAAATTCTAAATTATTCTACTTCTTTTAGTATACAGGTAAAGCGTGAAAAATATATTTTGAATTGCTGTAGAATGAAGAAAAATGTAGAATACATATTCTTAATTTTGTAGAACATACAAAGTTCAAGTTTCTAAAGTTTTTACAATAAATTTTCCATCTAAATTTCGTAGAACATGTACAAACTGTAGAATGAATAATCTAAGTGTTTCAGAACTTGAAAAAATCGTATAAAATGTTTTCTGAACAATTTAGACCAGAAACACTCAATACAAAAACTGATTTTTGACACCAAAATATTTCTTTTTACCAATTTTTTTTTTCATAGTTACTTTACTAACGTGAGTTTTCTGTATTTGTTTTGGTTTAAACTCCTTAAAACTTCATTATATCTATTAATAGGAATATTTTCGTCACCATTGACAATCGTTTAAAAAAATGTATACGGACAAAAGTTTCACAAAAACCTCGTTTATTTCCAATTTTCCGTTTTAGAAAACGTTGCATATAAAATCTGGTAATGATTTTTTTCATTTGAAAACGTTGCATATAACTTCTCCAATTCGGTTTTTGTAAACCGAATTCAGCCGGTTATAAACCGAATTCAGAACAGGTAAACCGTAACCAGAAATTTTGGCGGAACACTTTTCACCTCAGCCTCACATTACTCTCTCACAAAGATACACACAGAGAAGAGAGAAGAGAAGAGAAGAGAAGAGGATGGGATCTATATCGGCAGCTCCTGGAACAACCGTATTGTTCTCCAATCTCCGTAACCACAGTCTATACGATCGTCGCCATGAGAATCTATCCGTCGTTTCGTCTTCTTCACAACCGTCTCTGATACCACGGCAGAGATGGCTCTACGTCCCTAAGACGAGGTTGAGAAGAGAGATTCTAAAGCTCGATTTCATCGCAAGAGCTGCTGATTCCACTAGCTCTTCTCCACCTGTTGCTTCCGGTGACGGAACCTTAATCCCCGACGATGAATTCACTCTAGCCAAGGTTTATATTTTCCTTCCGACCTTTTCAATCCCTAATTTAAGTGTTTAAATTGTGAAATTTATGGTGAAAAGTATAGTTTATCTCTCCAAGTAGGTAGATTCGATTAGTAGTGATCTGAAATTGAGAAATTGGGAAATTGGAACAAAGTTTCACATTGAGTGTTTTGGAATTTGCAGATTTCGTTTGGTGTTATTGGGCTAGGTCTCGGGGTTTCGCTACTCTCGTGAGTTTTTTTTTTTTGTGTTCATGCCTTTTTTCTGTGAGGTTTTGTTTTTCCATTTATAAATGTGTTAAAATCCTTACAGGTATGGTTTTGGGGCTTATTTTAATATCCTTCCTGGATCTGAGTGGTCTGCTATTATGCTTACATATGGATTCCCCCTTGCTATTATTGGAATGGCTCTCAAGGTACTTGAGAAAGTGGAATATTTCAGATGGCTGTGAAATTTGACTTGTGGTGTATTAGAGTTACTTCAATTATTTGTTTTGTTCTGTTTTGCTTCCTTTGTAGTACGCAGAACTCAAACCAGTTCCTTGCTTGAGCTACTCGGATGCAGTGAAGCTTAGGGAAAGCTGCGCTACTCCTATATTAACACAGGTACTTAATTATTGATGGACCTCTGGTGATTGCTCTTGATACTTACAGGAGTTCCCTTCATTCTGATTATAGATAATTATTCATATTTTAGTTCTACATAGATTTGTCAAAACATATTTTTTAGAGGATAGATGTTAGTAGTTGTCGTCATTAGTATTTGGATATTCAGTCTCAATGCGAGCTCGAATTCAGAGTAGTATGCTCACTTGCAGAAGGTCTTGCTTACACAAAAGTTCAGTTAGTTTCCCTTTTGCCTATATGACATTGAAATTGTAGTCTTGTCAGTGCACATAGGATGCTAAACTTACTTCTCATGAAATTGTAAATGTGCCGGGATTCTTATTTCCTTTATTAGGTTAGAAATGATGTCACGAGATACCGTTATGGAGATGAACAACATTTGGAAGAAGCATTAAAACGGATCTTTCAGTATGGACTGGTAAGCTATTTTATTGAAACAAAAACGAAGCATCAAACACGCTTTGTTACTTGCGGTTTAACCCCTCTTTCTTACGACTGTTTTGGTCATAAGGGTGGAGGAATCCCAAGACGTAGTGCACCTATCTTACAGATGATTAGGGAGGAGGTAAATTTAATCATGTGCATGAATTTACATATATTGACATGAACATTGACCTGTGAAACTACGCTTACCCTGATCATTCTCGATAACTCATGTTTGTAGGTCCTGACTGATGGTCGTTACTGCTTGGTCCTTGTATTTGAGGCCAAAGCTCTGAATTTGTCAGATTTTGAAAAAAGACAGGTATGATTACCTTTTATAAACTAACTAGCTACAGTATGCACTTATTTGCTTAGCGCGTAGGAAAATAGCTTAATTAGTTTCATCGTATGTAGTCTCTAAGAAGAAGAATTACTCTGAAACTGAAATTTTAAAAAATAAAATTGTTTTGATAGGCGAAATTCACTTCTTTCTTTGGACCAGACATCACTGCTGAAGTTGGTAAGTAGTAAATCAATTCACCATTCAATTTCAGGTTCTCGTTTGTTAAATTGATTTCTGAACCTTTAAAAATTTGCTTTGAAGGTAAAGGAGAAAGTGAAAACCTCTATGAAGTAAGACTGATTTCCAACGTCTCCACCAACTCTGTATCTTCTTCCTCTTAGATATGTACAATCACATAAACAGCTACGTTTCTGTCATTTTGCGCTTGTATATCAGTTCAGTATAATCATTTCTGTATACAGTACTTTAAAAGTGTTGAGGTTGAAGGTGACTATAGTATGTATATAGATTGCCATCGTTGTATACTTGTATTCTTTAATTCAGTCATGTCGTGGTCTAGTTATGAAATTTCTCTGGAGATGTGGTTAGAGACAGAATGAGAGAAGCTCTACATTGTGAAGGAGGAAGTAGAACGTGCATTGCCATGTCCATGATCCTTAAGCTTCATTCTTCACCATTGTGGTTTGTTCTAGATGACCTTTAAAAACTTGCAACGATTGCCAAGTCAACCAACATTTCTGTACAAAACAGAATGAAAAGGGAAAAGAAAAAAAGAAAAAAGTAACAGAACAACCGGACTGAGTTATTTATACAGAGTGGTGAACATTTTGGAGCATTTGAGGAATATACAAAAAAGGGTTTCAGATCCATACGAGAGGGTAAGGGTTAGGATGGTAAGTATTTGGCTGGATCATTAAAAAATAAATAAATAACACCACTGATGCAAGGCAACATACTCTCGTGAGTAAGAATTTATTTGAGCAAAGTCCTCGAGGTTTTGGAAGAATCAGGCTAACAAAGAAAGTTCGGGACATTTATATCCATTGTCCATCATGTAGCAGTAGCAAATTATTTTTGACTTTGGTGTCGATAGACATTTGCCTTGTGGAAATAAGTCATTGTTGCAACTTGCAAGACTCTTTGCACAATGTGTGTAATCATTTTTTTTTTCTTTAAACAGTTCCGAGGTGCCGCTGATCTATCTGCCCGGTGTCTTCTTACAATAAGCATTAGTCTTTTGATCATGTCCTTTTAGCCTCATTGATCATTAAGACTACGTACGGTAGACTTTGAAAAAACTTGAGAAACTTCAAAAAAAATACGACAATCTACATGATGAAAAATGAAGCTAAGTTGGTTATATTGAACCTCACATGTTCGTAGTTTTCTTTAACAACTAATTTCCTAATGAACATATGCAATGTTTTCTCTGTGAGAAATTAATTTCACGCATGTTCGTAGTTTTGGTTTCATTTATGTCCCGTTGAAGTTTTAAAAATTAAATGCAACTTGTAATAAACGTCAAGCAATGTGGAAAAGAAAAAGAAAAAACAAAAACAAAAGCTTGTCCGAACAATTTATAAATTATAAGGAGAAGAGTGCAGTTGTTTTCATGAAACAAGAAAGAACCAAACTACGAAGACCAAAAAAAAGAAAGAGATGAGGATAGTTTTGTTATTATTATTCTTTCTATTTCATAAAGGTTTCTCCTCCGACTATGATTCGAGAATTTCATCCTCAATGCCCCTAAAAAATATCTAAACAAAGACCCATCTTATCCCCTAAAAGTACTTTTAAGCTTGGTTTTTTCAAACCGGCCGTAGTAGGTGAGCGTTGGTATCTCGGTATATGGAACGGAAGGTTCCCTAGTGAAGTGGTATGGGTTGCAAACAGAAACAATCCACTCCCCAAGCCCATCGGAACACTCACAATCTTCAACAACAACCTCCACCTTGTTGATCAGTACGGTAAGTCTGTTTGGTCAACTTCAACCAATGGAACTAGCCAAAGACTGAAGAAGTCCGTATTGACTGGAGAACTTCTTGACAACGGCAACTTGATATTGCGATGCTCCGACAACCACGACTCAAGTGGATTTTTATGGCAAAGCTTCGACTATCCGACTGACACATTACTCCCTGATATGAAAGTGGGATGGGATAAGAAGTCGGGTCTAAATAAGATATTACGATCATGGAAAACCACTGACGATCCTTCAACTGGCGATTACACATACAAAGTAGAAATCCGTGAGCCTCCTGAGAGCTACATATGGAAAAAGGCAAGACAACACTCCGGAGTGGTCCGTGGAATAGTGTGAGTGACACGGAAACAATGGGAAAATTGAGGTACGGAACGTACAATCTTACAGTGACGAGTGAGGAAATCAGCTATTCATTTAGCATAAGTAACGCTAGCTTTTTCTCAATATTGAGATTGAGTTCTAGCGGAGCATTGAACCGGTCCACATGGATCCCAAGATCAGGGAAGTTCAAGAGGATAGGTTATTCATTACCAAATGATGCGTGCGATGTGTACAACACATGTGGGCCTAATGGTCTATGTGACATAAACACCTCACCGCCCTGTAATTGTATCCACGGGTTTAAGCCAAGAGAACAAGAGGCGTGGGAACTACAAGATAAAGAAAGCGGGTGTGTGACGAAGACTCAGTCAAGGTGCTCTGGAGATCAGTTCTTAACTCTGAAGAACATGAAACTACCAGATACAGCAGAGTCAGTTGTCGACATGAAACTTGGGTTGAAGGAATGCGAGAAGAAGTGCTTAAATAATTGCAACTGTACTGCCTACGCGAATGAGAGTATGAAAAATGGTGGTTCAGGTTGTATTATTTGGGTAGGGGAGCTATTGGATGTCCGGAAGAACAAGGTTGCCGGTCAAAATCTTTACGTTAGGATGGACGCCATTTATATCGGTTCGTTTCTCCCTCCACAACTAGACAAAAATCCAATTAACTAACTCTATAGGACCCTCAAATATTGAAAAATATGTTATATAAAATTTATTCTTTATGTTATATAAACTTTTTAACTTGTTTTTCTTTTGTTTTTAGGTGAAGAAGGAAACAACAATACAACAATAATAATTCTTGTTGTTGTTGGAGTCGGTATTTTTCTTATTGTAAGTTTCATTATACTGTTTTACGTTTGGAAAAGAAAAAAGAGGCCGCCAAAAAAAGTAATTGCCGCACCTATTGGTATGTTTGTGATATATATAATTAATCTCTTTTTCTTATTCAATACTACTTTGTGTCTGAATGGAATTTTTTTTGTTTTCGTTTTTAACTAGAGTAAGTGAGTAACTATATATATATTTTATTCTATTCAGGAGAATTACATTTTGAGTCTATGGAACTTGAAACTATTGTCCTGGCCACCCAAGGTTTTTCTGATTCAAATAAAATAGGAAAAGGTGGTTTTGGGATTGTTTACAAGGTACCTTATATATATATATATATATATTAGTTCGTTTTGCTAGACTCCTTGTAATCTATAATACATTAAACAGGAGAGGTTACTTGACGGACAAGAAATCGCTGTGAAGAGACTGTTGAAGATTTCAACTCAAGGTATTGCTGGATTTGAAACTGAGTTAAGTCTGATCGCGAGTGTCCAACATGTAAACCTCGTCCAGCTCCTAGGCTACTGCTTTGAGGGGGGTGAGATGATTATAATTTATGAATACCTGGAAAACTCAAGCCTCGACACTTTTATATTTGGTTAGTAACTCATATTTTAAGAAGTTGTATTTTTAAGGTTACTGAAAAGTAACTAATTTGATTTAGCTTGTGATCGTCTCCTAGACGAAAGCCAAAGCTCTAAGTTACACTGGGAGAAGAGGTTCCAAATTATCAATGGAATCACTCGGGGCCTTTTGTATCTTCACCAAGATTCGCGGTATCAGATTGTCCATAGGGACTTAAAACCCAGCAATGTTTTACTTGACAAAGATATGGTTCCAAAAATATCGGATTTTGGGATGGGAAAAGTATTTGATAAGAATAAGGCCGAAGCTAACACAACAAATATCGTCGGAACTTAGTAAGCGACCAAACTATTATTAGCATCATCGTTACCTTCTGGAAATAAAGTAAACAAAAACTCACAATTGTCTTTCATGTTTCTTGCTTGATACAGCGGTTACATGTCTCCGGAATACGCGGAGGACGGAATTTATTCAACAAAGTCTGATGTCTTCAGTTTCGGTGTCTTGGTTCTTGAGATTATCTGTGGAAAAAAGAACAGAGAATCTTATAAATACTCGGAGAACGAAGAAAGTCTTATTAATTATGTAAGCAATCAAATTATTTTCGTCTTTTTATTTGTGATTGATAAATGCTTAAAAGCTTTGTTATTATGAATAGATATGGAGGTATTGGAAGGAAGGTAAAGGGCTCGACATCATTGATCCGGTTATCCTTGACTCATCAACATTCCAACCACAGGAAGTCAAAAGATGCATACAGATTGGTCTCTTGTGCGTTCAAGAACGTCCGGAAGATAGACCCACGATGTTATCAGTGTCTGTGATGCTCGCAAGCGAAACAATGGAGATCGCTCTACCAAAACCGCCTGGTTATTTAGTTCGTAGAAGTCCTCTTGAGATTGGTTCCTCATCACGAAAAAGGCGAAATGAAGAGTCTTGGACTGTGGCTGAAGTAACCTATTCGGGCATTGAACCTCGGTAATATAACGACGTGTTTCATAAGGAATTTATTTATGGAGAAAGATTGTAAAGGTTGATAGAAATACGTATAAGGAAGAGTATATGTTAAGGATCTTCTTGTAATTATTATTAAGTTAAACCCTAATGTATAGACTATATCTATGTCCTGTAAATCATTCCTTAAGGCAATACAATTAGTATTCTCTTCCAGCCGCCGCTCATCTTCATCTTCTTTGTTTTCCCTCTCACGGCCATGGCTGCTCCAACCCAAATTGTCACTCAAACTGATGCCTCCTCTCTTGTTAACATCAACATGTCCAATGTCAAACAACTCACGGCTACAAACTTTTTGATGTGGAATCGTCAAGTTCATGCCCTTCTCGATGGTTATGATCTAGCCGGCTATCTTGAAGGTTCAACCGCTGCTCCCGATGCCACGATCGTCACTGCTGGTGTGTCCACTGCAAATCCAACGTACAAACACTGGAAGCGTCAAAGACAAACTCATCTACTCTGGTCTCCTTGGCACTATCTCCGATTCTGTTCAGCCTCTTCTCTCCAAAGCAACGACGTCGGCTGAGATCTGGTGACACTCCGTGACACATACGCAAACCCTAGTTGCGCACACATTAAGCAGATTCGAGAACAGCTTACTCAATGGAAGAAAGAAACAAAGACCATTGATGAATATGTTCGGGGGTTCACTACATGTTTCGATCAATTGGCGTTGCTTGACAACCCCTTTACTGACCTGTATCATGAAGTACGCACCAGACACGAAGGACGAAGAAATATCTCAGAAAGACTAAGAAAATAAAATTCCCGAGAACGACCAAGTGACTTGCGCATAAAGTTACTAAGTCATGGAACGACCCAAAATCAAAGAACGGACGAGAACCGTTGGGACATCCGTATTTGTTGGAGAATGGATGACCAAAGGAGATGGTGGAAGGACCAAAGGAAGGAAAAAGAAAGTAATGGCCATGGAAAAATAGTGCTAAGAACATTAAACGGACCATGGGAACGGAATGGCTGTGTACCAGCCGGACGATCGATGTAGCGCGAGACCACGAACTGATTGGACGAATGTACGAGAAAACCGGAACGGGACGTGGAAGTCGAGTGTAACGGACGAGAGGTCCAGAGATGGACGCAAAAGTTCTGTGTCACGGTCAGGAGGACCAGGGACTGCCGAGGAAATAAGCTCGTAGACGAAGGAATGGTTCTGCGCACGAGTACAAACGTACTTGGGACGCAAGAGGGACGCGAGAAGGATGAGGAAGTGAAAGAATCTCTACATGGGAGAGAGATGCCACGTGTCACGCGATTAAGCCACTTCCACCAGCGAGTGAGATGCACGCGCGAGTGGGAGAGAGTGCATGTAGAAATTTTGCCACTTGTCAAATGAGTTTTGCCACTTGCCTAAGTCAAGAAATCGAGTGTGGGCTTATAAATAGACCCCCTTGACTCTTCATTTTCGACAAAACTCTTTCTAAACACCAAAGCTTTGCCAATTTCTCTCTCAAACTTTTGGGGAAGAAATCTTGTGATTTTGAGCTAAGAGGAGAAAGGAGAGGAAGATCTCGTCGGTAAGAAGTTTGAGGAGAGGTGCTGTCAGATCGGCGTGGTGTGGTGGATTTCCAATCGGCCAAAAAAAGTCTCCAAGGCTAAGGTGAGTTGTGGATTTTGTTGATGGGAGGTGTGTGAGCTCTCTAGCTCTTGCATCGGCCCTTGTGTGTTGCATTTTTCCTTGTTGCCTGTAGATTTAGAGGGTTGCATGTAGTCAAGAGGGTTCTTTAATCATTTGGGGGGGGGGGG
>NC_025694.1:21706212-21747591 GCF_000633955.1 Camelina sativa | reverse complement strand
TTGGGGGGGGGGGGGAATGACTTTTTCTTGGGCTATATGCAAGTGTGAAATGCCTTGCATGCTAGATCTAAGGATTTTAAAAACTTGAGATGAGAACATTAATTTTTAGAAATCTCATGCAAGTGTGAAATGCCTTTCATGATTGATTTTTGGGGTTTTTTAAATTTTCTAAAGGTTGGAAAATATTTATAAAAATCACTTGCAAGTGTGAAATGCCTTGCATGTTGATTTGGGAAATTTTTGGGTCATGGGATCGATGGAAAAAATTAGTAGGATTTTTCGTACTTAAAATTTGGGTTAAATGGGGGTTGTTTCATGCATTTAAAATTTATCTTTAATTTTTGCATGATGAGTTGAGGGAGGTTAAACCCCTAGAGTTGATGGGAAATCAGTCTAGGAAAAGGGGTTGATTTTGGTGAGTCCATACGAGAATCTCCGGGATGGAAAGAGCCGTATGAAGTACCCAAAATTCTCAGAAAAATAAGTTAAACCTCTAAAACTTGGATAAGTGGTTGTTGGTATGGCCATGCGAGGAAGAGTGCCGCATGGGTACCCAAAACCAAGGAAAAATAACCTCATGGCATTGATGGAAGATCAGACCATTGGAGTGTTGTTCCCTAAGGACATGCAAGAATCTCCGGGACAGAAAGAACCGCAGCATGAGAGATAGTTGGGGTTTAAAATGCATGCAAAACTTTATTAAAAAGAACTAAAATTTATCTTTAGGGTTGGGAGCATATAGGATGCATGCATGATAGAATTCTTCTTAAAGTTGCATGATTGTTTTTTTTTGTGGCTTAAGCTTGTGTGTGGTGATTGTTTGTTGCTTGTGATTGAGCTTGAAATTTGTGTGTTATTTTGATTGTACTTAATTCTTGGATTCTTGAGTCCTAGAGTTAAGTGTTGTCCTAGCTAGTTCGCGGGTTAAACGTCTCGGTTCGTAGCTAGAGGTCGAACTTTGTTCCTGACATGTGTGTGAATGTCCGGTGAGCTAATCCAAGGGATCTCATGGCAGGACAGATTCGGGTTTAGCTAGCTACTAGCCCAAACCGCATGATGATGCGGCACAAGTACCTGGTTGTTTACTTGGGGGGAGTAACAATGCGGAGGATTTGGGTGTGTCCGATTGGTTGCCTTTGTGGTATCAATGCGGAAGAGTGTTGGGACGAAACCGAGGATCGATGGGCCCTAGGTTTGGTGTTAATTCCCCAAGTTGATGGTGATATCCCTGGGTGAGGTCTTGTTGTGTAAGTCATGGTGTTGTTACCAGAATTTGGAGTCAAGCGTGGTCAAGCTATCTTGACGCAAGGCTAGCTCTTTCCACCTTGGCAGTGAATGCAAGGTGAAGTGGCGTGGAGGCCAAGTTAGAGTCAAGGTATAGATGAGTCGTGTCTTGTTTGTCCCTTGGCTTGAGTGATTGTGTGTGTTTTTTGCCTGCTTGTTAAGCTTCCACATTGCATGCTTTGTTTGTGGGGATGTATGGGTAGTTGGATGGGTTGTGATTAGCATGTTAGGAGGGGATAGCATGTTAGAGGGTTGCCCAATTCACTGAGTAATCTTAGATTGCTCACCCTTCTCCACAACTGTTTTTCTTGCAGGGAAAGTTAGGAGGGTAGTACCGAGTTTAATGTGTCAGATATGATGTTTTCGTGTTGTGTTACAAATTCCTTGTTTCTTTTCTTTTTATTCGATTGTTTTCGCATTAAGTTGGATCCAACATTTTTTCATGTGTTTTATTGATTTTTGTAAACATTATATTATATAATAAATCGATTATTTTCATATATAATTCGGACAAGTGGAGCTGGTACGGATTAGTCCGGACCAGCATAACGCCGCGTATGTACCGAGGGTTGCCTTTGTGGTATCACTGCGGAAGAGTGTTGGGATGGAACAGAGAATCGATGGGCCCTAGGTTTGGTGTTAATTCTCAGGTTGATGGTTATATCCCTGGGTGAGGTCTAGTTGTGTCAGTCGTGGTGTGGTTACCAGACTTTGGAGTCAAGCGTGTTCAAGCTATCTTGATGCACGACTAGCTCTTTCCACCTTGGCAGTGAATGCAAGGTGAAGTGGCGTGGAGGCCAAGTTAGAGTCAAGGTCTAGACGAGTCGTGTCTTGTTTGTTCCTTGCTTGAGTGATTGTGTGTGTGTTTGCCTGCTTCTTAAGCTTCCGCATTGGTTGCTTTGTTTGTGGGGATGTCTGGGTAGTTGGATGGGTTGTGATTAGCATGTTAGGAGGGGATAGCATGTTATAGGGTTGCCCAACTCACTGAGTAATCTTAGATTGCTCACCCTTTTCCACAACTATTTTTCTTGCAGGGAAAGTTAAGAGGATAGTACCGAGTGTAATGGATCGGATAAGATGTTTTCGTGCTGTGTTGCAAAGTCCTTGTTTCTTTTCTTTTTATTCGATTGTTTTCGCATTAAGTTGGATCCAACGTTGTTTTCTTTTCGTGTTTTATTGATATTTGTAAACATTATATTATATAATAAATCGATTATTTTCATATATAATTCGGACAAGTGGAGCTGGTTCGGATTAGTCCGGGCCAGCATAATGCCGTGTATGTACTGAGGGTTGCAAAGCCTAAGGAATGTACGTAGCGGATAGGCGGCTACTGGTGGACTGGCTGGGGATCCTAATTCGTTGGTGGAACCTTGGCTAGATCGCAGGCAATCGTCTGATTGTGACGACCTCCGGGCCGGTCCGCGGTTAGTCCGGCCGTGTGAACGGTTCAGGGGCGTTACAACCCCATTGCTCATGAAGACCAGATTGACTACATCCTTGGAGGTCTTCCTGATGACTATCGCCAAATCATTGATCAGATCGAAGGACGTGATTGAAACAACCCTTCCCGTTCTTTTTTTATATATATAATTATAATAATATTGATTCACTAAAGGTCCCATACCCACGAACAACTTAGCGACAATCAACAACAACGGATAACAAAACAATTCCATTAAACCAATAAGAATTTCAACAATAACAATCCTATAACCAACAATGCAATAATCCAGAACCACCAATGAAATAACCAAGTTTCAACATCCTACAATGTTCTATCAACTCATCACTAGTAACCTAACAATAGCTAGACCATAATCAATCAAGCCTCTAGAACATCCTCCTCCTCATCGCCTTGATTCCACGATCACACTTTGCCTTTACCTGCACCAGAAACACATATTGAGATGCATGAGTATTGTCATAACACACAGTGAGGCCATCCTCCCATCTACTGGGCTATACACACAAGCAACTGAGATTCCATTGTTAATCTAAAGAAATAAACACAATCAACACATCAAACAAGGCAAAACTCAACATCGGATAAGATTGGTGTCGATCGACGCTAGCACAACTGGTGTCGATAGACACTGCTTTTGAAAACGCGAACTGCACGAATCCGAACGTCGATCCTCCGTTTCAAATCATCCCGAAACCGTCCCAAACTCTCCCAAACACCTCACGAACCTATGGGAAACACAAAAACAACAAATGCAAGCAAGCAAACGCCACAAATAAACAAAGAACAACCAAACAAAAGAGATCTCAGGCTTAGATCAGCCATGGTCAAGCACTCACCTCTTTTGCAGGAAGATTTGGTTGAAAAACGATGGAAACAACACCTCAAGAAGCTTCTCCTTCATTCCCAGCAACAACTCTCCCTTCTACAACTACATATCTCACCAAAAAGAAGCCAAAAAACCTCACAACTCACAAACTCTCTCTTTTCTCTCTTTCTTCTGCAAACAACGACATAAACACTTTCTAAACCCTCAATTCGTCGCTTCCCACTTATATATTAGGTTTAGATAACTCAATTAAGCCAAACCAAACCAGAATCGCGAATTAAAACAAACTTGTCAAACCCAGAAATATTGGTGTCGATCGACACACCCATGGTGTCGGTAGACACCCACTCCAAAAATGCAATATCCGGTCCGCGGATGTTACAGTGATACTGCTCCGAAAATCACCGAGGTGCATGAAAAACTGATTAACCATGAACTAAAACTTCAAAACATGGTTAATCTCGCCACCTCTGTTCCGGCGACTGCACATGTAGTCTCTTCTAAAGCTTCTGGTTTCAACCATCACACAGGTTACCAGCCACGACCTGGATCGCAGGGATAACAACATAACAACTCCTCTCGTGGTACAGGTCGAGGCTATCAGGGTAGGTGTCAAATTTGTGGCGTCTATGGCCATATCGCACGTCGGTGTTCAAAGCTTCAGACTGGTGGTGGATATTATCCATCTCATGGTGGCTATAATACGTCCGATGGTCCACCCTCTTCTCCCATGACAATGTGGCAACCGCAAGCAAATGTTGCTATGGCTCCGCCTTACAACCTGGGCAACTGGATCATGGACTCCGCGGCAACACATCACTTGATGTCGGATCTGGCCAATCTGTCGGTTCTTCAACCTTACACTGGTGGTGAGGAAGTCACCATCGCAGATGGTTCCAGAATACCAATTTCACATACTGGTTCCGCTTTGCTCTCTACTCCTTCTGGTCAACTTGCTATTAATAATGTGTTATCTGTGCCAAATGTTTGCAAAATCTCATCTCAGTGTATCATGGGCCTAGTTAGAGGTCGTGAGGCCCATAAAGAAAGGTGATCCCATGGGCCCAGAGGGAACATGGGGCCCACTGAGAGCTGGCGGTCAGAGCGTTACAAATAGTATCAGCGCCGAACCCAGATGAGTGTGGAGCCGAATGGGCTCACACGGTCGGGGGTGACGATCTTGGTGCGCAACATGGACGTTACGATCTGTTAGTGGGGATGAATTGTTACACCCTTTTTTGCGGAGGGGTTTAAATGAATTGATTTGGCCACCTATGTCACTAAAGTGCATTTATCTTTTCGGTTAAGAGTTCTGAGAGAACTCTACAGTTAAGCATGTTTATGCTGGAGTAATCTCAGGATGGAGGACTTTCTGGGAAGTGATCGTCGGAACAGTGCGAGTGAGGACAAAACACAGGAAAAATCATGTGATGATTTGTAGGGCCAAATCAATTCTTTTAAACCTCTGCGCAAGTCTCTGAAACCGGGGTGTCACAATTCATCCTCACTAACAGATCGGAACGTCTTCGTTACGCACCAAGACCGTCACCCCCTACAGTGTGAGTCCACTCGGCTCTATACTCGTCTGGATTCGACTCTCATACCAAACTGAAACAATCTTACCCATTTTTTTTAAAAATAAATGTCATTGTCAATTAAAAAACATTTAAAAAGCCAATGCTCATGGTTCGAACTCAAAACCTCTAATAATTAAAGCATATGATGTAACCAATTGATCCGACAACTATATATAAGATAAAGTTAAACTTTTAATATTATATGACTAGGTTTTACCCCGTGGTACACCAAGTGTCTATTATTTTGTTGATATGATATTGTAATGGTTTAGAGGTGCTTGTAGTTGAATTGAATCTATATATATATATATAGCGTACTTGTTTACATCCAATTAATGACAGTTAATGCCCATTGTATCTTAGGAAATATCTAATTTGCATGCCAAATTTTTAGGGCTGAGTTTGACAAAAAGAATTTATAACCCAAATTATGTAATCACACCCTCTTAATCACATCCCTATAATATAGCAACTAATTCAAATGAATACATCTTAAGAAATATCTAATTTTGCGTTTAATAAACGATTACATATTTGGTTATATCTTATTAGTTTTAAATGTACACTATTAAACCAATAATATCAATTGAGAATCATAATAAGAATATGTCATATCATTCATTCCTAACTTATAAATAACCATGATGAAACTCGCTAGCATCTGTTCTTTGACTGCTCTTACGCCACAGAGGTTTGGACTTACTTTACTACACGAGCTCGTATATCCCCTCCGGTGGATTTTGAGGCTAGAGGTAGATGGTTGAAGAACCCTTCGAGAGACAAGAATATAGTTATGATTTTGCGTTTAGCTCATCAAGCCTCAGTGTATGCTCTCTGGAGGGAACAAAATTTCAGGCTTCACAATGCCACATCTCGTCCTGCCTCTCTTCTGCTCATAGAAATTAAGAACACCATCAGACTGCATTTGGGTCCCCTAACGCTCAACCAACGAATTTTGCCTCCAGCTCCTACTCTCCTCGTTACATGGTTTGGTGTTTTCCATTAAGACTGTTGATATATTTCCTCCTCCTTTATGTAGGTGTTACTCGTTATAGGAGGCACCTTTGTTTGTAACCAGTTTCAAGTAAAAAATAAAAAATGTCAAATCCTTCTATAGTCATCCCAATGTACTTCTGTCGTGCTCACTGAATCAACCTTATTTATTTTCATAATGGGCTTAATGGGCTTTGTATTTTGAGCTTTACTTAAAACCATTATACATTTAAGAGTCCTTCATTAAATAATACTTACCAAAATTTTCATTCTCCTTCTTCTTTCTCTCTGATTTTGCTTACTTGACCACAAAGTAGCCGAGAAGTAACACTGGCGAAGGAAGAAAACAAGAGAGGAGTAATGGAAATCGCAAAGGAAGATAGCTCATGAGGTCGAAGGCATGAAGAACGATGCTCTTCGCTTTGGTCTTCACGGCGTTAAGAGCGATATCATCGGATCTCACCCTCTCGATTCAGCCTACGAATCTGTAAGCAATTTCAACATTGAAGGAAGTGAACAAAAATTAGGCTAAGAAACGAAAATTAGTGTGTTTGATTTGGTTCATTTCTTTGTAAATTTGAGAACTCTGTTGTTTGAATTTCTGAAATTAGGGTTTGTTTTGTTTCAGGGAAAGAAATCAGAAGAAGAAATGAAGAGGAAAGTGATTATGCATACTTATGGAGCTGCTCTTCCTTTGAAGATGGATCTTGATAGGCAAATCCTTTCTAGGTATGGATCTTTTAACCAGTAGCATTATATAGGTTCTATAGATTACTGTTAAGATTGAAATATTGTTAATATGGCTGTTCTGAATTTTCAAGTATTGTCTTCAGAAATGTTTAGATGATGAATCATCATAATTGGTTATTATATCAGAACTTGGAATCATAAACCGCAGAGTGGACACTTTTTTAGATTTGAAGACTTTTAGATTTTTGGTATTCACATAGAGCTGCTTCAACTTCCTATGGTGAAGTGAATATTTTATCTTTTTTGTTTTGCTCTATGGAGTATTCAGGTTTCAGAGACCTCCGGAACTAATTCCGTCGTCAATGCTTGGCCTTGAAGTCTACACAGGAGCTATAAATGAATTTGGTTTTGAGGATTACTTGAATGGAAAATTGTTCTTTTACAGCTCTATTCCATTTTGGTTGTGCCTTACAACTTCATCTACTGGTCCTCTACTGGTCGTCTACTCCTACAATCACTAAGTGACTATAGAATTACTCAGTTCGTACTAGGAGAAAAGTGTTTCAGCTTTTCTTTATTTTCCCTAGTTTTCATCATTTATTGTTCTTCTGATTGTTCTAATCATGGTATCTAATCCGCAGATCCTCGTGAATCCGAGAGGCGCAAACCAATATACTTTCACCACGGCATGGAAGTTCGGTGTAACACCCGTGAACCAAAACTGTGCGTTTTGGGTAAGGGTGTTAATCGACACCAAGGGGGTGTCGGTCGACACCAATGTTTTCTGATTCGACCAGTTCGATTTAATTATCGATTTGGACCGGGTTGGTTTAGGAAAAACCATTAAACCGAGATATTTAAGTGTTTTGACGACCAGAAGGGTTTGGGGGAAGTTTCTCTTGTCGCCGTTTAACGCTTTTGAGAGAAAAAGAAGAAAAAGAGAGTTCTTGAGATTTTTGGTGAGATTGGTGAGATTCCTTGCTGTTCTTGAGAGATCCAAGGCTGGGAATGATCTAGAAGCTTGCTAGGAGGGTTGGATTCGATGCTCTTGGTCTGAATCTTCCTGCAAAGAGGTGAGTGCATGACCATAGCTAATCTAAGCCCTTGATTTCCTTGTTCTTGCTTGTTTGTTGTTTTTTTGTGTGTTTTCTTGCTGGGGATTGGATTATACAGGTTCCTAATGATGTTTCCGGCATGAGTTTTGAGCTTTGGATGGTTTGGAGGAGATTGGGAAGCGAGATACGACTTTCGGCTACGTGCGGATCGTAGTTGGAGGTGGAGTGTCGATCGACACCACTTGGTGTCGGTCGACACCAGCAAAATGGGCATCGATCGACACTGTGGGGTAGTGTCAGTCGACACCAATGTCAGTGTCCGTCTCGCTGGAAGGGAGGTATCGGTCGACACCTCCCTTCCAGCGAGACGATGTTCGTTTTTCCTGGTTTGTGTGTTTTGATAGTTAATTGTTTAGAACATTGGAATCACTGTCGCTTGTGTGTATAGCCCAGTAGATGGGAGGATTGCCTCACTGAGTGTTTATCAAATACTCATGCATCTCAATTTGTGTTTGCGGTGCAGGTAAAGGCAAAGTGTGATCGTGGAAACAAGGTAATGAAGAGGAGGATGTTCTAGGGACTCGATTGGTTGCTGTCTGATGTTGTTAGGTTGCTAGAGTTGGGTCTTTAGAACTTGCTAGGTTGCCGGTTCCTTGTTTCTTGTTGTTTGACATTGGATATTGGTTATTTATTATTATTGAATATTTATTGGATATTTGTATTAGTTATTCCGTTGTTGATTGTGATTGTGGTTAGGTGGCTAGTGGGTATGGGACCACTAGTTGTAGTTTATTATTTATTATTTATTTTTTTAAAAACAAAACGAGTCAGGTCGTTTCAGTTTGGTATCAAAGCCCTTACGGTTCTAGGTTTGGGTTCACTAGGTTTCTGTTGTGATGTTTGAGATTGCATGTATTCATTGATTATGTGAGTTAGTCAATTGTGTGTGTCATGAAGTCCTAGAACATCCTCTTCGAGCATACAATGTGATTCCACGGTGAGTTTATGTTTTTGTGGTTTGTGTTATGTTAAGATTGCTTGTTAGCCTCTGTTCTTGGAAGTGTAGTGGTTAAAGGTGTTTGAGTTGTTGGTCGTGGACGTGGTCGTGGCCGGACGGGTTTCCGAGGCCAGCGAGTGTGTGGTCCAGAGTTCCACGAGGAGGTATGTCGTAGGATTGCAAGCTTATCAGGAGTGACCAGAGGGGTTAGCCGGTGAACGTGCCGGGGGTGCTGGGAACCCAAGTGTGGGGTTACAGCAGGTGGAGCCCAGGGTCGAGATGATCACTTGGCATATCTGTTGGCGTGCTGTGGGAGCGGTTACCGAGAGGGGTACCAGTGCAGGCTCCAGTGTACCGCATGTGGCAGGGTGCAGCCGAGGGCTGCGGATGTTGAGGTCTATCCATTTATTGTTAGGAGGATGGAACAGTTGTAGATGAGCGGTATGAGATTTTTCTCGAGAGGTATCGAGCCTAGAAGGGCAGTGATGTATCTGCATTTTACTTGTTTTAGATCCTCATTTGCATTCACTTTAGCATCATTTCATCGTGTGTTTGTAGCATTTGCGTCTCATTCTTGCATAAATTCACTCACTTAGTAGTTTTCCATTAGCATTGCATACATTGTTGCATATGGAGTTGTTATCAGGTTTTGGAGAGCTTTTGGGAACACGAAGCTGGGAAGACGAAGTGAAGCAGAGGAAGTCGAACCAAGGCAGAATGACCAACTGAAGCGGAATCTAGCCTAACGCATGCAGAGCAGAAGACAAGGCGGAGCGACTGACACAAGAGGCAGAGCTCGATCGAGCTGATTGAAAGAAAGGACGGTCGAGCTGTCTGAGACAAAGAAGAGCTCGATCGAGCTGAAGTGGAACGCGAAACCAAAGCTGGACAAGAGGAGAAAGCATAGCTCGATCGAGCTGTTGGAAGCAGAGGAGAGCGAGATCGTGCTAAGCATCAACCGACTTAAAAATCGTTGACTTTGACTAGGGTTTTCACAAGTTTAGTATAAATATGTCTCATTTGTTTAGACTTGAGAAGCTCCTTTTTAGCTATTTTTAGAACTTCTCTCAAGAAACAAAACGTGTTTAAGGCTTTGTAATTCGAATTCTCTTTTAATCTTTCAAGTTTTTATAGTTTTACATCTCTCTTTTATGCTTTAGTTTATATAATCTTGTTAATCTCTCTTTAATCTCTTTTCATAATGTTGCTTATTGAATTTTCTGGGTTTGGGTTCTTGAGCTTCATGATTTCTGAGTAGTGTTCTTAAAGTTCTTGAGGTTGGGTGAGATCCATGAGGTTTTCTTAGTCTTTTCTAGGGTTTTGATGTTTAAATCTTTTAGATCCCTTCTGGATTAGTGTTCTTCATGCTAGCTTCTTTCTGATCATCTGAAGCTTGACCCGAGGCATTTCCACCCGAGAGGGCTTGGTGAAATGTCTGATCTAGCTAATACCGGAGATTTACGTGCCTAGCCTAAGAGATTAGTTGTCTAGGGTGTTTATTGACATTGATTGATTGGTTGTTAATGCCTGCCTTGTTATGCTTCGCTAAAGAGATTTAGGTCTGGAGGTAACTTGGCTTGAGGGTCTCTGTCACGAGAGTGGATTGACCTGTTGTTGAATCTTTCGTCTAGGGATAGCTTTGTTTAAAGTTTTATCGAATCTTTGTATTAAGACTAAGTTACTTCATGGATCATTGATACCCAGCCTCACGAGCTCTCTTTTATCATCTGTTTGCATCAGTTTACGTTTTGCTTGTTTCGCTTAGCTTTGCTTACTTTTGTTAGTCACTGCTTAGCTTTTGTTAGTCACTGCTTACTTTTGTTGGTCACTGCTTAGCTTTGTTAGTCACTGCTTAGTTTTGCTATTAGTTCTCCTTTTCTTTTGTTGCTTGCTCACTTAGGTTGTTAGAAAATCAAAACTAAGGTTCGCTTGACTTAGCTAGATTTGATTGCATCTTTTGTGGTTAATAGCTCACCCATTTGGTTTGACACCCTTTGTACTACAATGACAATTTAAGTGCTTAGGGAATTGAACTTCAGTAGAGAAGTAAAATCTTACTATCAGGGAAATAGGTGGACATATGTTTTTGCAGCAGATATTTTGCTGTTTGGTGGTTAATCCAGTTGGATGTTAGAAGTTGAGTAGGTAGGTGTAACATTGCAATGTTATACTCAGACCACATGAGGTACTTTTGGTCAAAAGATGTTTATAGTCGTTAAGGATTGTTGCTCCTGAAGGGATGGTGGTTTTCACAGAATACCGATAGCTCGAGGGGGTGTGGGCTCCGAGAGTGGCAGAGGGGATGATGTTCTCCTGAGGGGATAATTAGTTCCTCTGATACCGAGATATTGAGGATTATGGTCCAAGAGTGAGACGGTATAACTCGAAGACGGTGGTCTGAGAGTGAGATCGGTATGGCTCGAAGGTTGCGACCTAAGGGTGGAAAGTTGGGAGCAATCAATGCCTAAGACGTGTGATACAAGACTCGGTGGTGAGTCTTATACGGGGATAGATATGATGGCTTCACAAGCTGGCGATCGCTTCTCTCTTGTGAAGGAAAGATGGTCGATGATGTAGATCTGACACGATGGCGGTCGCTTCTCTCGTGTGGGATCGATAAAGGGGAAGTGTTGGCGGAGCGAAGTACACCACAGAGATGTGATTGGTCTCTGATATAGTACACGAACTAAGCCTTGTGGAATCTCACACACAAGACAAAGAACAAGCTTATTCTCTTAAGAACACTTAAAGAGAAGAAGAAAGAAAATTCAGCGTTTTATTAATAATCAAAGGTGAAATTCGTACAACTGTTTCAGGGGGACTTTATAATAGTCCTTTAGCTAGCCCTAAGGTCGAAAATAAATGCAAAATAATACAACAAAGGAAAGCAAATAAAATCAAACACAAACCATTGTTTTTGGAAAGTAAATAAACTAATTAAAGAAAATATAAAGCAAACTTGATCTCTCTTGATGAGCACGCCTTCTAGCCGTTGTTGGGGGTTGGTGGAACCTGCAAGGATCGAAAATATTGAATAGAACTTACCTGGATACGATCTAGGTCCAATAGACGTTCTCTGAACTACTTCTTGTACTACTTGATGAACTACTTCAGGGTTCTTGTCTTGTACTGGCTTGTTGGCTTGTTTACTGAAGTAAGGGTCTTCCAGGAGTTCCTCTAGAGTATCTTGATCAGCCTCTTGATGCTCGTTCATGTCCTCTATATCTTGGTCTTGATCTTCACTATCTTGATCGGAGGTGTAGCTTGTATCACACGTCTCTTGCAGCTCCAATGTCTTCTCTTGGATTCTTGAGGTTCCTTGACCTGCCAAAAGAGGTTTCATACCTGGGGAACTGGTCTGATCAAGGCTCATTTGGGTGAAGGCTTCAGCAAGCTCTTCCTCGATAATGTGATCATGTCCATTATGGTGGCATGATGGTGGTACAGACCAGTTGACCTCCTTCAGCTCTAGGGAGCTTACGATGTCTTGAATGGCTAGGTTAAACCTCGTCCTTAGCTGTTTAGCCTTTGATCGTGTCATAGAGCCTTCTCGTACTTCTGGTACAGGATGTGGTACAGGATCTGGTTCAACGGTTTGGTTTGTAGGATCGATGTCCGCATCATTCTCTCCCTCTTCAGAAGGTTTTGTCCTCAAAACTGAATCTCCTGGATCATAAGCGGTTAAGTCAGCTACATTAAAAGTGTGAGAAATTTTTACCTTATTTGGTAGCTCCAAACGGTAGGCATTGTCATTGATCTTATCAAGAAATTTAAATGGACCGTCGTGTTGGAAATCTCTCAGGCCTCATATGCAACCAAACCCAATCTCCCGGTTTGAACAACATCTCCTTTCTTCCCCAATCAGCCTTGCGTTTGTTTTCGGCATTCTTCTTTTCCAAATTTGCTTTGGCCTTGTCATGTAACTTCTTGATGATTTCTCCTCTTCTTAGCCCATCTTGGCAAACCTGTTCTATCTGAGGCAATGGTGCTAAATCTAATGGAGACAAAGGGTTAATTCCATAGACATCTCGAAAGGAGATAGTTTTGTAGCCGAGTGGACAGCACGATTATAATCAAATTCAATAAAAGGAATACAATCAACCCATGTTGCCATATTTTTACCAAGAGTGGCTCTAAGTAAAGTAGAGAGAGTTCGGTTTACCACTTCAGTTTGTCCATCCGTTTGGGGATGACAAGTTGTAGAGAATAGAAGCTTGGTACCTAACTTTCTCCAAAGTGTCTTCCAAAAGTGACTCAAAAACTTGGTGTCACGATCAGAGACTATTGTCCTTGGGATTCCATGGAGACGCACCACTTCCTTGAAGAACAAATTTGCGGTTTGAGTCGCATCATTGGTCTTGTCACATGGGATGAAGTGTGCCATCTTGGAGAACCAGTCCACAACAACAAAGATTGAATCCTTGTGTTTAATCTTTGGCAATCCTAAGACAAAGTCCATAGAAATATCTACCCAAGGGGCGTTAGGAATAGGTAATGGTAAGTAAAGACCATGAGGATGTAACCTGGATTTTGCTTTGTGACAAACAATGCATCGGGCACAAAATCTCTCAACATGTTTCTTCAGATGGGGCCAAAAGAAGTGTTCCATTACAACGGCCAAGGTCTTGTCGACACCAAAGTGACCCATCAAACCTCCACCATGTGCTTCAGTAAGTATCAATTCTCGCATGGAGCCTTGAGGAATACACAACCGCTTGTCTCTAAATAGAAACCCATCTTGCAAGTAGAATTCTTGATATGCTCCTTTGCCATACTCCTTGTAGCACTCTCCTAATTCTGGATCATCTTTGTACAACTCTTTGATATGCTCAAAACCCATTACTTTAGCCTCCATAGTAGCTATAAGAGCATGCCTCCTTGACAAAGCATCAGCAACCACGTTCTCTTTGCCCTTCTTATACTTTATCACATATGGGAACGTCTCAATGAACTCCAACCACTTCGCATGTCTCCTCTTAAGTGAAGTCTGACCCTTGAGGTGCTTGAGGGTTTCATGATCGGTGTGAATGATGAATTCCTTGGATAACAAGTAATGTTGCCACGTTTCCAGTGCTCGACCTAAGGCATAAAGCTCCTTGTCGTAGGTCGGATAGTTCAACGTAGGTCCACTCAACTTCTCACTGAAGAAAGCCACGGGTCTTTTCATCTGATGTAGTACAGCTCCAATTCCCAAACCTGATGCATCACACTCTACTTCAAACATAACTTCAAAATCTGAAAGGGCTAATACTGGTGCTTGTGTGAGCCTCTCTTTCAATATGTTGAAGGACTTTTCTTGAGCTTCTCCCTATGAGAAAGGCACATTTTTCTTGATCACGGCAGTCATTGGTGCAGCCACTGTACTAAAATCCCTGACAAACCTCCTGTAGAAGCTCGCGAGACCATGAAAGCTGCGAACGTGTCCAATCGAAGTTGGAGTAGGCCATTCTCTTATTGCCTTAATCTTCTCCTCATCCACCTGTAGGCCCTGTTTACTCACTATAAAAACTAAGAAGACACACTTATCGGTACAAAAGGAGCACTTCTTTAGGTTAGCATAAAGGCCTTCCTTCCGAAGTGTTTTCAAAATTAACCCTAGATGTTTAATGTGATCAGAATGGCACTTACTGTAAATAAGTATGTCATCAAAATAAACAACAACAAATTTACCAATAAATGACCTTAGAACCTGGTTCATTAGTCGCATGAAGGTGCTTGGGGCGTTGGTTAACCCAAATGGCATGACAAGCCACTCATAGAGACCTTGCTTGGTTTTAAGCGCGGTCTTCCACTCGTCTCCTTCCCTCATTCGAACCTGGTTATAGCCGCTCCTTAAGTCAATTTTGGAGAAGACGATTGCACCACTTAACTCGTCCAACATGTCGTCTAGTCTTGGAATGGGATCTCGATACTTGATGGTGATGTTGTTGATTGCTCGACAGTCTACACACATCCTCCATGTACCATCCTTCTTTGGAACTAAGAGTACTGGTACCGCACACGGGCTGAGACTCTCTCTGATGTACCCTTTATCCATTAGTTCACGCACTTGCTTCTCTAACTCCTTAGACTCCTCTGGATTCATTCGGTAAGCTGGTTTGTTGGGTAGAGCAGAACCTGGTACAAGATCGATCTGATGTTCAATGCCACAAATAGGGGGTAATCCTGGTGGTATCTCCTCTGGAAACACGTCCTTGTATTGACCTAGTACAGCTTGTACTTCAGCGGGTAGTTCAAGCTCACTTGTACCTGTACTTAAACATTCTTTGAACATCATTAGTAGCACGGTGCCCTTGGCCCTCATGGTTTTACAAACCTCAATGGATCTTAAATAAAGGTTAGAAGTCCTTACCTCGACCTCTTTGTTCATGTGTTTTTGCAACTCATGAACTTCAGAAGGACTTAAAGGGGCAAGGTTGAACTTACAGTCATTGTGCGTGAAAGTGTAATGGTTTGTTCGACCGACGTGAGTTGTAGCTCGGTCAAACTGCCATGGTCTTCCAAGAAGAAGATGTCCGGCTCTCATTGGAACTACATCGCAAATGACTTGATCTTGGTATTTCCCAACGCTGAATGATACAATAACTTGTTCAGCAATATTCAGCTCGGTGTCATTGTTCAGCAACCTAAGTTTGTATGGCCTCGGGTGCTTTGTTTTCTGAAGACCTAACCTGTCCACCATATACTTGCTAGAAACATTAGTACAAGAACCTCCATCAATAATCAAATTACATACCTTGTTCTTGATTTTGCATCGAGTATGGAAAATATTTTCCCTTTGAACTTTCTCCTTGGGGTTGACAAGTACACTCAGAATACGTTGGATCACAAGGAGTTCTCTTGTGTCTGGATACTCCACGTCATTCTCCGGATCAGTCTGGTACTCATCTTGCTTGTCTTGAGACTCATAGTCTCCACTAGGCGTGACAATCATCACCCTTTGGTTCGGACATTCTCTCGCCATGTGTCCCCTGCCTTGACATTTAAAACAAGTAATGTCACGGGTACGAGATTGACTAGTGTTAGGGAACTTACCTGGTTTGGGTTTAGAGGTTTTAGGTGCCTCATTAGACTTGTTCTTGAACCTAGAGTCATTTTCCACGATCTTGCCTTTGTCCATGCTCCGGTTGTTGCTTGCATTCCAAGGCGTGTTGTTTCTAGTACGGTTTCTTAAAGACATCTTACGCTGGATTTGCTGCTCCACTTGTACAGCCTTGTGAAGTAGTTCATGTAGGCTGTTGTAGTTCGATATCTCCACCTTTCGGGCTATACGCTCTTGTAAGCCATCAATGAATTGAGCTATTAGGGACTCACTCGATTCTTCCAGCTCCAAGGAGTTCATGAGCTTCTCAAACTCCTCAAAATACTCATCCACAGTCCTTGTTCCCTGAGACAATTTTCTAAAACGTTTTTGTAAGTCTCGTTGATAATGATCAGGAACATACCTCAACCTTAAAAGGTACTTCATATCTCCCCAACTACTGATGGTAGCAAACTGCTGCCTCCTTCTATCGGGTACCGTCCTATCCCACCATGATAAGGCATTGTCAGTGAGCTGCGCCGATGCAAGGGCTACCTTTCGGGCTTCTCCATAGCCATAACATTGGAATATGTATTCCATACGTCTCTCCCAGTCCATGTAAACCTCCGGGTTAGACTTTCCTGCAAAAGTAGGAGGTATTAGTTTAACATCTCGATTTTGTTCTCGTGGTTCTACCTCTCTAGCACGGTTCCGCATCAAAGTATCTTCTCTCCGCTGATGTTGATGCCTTAATGGGTCTGGTGGTGGATCATCATCATCATCCATGTCAATGGATTCGTCTTCCACATCGCGGACATTCCTTTGTTCTGGATCTGGTCCAACGTCAACCCTCGCCTGAGGGTTCTCCAAACGGCCTATCTTATCTCCAAGTCCTCTCAACTGCTCTGTTAGGGTTCTCATCATTTGCAACATGGCGTCTTGGGGTATTTCTGCGTTTTCTCCCATAGTGATTGTCTAGAACAGATCTGCGCTTAGACAAAAACAACAAAGGATCAACGTATCACAGGAATTGAAAAAGAAAAAAGAAAAAAAAATGAAATTAACTTTTTTTTTTTGAAATATTACGATTGATAAGCAGTATTTAGACAATAAAAGCAATGAAACAAAAGCTGAAAAACGAAATAATAATAATAACTTTTTTTTTTTACTGCGAGATGAACTAGTACATCAACTAATACAGAAACTGAAACAGACGACTTAAGGAAACAAATTGCGATTTTTTTTTTTGATTTAAGGTTTGTAAATAAAAAGCTAAACAACTTAGAGACACGGCTGTGGAAAAAAAAAGAACTAGGATTTTTTTTTTTTATTTTATAAAATAAAACAAAAGCTACAAATCAAATGAGAGTAAATGGAAAAGATAAACCTGGCAAGGGAACAACATGAACTGTGCTCTGATACCAGATGATAGAAGACTCGGTGGTGAGTCTTATACCGGGATAGATATGATGGCTTCACAAGCTGGCGGTCTCTCCTCTCTTGTGAAGGAAAGATGGTCGATGATGTAGATCTGACACGATGGCGGTCGCTTCTCTCGTGTGGGATCAATAAAGGGGAAGTGTTGGCGGAGCGAAGTACACCACAAAGATGTGACTGGTCTCTGATACAGTACACGAACTAAGCCTTGTGGAATCTCACACACAAGACAAAGAACAAGCTTATTCTCTTAAGAACACTTAAAGAGAAGAAGAAAGAAAATTCAACGTTTTATTAATAATCAAAGGTGAAATTCGTACAACTGATGCAGGGGGACTTTATAATAGTCCTTCAGCTAGCCCTAAGGTCGAAAATAAATGCAAAATAATACGACAAAGGAAAGCAAATAAAATCAAACACAAACCATTGTTTTTGGAAAGTAAATAAACTAATTAAAGAAAATATAAAGCAAACTTGATCTCTCTTGATGAGAACGCCTTCTAGCCGTTGTTGGGGTTGGTGGAACCTGCAAGGATCAAAAATATTGAATAGAACTTACCTGGATACGATCTAGGTCCAATAGACGTTCTCTGAACCACTTCTTGTAATACTTGATGAACTACTTCAAGGTTCTTGTCTTGTACTGGCTTGTTGGCTTGTTTACTGAAGTAGGGGTATTCCTGGAGTTCCTCTAAAGTATCTTGTACAAGGCAAGTGGTTTGAGTTGGCGGCTCGCAAAGCATTTGATGCGGTGAATCAGAATATGCGAACGTATGATACTTGTTTGTTTTATTACACTCATATTGATGATTTGCTGTGGAGAATTGCTAAGCGAGAAGCTAATTTTGTAATAAGCTATCTTGTTGAAGTTTACTTAAGAGTCAAGTTACTAGAGGTTGTTGGATGGACAAGAGGTGTTGATATGCGGGTGGTGGTGAGTTGTTGTCAGCATACTTGATTATTAGTCTAGTAGAGTTGAGGAATATAATAGGGGATTCTTACGTCTTATCACTTGACCGTGGAGAGCGTTGGTGTTGTTCGTCAAGTAGAAGGACGAGGTATGGGTTTATGAGTTCGTGGTGATGCCGTTGGGTTCACAAATGCGCCAGGAGAGTTTATGAGGTTGATGAACAACATGTTTCAGGAGTATCCAGACATGTCTGTCATCATCTTCATCGACGACATCCTGGTTTATTCTAAGAGTCCTGAGGAAAATGCATTTGAGAGCAGTTCTGGAGAAGCTGCGTGAGCAGAAGTTGTTTGCTAAGTTGAGCAAGTGTAGTTTCTGGCAGCGTGAGATGGGTTTTCTGGGTCACATTGTGTCTGCAGATGGGGTTTCTGTAGATCCGGAGAAGATTCAGGCTTTCAGGGATTGGCCTAGACCACAGAATGCCACAGAGATCTGGAGTTTTCTTGGGTTGGCAGGTATTACAGGAGATTTGTGCAGGGGTTTGCGAGCAGAGCACGTCCTGTGACAAAGTTGATGGGGAAGGATGTTCCTTTTGTCTGGTCACAGGAGTGCGAGGAGGGCTTTGCAAGCCTGAAGGAGATGTTGACTACTGCTCTGGTGTTGGCTTTGCCTGAGCAGGGAGAACCCTATGTGGTTTATACAGATGCATCCAGAGTTGGCTTGGGGTGTGTGTTGATGCAGCATGAGAAGGTGATTGCCTATGCTTCGCGGCAGTTGCAGAAGCATGAGGACAACTATCCTACTCATGACTTGGAGATGGGTGCTGTAGTTTTTGCCCTGAAGATTTGGAGATCTTATCTTTATGGTACAAAGGTACAAGTGTTTACAGATCATAAGAGCCTGAAGTATATATTCACTCAGCCCGAGCTGAACTTGAGGCAGAGGCGGTGGATGGAGCTGGTGGCGGATTATGATCTGGAGATAGCCTACCATCATGGTAAGGCTAAGTTGGTTGCAGATGCCTTGAGTCGGAAGCGGGCGGCTTTGGCTCAGGAGCAGGATATGGATTCTCTGGTAGGAGAGATCAGTGTGTTGAGCTTGTGTGCGGTTTCTTAGGAGCCGTTGGGTTTGGTTGCAGCTGATAGAGCAGATTTGTTGAGCAGAGTGCGGTTGGCACAGGAGAAAGATTTGGTGCTGGTGAATGCCTCAAAGGATGAGGACTGAGAGTATCAGGTTTCGGTTAATGGTACCATCTTGGTGCATGGGCGGATTTGAGTGCCTAAGGATGAGGAGTTGAGGCAGGAGATCCTGAGAGAGACTCATGCGAGCATGTTCTCTATTCATCCAGGAGCAACTAAGATGTACCGTGATATCAAGAGGTATTATCACTGGGTCGGGATGAAGAAGGACGTGGCTAGTTGGGTTGCGAGGTGCGATGTGTGTCAGCTAGTGAAGGCTGAGCATCAGGTACCAAGTGGTCTGCTGAAGAGTCTTCCCATTCTAGATTGGAAGTGGGATATGATTACTATGGACTTCGTGGTGGGTTTGCCAGTTTCCAGGACGTTTGATGCGATTTGGGTATTTGTGGACCGGTTGACTAAGTCAGCACATTTTCTGGCCATTAAGAAGACTGATGGTGCAGCGGTCTTGGCTAAGAAGTATGTGAAGGAGATAGTCAGGTTGCATGGGGTGCCAGCGAGCATTGTGTCTGATAGGGATTCCAAGTTCTCTTCGGTGTTCTAGAGGGCATTTCAGGCAGAGATGGGCACTAAGGTGCATATGAGTACAGCTTATCATCCCCAGACCATTGGACAGTCGGAGAGGACGATCCAAACGTTGGAGGATTTGCTCAGGATGTGTGTGCTGGATTGGGGTGGCCATTGGGCAGATCATTTGAGCTTGGTAGAATTTGCTTATAACAAGAGTTACCAGGCGAGTATTGGCATGGCACCTTATGAGGCTTTGTATGGGAGGTCGTGTTGTACACCGTTATGCTGAACTCAGGTGGGGGAGAGGAGCATGTACGAGGTAGATTTTGTTCAGGAGACTTCGGAGAAGATTCAGGTTCTCAAGCTGAACATGAAGGAAGGTCATGATCGGCAGAGGAGTTATGCCAATAGGAGGAGGAGGAGAGATCTTGAGTTTCAGGTTGGAGATAGAGTGTACCTCAAGATGGCCATGTTGCGGGGTCCGAACAGGTCATTGACTGAGACTAAGTTGAGTTCGAGGTATATGGGTCCGTACAGAGTGATTGAGCGAGTTGGACCAGTGGCATATAGATTGGAGTTACCTGAGGTTATGCGTGCATTCCATAAGGTTTTCCATGTGTCTATGTTACGGAAGTGTCTCCACGAGGATGATCAGTTGTTGGCTAAGATTCCTGAGGATCTTCAGCCTAACATGACTTTGGAGGCGAGACCAGTGAAGGTTCTCGGGAGGAGGATCAAGGAACTTCGGAAGAAAAAGATTCCTTTGATGAGAGTCCTTTGGGACTGTGATGGTGTTGAGGAGAAGAATTGGGAGCCTGAGGCGAGGATGAAGGCAAGGTTTAAGAAGTGGTATGTGAAGCAACCCGCGACTTGAGCTTTCCTAGCCTGGTCCCATATGCAATCCGTGGCTGGAGCAGGAATGGAGTATTCCAGCCCATCTCTCTTGTTTACTTGGTCGCTTGGGGTGGTTGGTTGTGCGACTAAGTAACAAGATGAGGTGGTGTTTGGAGTACAAAGTTTCCGCGAGGCAGTGTGTTGGAGGAAAGTTTCATGTTTTGGAAGTTCTATAAGTGGAAAGTTTCCAGAAGTGGAAAGTGCTAAAAATGGAAAGTTTTATGTGAGTAAGAATTTGTCCATTTTAGTGGTAGAGAGCCTTGGAGGGGGCTTGTGTGGCCTTAGTGGCGGACTTTTGAGTCGTTGCGTCATGAGTGGCGGTCCTTCGAGTTATTGTGTGGCCTTTGTGGCGGGCTGTTTAGTCATTCTGTGGCCTTTGTGGCGGGCTTTTTAGCCATTTTGTGGCCTTTGTGGTGGGCTGTTTAGCCATTGTGTGGCCTTTTTGGCGGGCTGTTTAGCCATTGTGGCCTTTGTGGCGGACTGTTTAGCTAGAGTGTAGCCTTTGTGGCGGGCTGTTTAGCTAGAGTGCCTATTGAGGCGGTCCTTCGGGACAGATGGTCTTTGTGACGGTCCGTCGGGACGAGTGGCCTTGGTAGCGGTCCTTTTTAGGACATTTGTTTGGCCTTGGTGGTGGTAATGTTTAGGACATTTGTTTGGCCTTGGTGGTGGTCCTGTTTAGGACATTTGTTTGGCCTTTGTGGCGGCCCTTTTGGGCAGAGAGATGATCCTTGTGTGGTCATGAGGTATTCCAGTGAGGGGATATGTGGTTGGTAGGGCATCGTGTTGTCTTACGCGAGCCACGAGAAGAAAACCGAGATAGGGATAGGACAAACCGTGTTCAGAATTGTTTGCTCGCGGCTCTTGGAGGACTTAGGTTCTCCTAGTACCGTCATATTCTAAGACTTTGTGTCTTGGGAGTATGGCTGGTATATCGACTTCGGATGACGATCCGGGGGCGCGCTGTAGGGTTGCAACCCGAGAGACGAGTATTGGACTCCCTTATATACATTATGGCATGCGGGCTTAGGCCCGATGAGGAGCCAATATTATGGCATGCAGACTTCGGTCTGATGAGGAGCCAATAAAAAATCAAGATTTAGGCCTGTGAGTAAAAAGAAGAGTCCAAAAGTCGAGAGCAAATGATGCTTGGAGCGTGAGTCTATCGCCTAGAGGTGACCTTTCGTAGATCGGTCGGAGGAGTGCGGGCCGTGAAGACGGTCGCACAGGAGTCCTTGGCTGATGGTTGTTAGAGATTCGAGGACGAATCTATATTGGTGGGGGAGAATTGTAACACCCGTGAACCAAAACTGTGCGTTTTGGGTAAGGGTGTCGATCAACACCAAGGGGGTGTCGGTCGACACCAAAGTCTTCTGGTTCGACCAGTTCGATTTAATTATCGATTTGGACCGGGTTGGTTTAGGAAAAACCATTAAACCGAGATATTTAAGTGTTTTGTCGACCAGAAGGGTTTGGGGGAAGTTTCTCTTGCCTCACTGAGTGTTTATCAAATACTGATGCATCTCAATTTGTGTTTGCGGTGCAAGTAAAGGCAAAGTGTGATCGTGGAATCAAGGAAATGAAGAGGAGGATGTTCTAGGGACTCGATTGGTTGCTGTCTGACGTTGTTAGGTTACTAGAGTTGGGTCTTTAGAACTTGTTAGGTTGTCGGTTCCTTGTTTCTTGTTGTTTGACATTGGATATTGGTTATTTATTATTATTAGATATTTATTGGATATTGGTATTTGTTATTCCGCTGTTGATTGTGATTGTGGTTATGTGGCTATTGGGTATGAGACCACTAGTTGTAGTTTATTATTTATTTAAAAAAAAAACGGTCAGGTCGTTTCATTCGGCTAGGTCTCTCCAGAGGCCCAGCTTGCCCAAGTTTGATGTAAAGTCATATATTTCATCTCTAGGTCTGATCATATGCTTCAAAATACTCAATCTGAGTAAGATCATGTCATGAATTTTTCATATTTCCGAAAAAGAATCTACTCGTTTGTTTGATCTGTTCTCTACATTGTGTGTCCTCCTCTGCTATGAACATAAAAAAGGTTCAGTTTCATTCGGGATACTGACTCCAAACTTTGGATACTAGATTTTGTTCTTATAAAATAAGGAAGGTAAATAGATTAATACTAAATTACTAAACAAACAAAAAAAAAAAAAACAGAAGAACAAAGGAAAATTGTTTTAGTGTGACTCGGACTACTGCAACATCGGATTATTCTCAAACAAAACAAAAAATAAATTAAAAGAAAATTAAAAGAACCCTATTCTCCGTTTTTATTCGATCCCCAAAAACGAAATAGATTTCATAATAAATCTGTCATCTTCTCCGACGCCGCGATGGAGTCTCGACGGAATCCTCGCGCCGTAGTCGACCCAAAGGTCCGGCAAGTTGGTTTCTTCACATCATCTCAACCCGATTCTTCTTCTACTCAACAACAAACCGAGCCGATCTCCGCATCCGCATCCGCTTCTTCTCCTCCCGTTTCCACCATTTCTCCTTCCGGTAANTGTGGCTATTGGGTATGAGACCACTAGTTGTAGTTTATTATTTATTTAAAAAAAAAACGGTCAGGTCGTTTCATTCGGCTAGGTCTCTCCAGAGGCCCAGCTTGCCCAAGTTTGATGTAAAGTCATATATTTCATCTCTAGGTCTGATCATATGCTTCAAAATACTCAATCTGAGTAAGATCATGTCATGAATTTTTCATATTTCCGAAAAAGAATCTACTCGTTTGTTTGATCTGTTCTCTACATTGTGTGTCCTCCTCTGCTATGAACATAAAAAAGGTTCAGTTTCATTCGGGATACTGACTCCAAACTTTGGATACTAGATTTTGTTCTTATAAAATAAGGAAGGTAAATAGATTAATACTAAATTACTAAACAAACAAAAAAAAAAAAAACAGAAGAACAAAGGAAAATTGTTTTAGTGTGACTCGGACTACTGCAACATCGGATTATTCTCAAACAAAACAAAAAATAAATTAAAAGAAAATTAAAAGAACCCTATTCTCCGTTTTTATTCGATCCCCAAAAACGAAATAGATTTCATAATAAATCTGTCATCTTCTCCGACGCCGCGATGGAGTCTCGACGGAATCCTCGCGCCGTAGTCGACCCAAAGGTCCGGCAAGTTGGTTTCTTCACATCATCTCAACCCGATTCTTCTTCTACTCAACCACAAACCGAGCCGATCTCCGCATCCGCATCCCCTTCTTCTCCTCCCGTTTCCACCATTTCTCCTTCCGGTAACTCACTCTCCCCAGTCATGATTCCTCCTCCTCGTCTCAATTCCTCTGATACCTTCCCTCTCCGCAACGCCGCCGCTGGTGCTACCTCAGCCGTCTCTCCCTCTTCGTTTTCTTACTCCAACCGCCGCGATTTCCCTGACGGATCAACGACGGCGTCTCCTGGACGCCATTCCAGGGGTAGTTTCGTCAAATCGTCTGCTCCCGTTGCGTCGTCGCTTCCTGGTATCGGGATGGATTCTATGGCCGCGGCTAAATCTAGTAGTGTTCCTGCTAGTGGATTAACCACTGTCTCCGTCGTTACCATGCCTCCTGGACTTGCTGGTACTCTCACTTTGATCCTGGAATCATTAATTTCTTTGATTCTGCTTTGTTTGTAGTTGTAGTGATTGCGTTTTGAAATCATTTGGTTCTAAAGGATAGTGAAGGCTAATGGAAATCGCAATGTTGTTCTTATGATTAAATTGCAGAGAACGCTAGTGGCATGGAGGTGCAGAGTGACCAGAAGAAGAATTCTAAGTCATTGAAAGAGAAAACTACAAAAGCTGAGAGACGAGCTATTCAAGAAGCTCAGAGAGCTGCTAAAGCAGCTGCAAAAGGTGATTTTTTTCGTATTATAACAGTGTGTGACGTTCTCACAAAGAATGTTTCGTCAGCTTAGTATATAGCATTGCTTTTACGCTTTCATTGGATGAAATAGCTGGTTGCTCTCTTGTGTTATCGTTGTGCATTATGCAATATCTTGATCAGTCTTGTGTAATTAATACTGTGCTATATATCAGCTGATGGTGGGAAGGTACCACCAGGGACCTCAGCCTCGCTGGCTTCAACCAGTGTTAAAGTTGCTAAACCAGCAAAGCCGTCTACTCAGAAGAATGAGGTTGCTGTATCTGCTGGAGTAACTGAGAAGAAGGGAGGTCCATCTGAGAAAGATAGAAAGAAAGATGCTCCTCATCCCCGCATGCAGTATGATGATGAAAGTAGAGTCGTCAAGGCCAAAAGACGTGCTGTTGTAAAACAAACCGAGGCTAAAAACAGGGTTGAGCTGTTTAGGCATTTGCCTCAGTATGAACATGGTACTCAACTTCCTGATCTCGAGGCCAAGTTCTTTCAACTTGACCCTATGCATCCTGCTGTGTACAAGGTATTTGTTTTCTCTTGAATTTATTTGGTTGGTGCATGTAATTTATTATTGATAATCTCTTTGTAAAGACAAGGAACCGTTTGTTCTAAGGAGTGGTTGCTATTGCTGCTTTAAGATGAATGCTACTTGTGTACTGAATGAGTATCAGTTATTGTGGTTATCAGGTTGGTCTTCAATATCTTTCTGGGGATATCTCTGGTGGCAATGCCAGGTGTATTGCGATGCTCCAAGCATTTCAAGACGTTATCAAAGATTATTCGACACCTCCTGAGAAGAATCTTAACAGGGACATGACTTCGAAAATAAGTAGCTACGTCTCTTTCCTCATAGAATGCCGTCCGCTTTCGATTAGCATGGGAAACGCAATCCGATTTGTGAAAAACAGAATTGCAAAGCTGCCTATAACACTTTCTGAATCCGAAGCAAAAGCTGCTCTTCAGTCAGATATTGAACGGTTCATTAACGACAAGATCATAGGAGCAGATATGGTGATAGTCAAACATGCTGTTACTAAAATAAGAGACGGTGACGTCCTTTTGACATACGGATCTCCAACTGCTGTTGAGATGATATTATTACATGCACATGAACTCAAGAAAAAGTTTCGTGTCTTGGTAGTGGATTCTCGTCCAAAGCTTGAAGGGCAGCTACTGCTTCGTAGATTGATCAAACGAGGCATTAGCTGTACATACACTCATATAAATGCCATTTCATATATCATGCACGAAGTCACCAAAGTGTTTTTGGGTGCCTCATCAGTTTTATCGAACGGAACAGTTTACTCAAGGGTTGGGACTGCTTGTGTTGCAATGGTTGCAAGTGCATTTCGTGTTCCTGTGCTTTTATGTTGTGAAGCCTACAAGTTCCATGAGAGGGTGCAATTGGATTCAATATGCTCCAATGAGCTTGGTATGCATTATCATCCCTCTTAATCATATCTTACATTCCCTTGATTTTGTTTTACCTTCAATTGAATTTCTTGCTTTTTGAACCTTTAGGTGATCCAAATGCTATTTCAAAAGTTCATGGAAGAGAAGACATAAACTACTTAGATGGCTTGACCAACAACGCAAACCTGCAGTTTTTGAATTTGATGTAAGCTTGTGTGATCAGAGAAGTGAAACTATGTTCTTTTAAAACTGTTCTTCTCTGCCACTAAACCCGTTTGTGATTTTTCTAATGACAGGTATGATGCTACACCTTCAGATTACATTTCCATGATAATCACAGATTATGGCATGGTAAGATTAATCATCGCCTCTTAAAAACATAGCATTAGAGTCCTCAAGTCGCATCCTTAAACAGAACTCATGCAACACAGTTCCTCGATTCATTCAGAATCTCAAACCATCGAACACTGACCATGTTTTCTTTTTCAGGTACCTCCCACAAGTGTCCCTGTCATCGTGAGAGAATATCAGAAAGAACACTTGCTTGTCTAAGCAACAAAGCTCATTTTTGCGAAAGCTCTTCTTCTCCAACCCCTTCCTCTAGCTCAGGCTCTTCTCGTCACAACCCCGCATAGAATAACTACCGGCACTGCCTCCCTCATCCGCTTATTTTCCTGAGTACCAGATTCATTTTTTTTGGCCTTGACATGTTTGTAGAAACTTTTTGACTCTGTGAAGAGTGCGATTCCATCATCCGCCTCTCCGGGAAAATTTTATCGGTATCGGTGATGTTTTTCTTTTGTCTGTGATGTATGAGTGAGGCTTCTCTTATTCTCCATCTTCTCATGGAGGTTGATACAAATCTTTCTCAGATTCTATGCCAATTGTTTTTTTTTGGTTTAGTCTTCCGTATAGGCGTTCATGTGTTATCATACTTTGCTTGTAAAAATGTAATAGAATAGGATATGCACTGCCAGAAAATCACTTCGAAAAAGACTCAATTACATCACAAATCGTCTCTAAAGGTAACAATGTTTTGAAAGGTCGAAATGTTAAAAGAGATCTTTTGGAGGTTTCACTCTATTGTGTGAGAACTTGATCCTTGCCATTAACCGGAGTAACCACACCGAGTATCACAAAACCTCCAAGAACAAGAATCAGAACTCCCGTTGTGTTGACTAACATTGCCTCTGTGGAATACCGAGTTATCACCTGATTAACTTGCAGGAACGTCAACTTCTCAAGTATCCCTGTGGTTGCAGTCACCAAGGCCAATGCATATATGTAAATCCCTAAGAACACATGCCATGGCATCAAACTGACTCGGCTATTTCTTGAACCGCCCGGGTACCAATAAGTCACAAACCCTGCAGCCCACTGTTTGTAATAATAGGTTTTTAAGTTCTTGGTTAATTATTCGAGTAATGAAGATTATCGTTTTAAGAGAAGAGAGTGTGTACCTGGAAGGCAAAGAGAAAGAGGCAAGCAAGGCCGAGCCATGAATGGAGACTGTAGAAATTTTCTATCCCTTTGTCAATATGGAACTTGAGAGCCGCCCATACTCCGATAAGGCTTAGAATAAATGCTGTGAATTGCAGTGTAAGATGAACCAATTTCTTCAAGTTCTTTGTACCTTGAAATGACTTGTATGCTAACATTGCTGCATAATTTCAATGTACCCCAACATGTTAGAAACAAAAAAAAAGACTGAAAAGACCATAACATGTCCATGGTCTCTTCCATCGAACCATGAAAACCTATTCAATGAATACTAAACCTCTTGACATTTAGAATGGGTCTACAGAAGATCATACAAATTTCAAGTCTAAATTATGAAGTCAAGACCCTAAACTCCTATAAACTCTAACACGAATCAATAATGTCAACATGATTATGAGGAACAAGTATATATCTAAAGCATTTAGGAAACATGTGAAAGGAGATTGTTTGCGTACCTTCGCCATTGAAGAGTATGAGTCCAATCACCATCATCACTGGATGAACCTAGCACAGACAAAGATATCTTACATCATCAGATACATCTTTGGGTCAAGAACATTACACATCCCAAATTTAAGCTTCAGATCATCATAACTTGTTAATCTAAATTTCAATATCTCCAACACACACAATATAAGGAAATATGAATCCATGAACATTATGACATCCAATCTAATTCCCAATTTCTATAAAAAAAAAAACAAGAATCGAAAGAGAGAGATATATATACATTAAAGATGTGATCTTTGTTGTCGGAAGAAAGAGCTAAGCCTCCTCTGTAGTGAACAGTCCATGTCAGAACCAAAGCCGCAATAATGAAACCCAAAACCCTCACTACCAAGAAGATCGGAAACCCACCAAGCATCGGAACAGCCATATATTGTGATGCCCAGAAATGGAAACAGCGATCAAAATAAGGGTTTTAGATTTTTTTTAAGTCTAATTTTGGGGATTTCTGAATCCTCTGTTTTAAGATCGGCGATGCGGAGAATTGCAATTACTCAACTTTGAGGTCAACCAAACCAAACCATAGTGATTTGCCGGAAATATTATTTTTTATTGCTTTTTTATTTTCTTCTTTTATAAGATACTTCGTTCGCTTGAGTTGAGGAGCTGTCTATTTCTTCGAAATTAAAAAAGGAAAAAAATAAAAATTGAGATTGCAGTATGTCTTCATCTTCAATATAAAGTTTGCAATAAGTTTTTATAAATTTTTAGAAGATTACCATTAAATCAAGATTATCCATACAACTTTACACATTTTCTTAAAAGAATATTTGCCAATGTAAGCAAATGTTTAATTTTTAATTAAGGTACCCTTGTTTTAGCTACACTTATAAAGGGTTCACCTTGTGTTTCGAGTTTTGAAGCTTGTTTCTTCTCCAGGGTTTTTTTTATAATTAAATCTCAAAGGTAATTTAAATATTAGACTAATACAATCTTGATATAATTATTAGTTTCCAAAAAAAAAATTTTAAATTTCTCTCTAATTAATTATGAACAAAAAATATTAATTAATTTTTAAGAAAATTGTTAACCAATCAAAATTTTAAAAAGTAAGTTTTCATAGCTAAGTATACTATTTTTTAAAGAACTATATTTGGAAGATTTTGTTAATATTTTAATTTACAAATTATTCGGAATATTATATAAGACATATGATTGCTAATAACTATATTAATACATATGTAGATTTTTTATGCATATGCTGTAATTTGAATTTTTAAACACAAATATATATTATTTAATCTATCGAAAATATGTTCATACGTGTTTTATATCGGTGGGTTGGTAAAANGAAACAGCGATCAAAATAAGGGTTTTAGATTTTTTTTAAGTCTAATTTTGGGGATTTCTGAATCCTCTGTTTTAAGATCGGCGATGCGGAGAATTGCAATTACTCAACTTTGAGGTCAACCAAACCAAACCATAGTGATTTGCCGGAAATATTATTTTTTATTGCTTTTTTATTTTCTTCTTTTATAAGATACTTCGTTCGCTTGAGTTGAGGAGCTGTCTATTTCTTCGAAATTAAAAAAGGAAAAAAATAAAAATTGAGATTGCAGTATGTCTTCATCTTCAATATAAAGTTTGCAATAAGTTTTTATAAATTTTTAGAAGATTACCATTAAATCAAGATTATCCATACAACTTTACACATTTTCTTAAAAGAATATTTGCCAATGTAAGCAAATGTTTAATTTTTAATTAAGGTACCCTTGTTTTAGCTACACTTATAAAGGGTTCACCTTGTGTTTCGAGTTTTGAAGCTTGTTTCTTCTCCAGGGTTTTTTTTATAATTAAATCTCAAAGGTAATTTAAATATTAGACTAATACAATCTTGATATAATTATTAGTTTCCAAAAAAAAAATTTTAAATTTCTCTCTAATTAATTATGAACAAAAAATATTAATTAATTTTTAAGAAAATTGTTAACCAATCAAAATTTTAAAAAGTAAGTTTTCATAGCTAAGTATACTATTTTTTAAAGAACTATATTTGGAAGATTTTGTTAATATTTTAATTTACAAATTATTCGGAATATTATATAAGACATATGATTGCTAATAACTATATTAATACATATGTAGATTTTTTATGCATATGCTGTAATTTGAATTTTTAAACACAAATATATATTATTTAATCTATCGAAAATATGTTCATACGTGTTTTATATCGGTGGGTTGGTAAAATCAAATTTATGTAGTTGATAAATAATAAAATTTGATTTAATCAGAATTACAATATTATAGTTACTATTATTATAAGAATAATAATAATATAATTACTACTTTAAAATATCATACTTAATGTTGTCACTTATTATGTCATGTATGTTTCTACATACTATTTGTTTCTTCCTTCTATCACTCGATATGTTTATTTGGCAAGGGTTCATCGTCGACTGGTTGAACCAACCCATACAGTGGATCCACACGTACTGGTGAATGCCAGCATCTTTTATCGAGTACCCTTGACTATTCAAAAACTCTTGATGATTCGATAGCTTGAAAGAGATCGACCACGATTTTACACTATGACTGTATATGCCTCTAACATACATACAAAATGAAACTGTATATGCCAAATTAAAAAAGATATAAATTTATCAAATAATTGAAATATTAAAAGTAGACACTGTCTCATACAAAATATATATATTTTAAAAATAAATATAACTATAATTTTTATTATCATATTACAAATTTCTGAAAATAACATAGCACGAAATATCTCGTAGTTTATAATTTTTTTAAAGTGTTTATGCATTTTTAATTATAATGTATATACGTGTAAATGTAGTTTGTGTATGGTTTTTTGAAAGGTTATACAACTTATTTGAGTATATCTCAAATTTGAGAATTTTTTTATAATTAGTCTAGACGAGAAAAAACATGAATTAGTTTTTAGTTTTTACTAGCATAGTGGTCAGCATTAAAGAAAGTGGAAAATTTACTCATTATCTTGACGGAACAATTTATGGATTATAAATGACCAGAGATTATAGATGGGTAAGATGGAGGAAGTGGGCGGCACGTACCAAAGTCTATTTTCGGTTTTTCAATATTCTTAACTTATATATTATTTGACATGCTTTGTTTAAAAATGGTTTAGAAATAGGTACTTAGGATTTAATCCAAATGCACTTATTCACCAAAAATTACCAGGATAATTCATACATAAAGAAATTGGGGAACATGCTCAAAGTTTTTTCACCAACATCTTTTCAACCACAAATCACCATGTCTTTCCGTCAGTCTTTGTTGATTTTGAAACAAAAGTATCAGAGGAAGCAAACGAGAACCTAACGAAAGCTTTTACTAATGAGGAGATTTACAGTGCAGTATGTTCGATTGGGGACGATCGAGCCCCTGGACCAGACGGTTTAACAGCAAGATTCTACAAGGTATGTTGGGAGACCGTTGGTCCACAAGTTATTAAAGAAGTTCTTAATTTCTTTGACACATCATTCATGAAACCAAGCATTAACCATACAAACATTTGCATAATCCCAAAGATTGAAAATCCACAAACACTGTCGGATTACCGTCCTATAGCTTTATGCAATGTTCTTTATAAAATCGTGTCAAAATGCTTAGCCCAACGACTGAAACAACATCTCAATGACATTATCTCCGATGCACAGGCAGCTTTTATACCGGGAAGAATTATTCAAGATAATGTGATGATAGCACACGAAGTCATGCATTCCTTAAAAGTCAGAAAACGAGTGTCACAGAATTATATAGCTGTGAAGACAGATGTTAGTAAAGCTTATGATCGCGTTGAATGGGATTTTCTAGAAACAACCTTGAAACTTTTTGGCTTATGTGACAAATGGATAAAGTGGATTATGGCAGTGGTGACATCAGTAAATTACTCTGTTTTGATTAATGGGGCTCCCTATAGACACTTTCAACCAACAAGAGGAATAAGGCAAGGAGACCCATTGTTACCTTACCTATTCATCCTCTGCTCTGATATTCTTAGTCACTTAATCTCCTCAAGTGAACGAGAAGGACTACTTCAAGGTATTAGAATTGGAAATGATGCTCCAAGTATCACGCATCTATAGTTTGCGGATGACTGCTTATTTTTCTGTCGTGCAAATAGGAAAAACAACCAAGCTTTGAAAGATATTTTTGACATTTACGAATACTACTCGGGCCAAAAGATTAACACCTCCAAATCAATGATCATTTTTGGCAGTCGAGTCTTTGCGAACCCTCAAACACGACTGAAGACAATTTTAGATATCCCTAATCATGGTGGAGGAGGCAAATATTTAGGTCTCCCGGAACAATTTGGCCGTAAAAAGAAAGAGATGTTTGAATATATAGTAGATAGAGTTCAACAACGCACCTCAGGGTGGACAGCAAAAAAACTTTCTCCTGCAGGTAAAGAGATCATGTTGAATTCAGTGGCTCTCTCAATGCCAGTAGGAATAACTGAAGAAATAGAATCTCTTCTAATGCAATTTTGGTGGCAAAAGAACTAAAATCAACGTAGTATTCCCTGGATTGCCTGGAAAATATTAAAAACACCAAAGAAGGAAGGGGGTTTGGGTTTCATAGATTGAGAAAAATTTAATGATGCTCTTTTGGCCAAGCAGGCCTGGCGTTTAATCCAATATCCTAACTCTCTCTTTGCACGAATCATGAAACATAGATACTATAGGGAATAGTCCATTCTAGATGCGAAAGCACAAAAAAATCAATCATATGGTTGGTCATCTATTTTAATTGGACTAGAGCTGCTAAAAAGGGATCACGTTACATTGTGGGTGATGGTAAAACTATACGCCTAGGAGTAGATAACTTTCTCGACACTCATCCTCCGAGAACAGTTCAAACCATAATACCACAACCGGATATGCTACTAGAGAATGTAATTTCCAATGATAGAGGTTTTAGATCATGGGACACACAACAATTATCATCATTGGTCGATCAGACAGAGGAAGTTCTAATTACAAACATTTATCTTTCTCAAGAAGAACAGCCTGACAAACTTATTTGGAACTATACGCGTTCGAGAGAATATACAGTTAAAACCGGTTACTGGTTTATATCACACTATCCTTTCGATCCAGGAGTAGCACCCAACATTCCACATGGCTCGGTGGAACTAAAAAACAAAATTTGGAAACTCAAACTTCTTCCCAAAATAAAACACTTTCTCTGGCGCATTGGTTCACAAGCTATACCAACAAAAACAAGACAACGGACAAGAGGTATGAATATTCATCCGGTGTGTTCAAGATGCCATTAAGCAGAGGAAACCATCCACCATGCACTGTTTTCATGTCCTTTCGCAAAAATGGTATGGAGATTTTCAAATACCTATGCTATAAACATCAATGATTTACCAGTGTCTATAGAGGATATCATCAGTCAACTTGTTTCCTACTCTACTCAGAATGTCAATATTTTTGATTCTATCATGCCTTTTATTCTACTATGGCGTATTTGGAAAACAAGGAACAACCAGGTTTTTAATGACTACCGTGAGAGCCCATCTAAAACAGTGTTACAATCGCGATCAGACACAAAGGAATGGATTACACATTTAAAACCTTCGGCGATTAGACAAACTACTTCTGGAACAAACAACAATAGTTGGTCACCTCCACTGCAACCGTATCTCAAATGTAATTTCGATGCTAGTTATGATTTACATACTCATCAGGCAACAAGTGGCTGGATGTTTAGAAACCATCAAGGAGAAGCTAAGGCATGGGGTGCAACAACATTAAGTCATGCTGGATCACCTTTAGAAGCTGAAACAAAAAGTCTTCTTGTTGCGATGCAACAAGCCTCGATAAGAGGATATCATACGGTTATTTTGGAAGGAGATTGTGAAGTCTTGATCAAATTGGTTAACAGACAAATCTTGAATGCTTCTTTATTAAATCTTCTCAAGGACATAAGAACTTGGACTTCTAAATTCAATCAAATTTCCTTTGTTTTCACTAGGAGAGAATGTAATAGAGTGGCACATGTCTTAGCTAAATTTGGCTGTACTGATAAACAATATTACTCTAATTCTGTATTTCTGCCAGTTTGGCTGTTTCAAACTCTCTAAAGATTTTCCTTAATCAATATATATCTTTTGCGGAAAAAAAAAAGGCATACATAAGTAATGCTTAACATTAATAAAATATTTAAACAACAATACACTTTTTGAATTCAATATTTGAGAATCAACTATGAAGATGGAACATATTACGAAGAAGATTGTTCTTACGAATGCACAAAACAACAAAATTGTGTCTAAATGAATACAAGTCTAAACCTTATAAATTTGATAAGTTATTATTGTTTTTTTTTTAACAAATATAAGTTATTATTGTTAGATACAAACATATATGTTGTAAAATTCAATACAATTTTAATAAAAATTTCATATTTAAAATTCCATGTAAATTAATAAATATAATTTTACTATGAACTATGAAAATGTATGTAATATTGAAGTAGAAAATTCTTTTTAATAGATAATAATTTTTTATATATAGCTTTTTTGTACAAAATAATTACGATAATATAACATTGAAGGAACCATTTAAACAATGATAAAGATAATACGAATACAGTAGTTTTGTTTAGTAACACTGTACGATCATTTGAATATAGAAAAAATTAATTACTAAAGAAAAACTGCTAATTTGAAAGAAATAATAGTTAATGTCACGATGACAAAAAAAAAAAAATAGTTAGTGTCACCTAACAACACACTTGAAGGGTAAGTAGAAAATGCACAAATGAATGGAAAATATACATGAACAAAACTGTACGAAGATATTTTGAATATCCTATAAAAAAATATTTTTATTTTGATTATTTTCATCGTTAAAATCAAATTATACATAAAATATATATTCACCCGCGGTACACCGGGGGAATATTTTTTACTTTAAAACAATTTAAATACTGTTTATAAATTTTAAGTGAAAAATATATTAAATCAATATTTTATGTAGTGCATAAGTAGTATATTTGTGGTGTATTGTGTATTTGTGTTATATAGGATATCATATTGTTAATTAAATTTTTATGTAGTATAAAATGTACCAATTTTTTTTATGTGTCTATTTGGTTTGCAATATATAGATAATAGTATTTGAAATTATTTAAAAAAATTTAAATTATATGCGTATACTATATTATGACATTTTAGTTTGTTTCATCTATTCATAATTAAACACTTTGAAATATACATTTTGTTGTGCATATAATCTTTTTAATTTTCGACGTTTTAAACTTTCAGTTGATCCATACTAATTTTTTCCTTTGTTATTAGTACGATACATATAAATTAAATTAAATAATAACTTTTGTTATAGAGAGAAATATATGGGTTGTGTCTTGTTCTTCTACAATTGGGAAAGTTAATTTGTTTTATTTATGTTGGTCTCGACCGACTAAATAAGTGAGATTTCGGAAAACAATGTTCCCATATCTTCTTCTTCTTTCCTTAGCAGCAAAGCCCAACTCTTTTATTAAAGTCAGAGAAAACAAGTCGAGTTGTTATCATTTCATGATTTCAGTTTTGAGTAGATTAGACAAAGAGAGTACCGATTTCATCACATCCTAATTGAGAATTCCAAATCTATTCAACTTTTGGAATAGTTCGGAGGTAAATTACTCTGTTTCTTTGTGTTTTTCGTTTCTAATAATTCGATCCGATATAGATGTAATTACATACATATGTTAATAGATTGTTTGGAAATTTGAACGTAGATTCTCAAATATGGAAAGAATCTAATTGAAAATGTATGGGTTGGGCTTTCCTAAGAGAAAATACTTTGGACAAACCCAAATTTTACAAATTTTTATTAAATAAATAATTAATAACAGTGGCATACTTGTAAATAGGTTTGAATTTTAAGATTTATTTCATAAATGTCTCAAAAAATGTATATATAGATTTGGGTGAGATTGTTTTCCTCAAACTCTTTATCTACACCAATAACTAGTAAATACATAAATGTTATATATAACAAGAATACACATATTCTCAATATTACAAGTAATCGACATGCATCCGAAACAGATTAAGCACACTAAACAGCGGAGGCCACTCTATATATATATATGAAAATGAAATCCAGTATTGGTTTCGAGATAAGAAGAGCTCAAGGATAATTGATCATTGTTTGAATCTTTTATAAAAAAAAGTTTTGCATTGAATCATGTGTAAGAAACGTTTTAAAAAATAATAATAATTTAACATTAATTCAAAAAATAAAAAAAATAATCGACATACATCTAAGTTCATGTTTAACACTGATGAAAGATTTATGCGACATCTCATTTTCAGTTCAACATTTCATCAACAAAGTACATCTCACATTATATAAATTAAAGATACGAAAATGTTGGATAACTGGAATTTACATTAAGAACATGAGTTCATCGTTGACATTAGAGGTGTCAAACGGTCCGGCCGGCTAAGCCCACAGACATAAAAGTTATGTTGAAGCCCGCCCCGCGGCCCTAAATAATATATTAAAAAATAAAATAAAATTAATAAAAAATATATTAAAATAAAGTTAAAATAATAAATAATAATTAAAAAAACAATTTTAAATAAAATAAATGTTTATATTATTTTTTTTAGATGTTTTAATTTTTTTACATTAAATTATTTGTGTTACCACATACTTTTAAAAGATATATATTTAAAATTATATAAAATAGTCATGTATCTATATTAAATATTTATTTTTATTTAATATTTAAAAACCGTGGGCCGACCCGCCAATTCGTGGATATAGCCCACTAAAACTCGTAATCCGTTTGGGCTAGGCCCGCAAAGCCCACTTTTTAACAGGCTTAATATTTAGTGTCCATGTCCACCCCGTTAAGGTACTATTTAGACTAAGTCCACGGACATGGAGCCCACTTGACACCTCTAGTTGACATCATATACAAATGCACAAAACAAAATGTGCATATATGAGTTAATATAAGCTTAAGTCCTATATATTTCATTAAACAAATTGAGGACGTATAACTTCATCTTTGACATTATTGAGAATATTGTATGTAGAGGTGTCAAAATGGGTAACCCGACCCGACCCGACCCATACCCATATGGGTTGGAGGTTTTCGTGGGCGGGTTCAACTCGATCCATTTATTATAATGGGTTGAATTTATATACCCAAACCCAATAATATAAAATCCAATGGCTAAATGGGTTATATGGGTTACCCATATATAAAGAAAATAAAATAAAATAATTAATATTAAATCCATAACGTATTATATAAAATAGAATTATAGAACCAACCAAAGTTTTCAAGCTTAAGAAAATAATATATAGATATTAAAATAGAAAAAGCATCCTAAAATACGAAAGCCAAAAATCCATAAGACCAAAATAATAAGTCATTTTTAATTTAAAATAAAAACCATTCTTAATTTAAAATTAAAAAAACACTTGAATCTTCTTTAGATGATCCAATCAGATTCTACATATTAATATCTACATATTAGTTGCAAAAAGAAGATATTTTACATATTAATATATACATATTATATTATATTATATATATATATATTAATTTTGTTTTTTTCCTAATTAACCCATAGGTAACCCATAACCCTAATGGGATTACCCCGTTAAATCTACAAACCCATTGGACGAACCCATCAATACCCATTTATTTATATGGGTATAAAAATTTAATCCATACCCGTTAAAATAATAGATAAACAGGGTAAATCCATGGGTTTCTATCCATTTTGACACCCCTAATTGTATGCGACTACGTGGTGTTCCCGAAAATTAGAAGATTTGAGTGTATCCGGAGGTAGTGAATTTAATTTTAGTTGGTTTACGGACAAAATTTCGCTGGTAGATTTATTAAAAACAAAAAGTGGTTTAATTAATTTTTGGTTTATTTCAATCTTCTTTTAATTAAAATTTGGTTTAATAAAATTCTGGTTTATTTGATGTGTAGAGTGGTTAAGTTTTTTTTTTTGGACAAAGATTTGTTTCCATTAATCAAACGTAAACATAGTTCATACAACCATAGGAGCAAAGATAATGAAGCTTAACACAAAGTACAAACAACATTAACGGAAAGGTAGAGTCTACATGAGAGTAGAGGTAGTTCGACGAAAGATCCATGAGAGCTTGGGTACCAAGGCTAGGTAGTGAATTGGTGCAAGTGACAGCATGGTTTGTCAAGCAGTCATCCATGGCTGAAGCATTGGACGAAATTAAGGTCACGGTCAATAGACTAAGTGACGTTGAAGGGGGTTCCAAAGTCGAGATTCTCGCCGGCACAAGAAGAGATGGTTCATCGACGAGGGAAAGGAAGGTTGCAGTTTTGTGGTCTGGCCGGGGTTGCTTGAAGAGGTTTTGGTAACCACCATTCCTTGGAACTGGGGTCTTAATGCCAATATTCTTCAAGTTTTGAGATGTAGGATCACTCACCTTAAAGTAGATGAATTGCACTTGCAAAGAGTTGGTAAACAGGGGAGGTAAAGTGGGAAGGATGAGTAAGGTTCGGTAATCGATTCTCCTTGGAAAGGTGATCATAATGTCGTAGTTCCTAAAACTTCGGGTTGCCTGATTAGTAGCCTTAAGATTGATGTCCAGGCCTGGGTTTAACAAATTAATCAGGGGAAACAGGGAGCAAAGATTGGAGAAAAAACGGTAATCACAGCTCCATGAAGACAGGGATCATAATGTCGTTCTTCTTCAAGATTTTGTCAAGGGAATTAAATGTAGGGTGATTTACTCAAATGTTACCCATCTTAGGTAATATTATCAGAATGCCCTTGTTTTATGTTACCGGAAAAAACGTTATTACAAAAATGCCATTGCCACGTCAGACGCCATGTCAGAAATCGCTGACATGTAACCATAACTCAGTCGTAACGCGTTATAGAGGAATGTTGCGGCTGAGTTATATGTATGTTGCCGCTAAGTTATGGAAAACAACATTTGAGTAAGAGCGGACGACTGACTTATTGCATAACTCAACCAAGGGTTACAGCTGACTTATTAAAATCTGGTTGAGATATGCTCTAACTCAGCCGTCCTTACGGCTAAGTTTTCACCCGATGGTTGAGTTGTCAAAATTTTGGCTGAGTTATCACTACGACACGGCTGAATTACCATTTTCTGACTGGTTGAGTTATGAAAAACGGCTGCTTATGAGATGTTGTTACGGCTGAGTTATCATACAACTCAGCTGTGATAGGCTGAGTTATCGTACAACTCAGCCGTGATAGGCTGAGTTATCGTACAACTCAGTCGTGATAGGCTGACTTATCATACAACTCAACCATTTGACGGCTGACTTAGTAGCAAAAGATTAATTACTAGAATGTTATTCAGTTATGACTGACTTATTAAACAATACGGCTGAGTTACATATTTCAGTTGATGAAGCGGCTGAATTTGGCAGCAATTTTTTTGCTTTTTAATTACTGTAATGTTTTTCATGTTGTGACTGAGTTTTATATAGGTTGAGTTATTAATGGTTTGATGGCTGACTTGCCATGTCGGACACAACATCCATGTCAGCATTCCATGTCATCTTTTTTTTTCTCCGGAAATACGAAACGTCGTTCGACTCTTGTTCTTTAACTGGTAAATAAGTGAACTATTTACCTTCTTCTTCACTTTTCTTCTTCACCTAGTCATTTCTACTTCTTCTTCACCTTGTTCTTCACCTTGTTCTTCTACTTCTTCTTCACCTTGTTCTTCATTTTCTTTCATGGATCCAGTTCCGGTTCTAGTTGTTTCCGGTAATTGGGTAAAGACACAGAGATATGTATTTAACACCGAGGATAGATGTTGTATAGTTGTGCAGATAGATGGAGGCACAACACACGACAAGCTTGTGAAGCTTGTTCTTGAAGACTACGGATTGGACGCGTTTAACCATGAGCTAAAGTTGAGCTACATGTTGTCGAACAAGGCACTGAAACTAATGGCGCATGATACTCCACCAGTTTTTGTCTCCAATGATCGACAGTTGCAATGTTTTTTTGGGGCTATGGAAAACCGATCAGCTACGTCTCTATGTAGAGTTTTCNTGTCAGAAATCGCTGACATGTAACCATAACTCAGTCGTAACGCGTTATAGAGGAATGTTGCGGCTGAGTTATATGTATGTTGCCGCTAAGTTATGGAAAACAACATTTGAGTAAGAGCGGACGACTGACTTATTGCATAACTCAACCAAGGGTTACAGCTGACTTATTAAAATCTGGTTGAGATATGCTCTAACTCAGCCGTCCTTACGGCTAAGTTTTCACCCGATGGTTGAGTTGTCAAAATTTTGGCTGAGTTATCACTACGACACGGCTGAATTACCATTTTCTGACTGGTTGAGTTATGAAAAACGGCTGCTTATGAGATGTTGTTACGGCTGAGTTATCATACAACTCAGCTGTGATAGGCTGAGTTATCGTACAACTCAGCCGTGATAGGCTGAGTTATCGTACAACTCAGTCGTGATAGGCTGACTTATCATACAACTCAACCATTTGACGGCTGACTTAGTAGCAAAAGATTAATTACTAGAATGTTATTCAGTTATGACTGACTTATTAAACAATACGGCTGAGTTACATATTTCAGTTGATGAAGCGGCTGAATTTGGCAGCAATTTTTTTGCTTTTTAATTACTGTAATGTTTTTCATGTTGTGACTGAGTTTTATATAGGTTGAGTTATTAATGGTTTGATGGCTGACTTGCCATGTCGGACACAACATCCATGTCAGCATTCCATGTCATCTTTTTTTTTCTCCGGAAATACGAAACGTCGTTCGACTCTTGTTCTTTAACTGGTAAATAAGTGAACTATTTACCTTCTTCTTCACTTTTCTTCTTCACCTAGTCATTTCTACTTCTTCTTCACCTTGTTCTTCACCTTGTTCTTCTACTTCTTCTTCACCTTGTTCTTCATTTTCTTTCATGGATCCAGTTCCGGTTCTAGTTGTTTCCGGTAATTGGGTAAAGACACAGAGATATGTATTTAACACCGAGGATAGATGTTGTATAGTTGTGCAGATAGATGGAGGCACAACACACGACAAGCTTGTGAAGCTTGTTCTTGAAGACTACGGATTGGACGCGTTTAACCATGAGCTAAAGTTGAGCTACATGTTGTCGAACAAGGCACTGAAACTAATGGCGCATGATACTCCACCAGTTTTTGTCTCCAATGATCGACAGTTGCAATGTTTTTT
>NC_025694.1:21654110-21706170 GCF_000633955.1 Camelina sativa | reverse complement strand
GTTTTATATAGGCTGAGTTATTAATTGTTTGATGGCTGACTTGCCACGTCGGACGCATCATCCATGTCAGCATTCCATGTCATCTTTTTTTTCTCTGGAAATACGATATGTCGTTCGACTCTTGTTCTTCAACTGGTAAATAAGTGAACTATTTACCTTCTTCTTCACTTTTCTTCTTCACCTAGTTCTTTCTACTTGTCCTTCACATTGTTCTTCTACTTCTTCTTCACATTGTTCTTCATTTTCTTTCATGGATCCGGTTCCGGTTCTAGTTGTTTCCGGTAATCGGGTAAAGACACAAAGATATGTATTTAATACCAATGATAGAGGTTGTATAGTTGTGCAGATAGATGGAGGCACAACACACGACAAGCTTGTGAAGCTTGTTCTTGAAGACTACGGATTGGACGCGTTTAGCCATGAGCTAAAGCTGAGCTACATGTTCTCGAACAAGTCACTGAAACTAATGGCGCCTGATACTCCACCAGTTTTTGGGGCTATGGAAAACCGATCAGCTACGTCTTTGTGTAGAGTTTTCGGCGAAAGAGTCTACAGAAACTAGTGGAGCTAGAGGAAGTATGATAAGCAGTGACTCGAAAGTAGAATCTACATACGAAGTGTACGGTGGGGGATTTGAAGGCACTTGTTTTGATTATGGTAAGATCGTTGACAAAGAAAACGAAGAAGAAGACGATGAATTTTCAAGCCGATTTGATTTTTTCGACGACTCCGATGGTGAGTCATCTGATGACGAGCAATTTTCTGTATTGGACGAGCCTCAGAGTACAGTGGAAGACCCACCTACTCCGCCTCCTCAGCAGAAAGCTCATAAAGATGATAACTTTGCCGGATCGAAGATGAATCCGAAGGCTATTAGGTTGGAGGTGTCGACGCTAAAAATTGATGTAGGACAAAGATACGAGAGCAAAAAGGAGTTCAGGAATCACGTGAAACTTATTTCGGTTAGGGATGGATTTGATTTTAATGTACCAGTATCAAATCCGAGACAAGTAGTTTTCAGGTGCTGGGATGAAGGATGTCTTTGGAGAGTTCGTGCATTGTACAAGGGGATGACCCGGATTTTCATGTTCGTGCATCGGAACACACATGTTATGTGACGGAACATTCTACTAGATCCCGCCAATCAACAGCTTATGTATTGGCAGGTCTTTACAGGGACTATCTTGGTGATCTTGGTCCGGATGTTAAACCTAAAAGTGTCGGAGTCATTTTTAATAAGCAATTTAGTCTAAAGGTAGTAACTATGTTTCGACTGACTTATTGATAATAATGGCTGACTTATAGGTATGTATAGGCTGAGTTATTTACATGTTACGGCTGATTTATTCATTATTTACGGCTGACTTATTCGAATGTATCGGCTGAGTAATCTATATGTTATGGCTGATTTATTAATTTCTTTGGTGTCAACAGATGGGTTATTGGAAGGCATATCGAACGCTGCTGAATGCAAGGCAGATCGATCAGGGAAATCCTGAGGATAGTTTTAGCGAGTTGCCTTCTTACATATACAAGTTAAGAAGGGAAAATCTGGGTACAGTCACGCGTCTTCAAATAGATGATGAAGACAGATTCAAATATGTTTTTATTGCTTTAGGTGCGAGTATTGTTGGGTTTGCTTTCATGCGCAAAGTTGTTGTTGTCGACGGAACGTTTCTCCATGGTAGTTACGTAGGGACGCTTCTAACAGCCCTAGCTCAGGATGGTAACTTTCAAATTTTCACATTAGCTTTCGCTGTTGTTGACACTGAAAATGATGAGTCTTGGCGTTGGTTTTTTACACAACTCAAAGTTGCCATTCCTGACAAAAAGGATCTTGCGATAATCTCCAACAGACATAAGTCAATAGGGAAAGCGATTGGTCAAGTGTATCTGTTGGCTTCGCGTGGAATTTGCACTTACCATTTGTATAAGAACATCTTGGTGAAGTTCAAAGGAAAACATTTGTTCCCTCTGGTGAAAAAAGCGGTAAGGTGTTTTAGGCTGTCTGATTTTGATGAGGCTTTCAATGAGATTGAAGCACGTCATCCCGAACTACATGGATACCTCCAACGAGCTGGTGTCCGAATGTGGGCGCGTGTTCATTTCCCGGGTGAAAGGTACAATTTAATGACAACGAATATTGCAGAATCAATGAACCATGCACTGTCAAATGCTAGAAGTCTTCCCATAGTTCGACTACTAGAATCGATACGGAATATGATGACCAGAGGGTTTTCTGAACGGAGAGAGGATGCGAAATCGCAGCTAACAACGATCACTCGAGGTGTTGAAAAACTGTTACAGGTAAGTTTACATAACTCAACCATAACAGCTTTCACATATCAGTCGTAACTGTTTCCATATATCAGCCATTACCATTATAGTTTCAATAAATCAGCCATTATTGTTTTCATAACTCAGCCGTCATTGTTTTCATAATTCAGCCTAAAAGGTTTTTTTTTTGTTCTACTCCCTACTAGGACCGTGTCACCGCAACAAGACTTATGGAAGTAACCAGCATGTTCGCGATGTAAGCAAGTTGGGAACAATGTGAAAACTTTTCGGATGTAGTTAGGGGGATTTGTTTATTTTGTGTAATAACTCAGCCGTCAAGTCGTATAAACCAGTCGTTTGCTCTCAGATTGTTCCTTTTGATAACTCAACCGTCAAGTCATATATATCAGCTATCTACTTTCAGATTGTTTCGTGTGATAACTCAGCCAGTACTTACTATAACTTAGCCATCAACGAGACCTTTTGTTTTCCCGTAAAACTATAACTCATCTGTTAAGCAAAATTTTGGCGGGAAATCGTAAGTTAACCTAATCATAGACGCGACCTTTCTTTTGATAACTCAGCCATTATAGATTGTTCATTTTGATAACTCAGCCGTTATTCACTATAACTCAGCCGTCACATGAATCGACGTGACCTTTCGTTTTCCCGTAAAACTATAACTCAGCCGTTACTTTATTATAACTCAGCCTCAAAGTTAGAGTAGATACTAAAATGTGGAAGCATAAAAGGTGGATACATAGAACATATTAAGGTAAAACTGGAAATCATTGCTGGAAACCCTAAAGGATCTTAGAGACTTTGAGGGACAACCACCAAAGGTAAGAGTTTTTGCATTTGATTTCATAGTCTCCAAAGAGGAGAGAATGGAAACGATAATCCAAACAACACATAACAGCACAAGCGGGTGAAGGGAGTAACGGACTGTTAGGATAGCGATGGGAGGCAGTGTATGAGTTTTTCCGGGCCATCTTATAACGAGATAACTCAGCCAGAAAATTATTACCGGTTGCCATGAAACCCGCAAACAGCAGAGGATAATGATGTGCATCAAACAGCTGGAGGTAATGGACGACCATGACCTCATTCCCTTGACAAATATTTCGTACCCGACATGCTAAGGTGGCATCAATATCGGCCTGTACATTACGACTGAGAATATCAATTCCACGCTGGATATCTCTATCCTCAGCCACAACCCTTAGCCCTTCGTAGTAGATGGCAATGGGGTTGCCGACGTCAAAGCATTTGACGAAGAAAGGCCTGTACCGCCCTTCAATTTGGAGGCCACCATCAGGGGCATTGGATGTGTTGATTTGTGATGGATCAATACAAAGGCAATAGATAGCAGCTGTCTTTAGTACTTCTTTACTGTATACTGCATTTTTTCCCCTACGACCAGCCCTTAAAATAGAACCAAGTGACCACCATCGATCTTCTGCAACAAGGGAAACAATTTTTATGAAAACATCGTCGGGGAGATCCGGCATCTTGGGTGCTCGAGCGGACATAATGTCATAAAAAATAATTTTATTCTTGTTTGTAGCTGAGAGGTAATAGACTAAAGAAACGGGAATATTATAACTCAGTCACTTGGTTCTATTTTAAGGGCTGAGAGATAATAATAGACTAATAGTTTTATTGTTAAGCAATATTTTGGCGGGAAATCTTAAGTTTATCTTATAATAGACGCATCGACGAGACCTTTACGGATTGATAAATCACTATAACTCAGCCTTCACATTAATAAACGAGACCTTTTGTTTTCCCGTAAATTTTAAAACTCAGCCGTCAAGTCATATATATCAGTCATCCACTTCCAAATTATTCCAAGTGATAACTCAGCCATTACTTACTATAACTCAGCTATGACATGAATCGACGAGACCTTTCGTTTTCCCGAAAAACTATAACTTAGCAGTTAAGCAATATTTTTGGCGGGAAACCATAAGTTAACCTAATAATAGACACGACCTTTCGTTTTCCTATTGTTTTTCCTTTATATTCTCCTCATTCATATGTCTGACTCTCTTTCATCTCATTCTTCGTTTCTATTGTTTATCTTTATATTCTCCTAAATCACAGATCTGTCTATTTGTTACATCTTACTATTGACATGGAAGTTGTTCCCCATATCGATGGACAGTTTTTTAGAGATGTCGAAGCGATCATTTGCTCCATTGATCGGGAGAATATTCTGGTTCTAAACCCTGGTGTGGGTTCCTGGGTTGACACAACCACTGTTACGTGGTTCAAGTTCCTTCACGTCCTCTCTATCGCGATTGGAGGAATACTACAACACAACTGACACCATGCGTGGCCGACGTACCGCTTGATTCCCTCCCACTTTAAGAGACGATGGTTTCTCCTCCTCACGGTAAGATCTCTGGACAAACCACCATATTGATATTATTCTATACTCTTATCGTTTCTTTCCTTTAATTGTAGCGTAAATACACGTGGGATCCAAAACATACTTTAACGGTCTGGACGCAGTTTAATCTGGTGGCTAGTACGATATTCAGAGCCCAGTTGCGTGCGCTTAAGAGGAGATGAGCGAAAGGTGGCAATAAACCCGAGATGCTAAGTAGCATAGTTTGAAATGATTTGGTTGACTTGTTTGAAGAATTTGGCCCAGATGACGTCGGTTTCAGAAAGTGATTTCCATTGTACTTTCGTGTTGTCTTGTATATGAACTATGAACTATGAACTAAGAACTACGATTGTGTGTTTTTTTTTTAATTTCGTTTATGTTGTACAATCATATTAATATAAATTAGTCGGTATTTCGACATCTCAGCCATTACCGAATGATAACTCAACCATACCGTTAGATAAATCAACCACAATATTTAATAACTCATCCATCACTTGATCTTAATTATTTACATAACTCAGTCGTGGATAACGGTAAAAGAAACCAAATGTTTGTTTCTTTGTTTTACATAACAATAGGACCACAATGGTAATGACAATAAAACAAAGGCACATCAAGCACAATTTGATCATGAATTTCCATTTCTTAATTTCTCTTTTGCTCCACATTCCATCTTCCTTCAATCCTTCAATCATAGTCTTCAACTCTTCAATCTCCACTGCAACCTCAGACTTTGCATTGCTTACCTCGCTGTCAATGATGGATAGTTTCGGTAAAGCATCTACAAGCTCCTCATACACACCATCTTCGACCCATTTAAACAAATGTTCCTACAAATGCAAACGATACTAATTACAAACGAACCAGAAAACAAAAATCAAAAGGACTTACGTCTCGTTTGGTTGGATATCGAAAGAAAGGTCTTCCTGGGTTTTGTTTTGTGGTCGATGTATATTTGACAATGTCTAACCCGCAATGACACTTCGAAGGCAACCCGCGGTTTCCATTTTCTCCATTCGATTGCCCAAAATTACAACTCATAACTGAAGGAAAAGATGGATAAATCAAACAGACGACCTAGTGAGAAAATGAGAATGAGAAGATGATGATTTGGGAATTTAGGGATTTGATTTTCGATTTTGGGGTTTTAATCGATTGTGAGGTTTGAGTTTTGACTTATAAGAAACGACGTCGTTTCTTATAAGTCAGCCGTCTAAGTCAATAACTCAGCCGACGTCGTGTGGATCTGAGCATACACAAAATTATTGTTCGGGTTTCCCCAACAATACTTTTTGTAAAATCGAGGCACGTTGTAATTGGATAATTTAAAAGAACGAAAGACCAAGGAAAGAAAGAAGAATACATTTTCATATTATTGAGGACCGTAAACAATAACTAAGCCGGCATAAACGGTATCTCAGCCAACCCTCAAATTAGAATGACTAAATAACCGACTAAACCGAACCGAACCGAACCAAAAAAATAATTTTTCCAATTTGGTATTTTTGAATTGGTATGTTTGTTTAATTTCGGTTATATTCGGCTTACTTTCGGTTATATTAGGCTAATATACTTAATTACAATATATTTTGGGTTATTTAAGGATATATATTCATCTAACCGACCCATAACCGGTAATAACCAAAAAAAAAACTTTAAAAAAAAAATTCAAATGGTAATCATATTAGTATATCCATATTACCATCTTAAACAAAACACATTAAAACACATTAGAACCAAAACCAAACTCTTAAATTAAAAACAAATAATGTTACTCATCTACACCCCAAACCCTAACCCTAATCACTCTTTGTCTATAATTATTACTCATAATTGGTTATAATGATTGTAATATTCATTTTTCAATTCTAAATTTAAATTTTCAGTTATAATAATTTTAATTTACAAATATTACATAAGCCAGCCGATTATGTCGATAACTCAGCCATACCATTCAATTGTTGGGGTTTTTTTTTTAATTATAAAAGGGTCAAAAATTTGAAATTCAAATTTTGAATTTCTATTTATTTTAATTATAAATCGTGAAAAATGTGTTTATTACGCGTGTGTATGATAACAAGAAACATAATTATTGTTTGCGTCTCCCAACAACACTTTTTGTATTCTCGAGATGGTATATAATAAATTAATATGGCTGTTGCATAACTCAGACGTAGCATAATTGTAAAGTACATAACTCAGTCGTCACATATATTATTGTTAAACGACGTCGTTCAATTTATTGTTTTAGTATAAATGATGTGATTGTAGTGATTTTGTGTTTTAGTAATCGAGATCGAGTCAAGATGATGGCTCAGATAGATATCTACGGCGGCAGATCCCGGGCTAATGAGAAAACTCAACCGTAAATTCATAACTCAACCGTGTGAAGTATATAACTCAGCCGTCACTTAACCGTAAATCAGCCATAACTTTGAAAATAGACAAATCAATGTTTTACATACCCAAGTAAAATTCCTACCAAAAGAGACAAAAAGGGCATAATGGATTATCGCACCTGATCCATAAAATCAGGTGCCTCAACGTAGATTTCTGCTGCCATTATAACCCGTATAGCCTGGATATTTTGATCATAGATGCCATCGAAAGACAAACCAAGCGCTAGAAACTCTACAAACTTTAGAGCATACACGCCACAATCACCAACTTGTACGTTTTGAGGGACCTTGGAGACACTCTTCCTCCTGAAACTGAACTGATCAAAAGTAGGTGTACGATATTTGTGAGGAACTATATCGTTCACCATTGCTGGAATCATCCGCGTAAACGCCCTACAAGCATTCAGCATTCTAATATCACTGTATTTGGTTGTTTGACCCACGATGCTATCATAGGAATCAATATGCCTTCTGATGAGATCCACGTGTAGCGCCACCTAGTGATTGCCTCCAGTTTGTGGAGTAATATACAGGTGCTCCACTTCTTCTATCCACTTCATTTTAGTCGGTTGATCTAGTGGAGTCAAACCATTAACTAAATCTTTGTAATTGTTGCCTTTGAATTTAAACATTTTGGGTTTCATCTTAAACTGAGCATAGTCACGAACTATCGTAGTGGTGTACCATGGGTCTATAAACGCAATGCATTTTTTGTGGAATGGGAAGAGATCTCATTTGTACCTAACCCTGAGGAGTCTCAAAAACGCGCCCATGTGCTGTAAAACAGATAATAACAACTCCGCCATTATGTATTATAACTCAACCGTAAACCTAATAAGTCAGCCATTATGTATTATATCTCAGCCGTAAACATAATAAGTCAGTCATTATGTATTATATCTCAGCCGTAAATATTATAACTCAAACATCAAGTTAAACTTACTTCATCAGACAGCCACCCATAGGTACCATCCTTCACTGGCTAGTTCTTTCTTTCGGTGATGAGAGTCCTATAGAATTCAATATTGGGTGTTGACTTGCCTAATGGTGTAACCCTGAGAAACAAATAAAAATTAATATATAATGTTAACAAGGTGTTATGAAAAAGGGTCTACAGGGTCATACTCGGCGCTCTTTACGAACTCCAAAAGTTTCTGCAACTTGACCGGATCAACAAGTGCCAGAGGATCATATATTCCAGGTCCAGGTACGCAGTTCTTCCTCATGCTCGTCAGTCCGTTGTCTCCAATATAAGGAAAAATCCTCGATTGTGTAGCTTGTTGTGTATTCAATGCACTTCCATCCGGGGACAGCTTAACACTCTCCAGCCTAAAAGCTTTAATTCTATCAAGCCTAATATTTTCCTCCTCATCATCCTCAGATTCAGGTTCAAGGACATCGTTTTCAACCATAACCTCGGCTGTCATATCACATAGACTGCTGTCAGCAGCGTCGGCACTAGCGTTTGCACCAGCTTTGGCTTCTCCCTCATTCAAAACAGTTTCTACAAATTGTAACGACTTCAAAGCAGTAGGCTTAGTAGTCTTTCTACCTCTTCTCTTGTGCGGATTATCTCCAACCTTCTTTTCCGCCAACTCTTTGACCTTCTTTGCCACCAACTCTTTGGCCTTCTTTGCAGCCGCCGCCTCATCTTTTTCCTTCTTTGCCGCAACCTCTGTGGCATTCTTTGCAGTTGCCGCCTTATCTTTGGCCTTCTTTGCCGCAACCTCTGTGGCATTCTCTGCAGCCGCCGCCTCATCTTTGGCCTTCTTTGCCGCAATCTCTATGGCCTTCTTTGCAGCCGCCGCCTAATCTTTGGCCTTCTTTGCCGCAACCTCTTTGGCCTTCTTTTCATCTAATTCTTTGTCCTTCTTTGCATCTTTGGCATTTTTCCGCGGGTGAGGACGTTGATTTGGTTTCGTAGCAGCTGGAGACTTCTCAATGAAATTAAGAGGATCATCTTTATCAAAATCCTTATACAGATTCCTATTGACCCCAGCCAAACCACTGCCATCAACCTGTATAACATAGCGAAGACAGTTAAAGATAATGATAAATCAACCTAAACATTCTGGAAAATCAGCCATAACATTAACGTAATTCAGACATTACCACATGACTGTTGACAGAGTAGTTTTGTTGCATTTTTCCTGGAACTGCTGGTGGACCTTTTGGTGTCAACAGTTTTTCCCGAAGGTCTTCTGGTAACAGATTCTTTATTTTGAAATTTTTATAATTTGAACACGCATCAAAAGTGTTTTGGCCAGTTTGCCCAACACCCATGAAAAGCACGTGCTCTTTCATCTGTCTGAGATCACTCTCAACAAATCCAAACCTGGTTTCAAACCTTTCATTCATCTTCTTTTCTATTCTATCTCCAAGGTGTCAAACCTTGAGGTTAAATTAGACACCAACTCAATGAGAGTTCCAACCGACCCAACCGACACATCTTCTCCAGCATCTTCCTCCTCACTAGCACACCGAAACAAAAACATAAACCGTCGTAAACAAGCTAACGAAAGATTACATATATTATAAACTCACTATACATCATATCTCTTACCTTTATTCCTTTCTTCTTCTTCCTCTTTTGTGCAGATCCTTCACCAGATTCACCACCCTGACTGTTGGAAACATCCACCTTCTGGACTTTCTGCTTCTTTGCGGGAGGAGATTCAGAATCAACAGCTGCTTTAGCTTTTAGCTTTTTCTTCTTATCACTCCCCTAAACATCCCAAAAACCTTTAACAAACTTATCTTCATGTATGTCTTGGATAAGGCGATCAACTGCTACGTCGTCTTTTTGATCTGGCCACGTATGAAATAGCTCGCGTACATCATCCTTCATAACCATTCTAGTCACACGCAGCTGTAACATAAGAGAATATGAGACCCATCAGTAAAAAATAACTCAGCCATCACTAAATCATAACTCATCCATCACTAAACTATAACTCAGCCATCACTAAACCATAACTCTGTCGTCACTAAATCATAACTCAGCCATTACTAAACAATCACTCAACCAGAGAAAAACCTTACATCACCAAGCACTTTGATCTCTTCAGCAATTACGGTTTCCAGCGTTGAACGTGTACGGTTTCCACCCCATCGAAGCAACGGTATGCCACCATTTGTTTCTTTCTTTGCATCCCCAAATCGTTCTCCAAAGATTTGGACTGACTCATACGCCCAAGCCTGTAACACGGGTGTAAAACCACTAAGGGTGTACGAGTTTCCCGTAGGATTCAACATCTTTATAGAATCAACAAGAGCTTCAAATGCTGACCGACCCCACGGATAAGTCTTCACGGCTTCATCATCAAAAACTCTTTTCGCACTTTCAAATGGTATTCTAGAGTTCTGATGGATGGCATAAAGTCCAATGGCTTGAAAACACAACAGCCCCAACCATTTACGATGATCACGGTTTACCCATCCCCGACACACTTTTAATGCTTCCATGAGTTCATTTAATGATGGACCTTCCCCACCAGGCACTTTCAAAAGTCTGAAGAACTCTTTGTGTTCCTCTTGAAGTTCAAATCGTTCAGTAGGCATTGGGTCTATGTTTAACCCCGTGACATTAGCAAATTCATTCAACCCAAACCTGTTAGGTTGACTGCCGACGACAAACCAAAGCTCCTTCTTATGTACCCTTAACTGGTTACATAGTAGGAAATGTACAACCTTACCAGACCAAACGAATAGGCTATCAACTAGCTTAGAGATTATTCCAATAGGTACTTTCTTCGTTTCATCCCACGAATCATGTCCTAATGATTCCCTGATCGCAGGGAATTCTCCCATTCTGAAATTCGTATTAATTTGCTTACTATATAGAATAGACTTCATTTCTGGCCAAAGTCTTGGGGGGTAATCCCTTGCTTGTTCTTCAGAAATATCCTTAGCCATCTGATAAATATAATTCAGCAGTAAAGCATAAAATAAATCAGCCATAACATATGACAAACTCAGACGCAATACATATAATAACTCCGCCACAAATACATAACTCAGCCGTAAAGCATAAGATAACTCAGTCTCAAATTCATTGTTAACCATAGCTCAGCCACATGAACAAACAAACTCAGCCATCGAATCGAATATATCTAACAAATAAAGAGGAAGACACATACCGGAACTCGAAAACGAGACGACTTAGACGGAAACGAACAAGACAGCGACAAAGAAGAGAGAAAGAGCGAATGAGAATATCGAGCGAAGACGGCGAGAGAGTAGAGAAAGACAGATTATCGCCGGCGGAATTAGGGTTCGTCGAGAGAGAGAGATTTCGCCGAGAGAGAGTTTTTTTTTTTCGCGGTTTGTGAACAGTTAAAAACTGTTCACTTTCCCTCTCATTGAATTAAACAAAGAAACTGTTGATTATGGAAAGATAACTCAGCCATCATAAACGATATCTCAGGCAATCCTCAAATTAGAATGACTAAATAACCGACTAAACCGAACCGAACCGAAAAAATAATTTTTCCCAGTTTGGTATTTTTGTATTGGTATGTTTGCTTACTTTCGGTTATATTCGGCTTATTTCGGTTATATTAGGCTAATCTACTTAATTACAATATAATTTGTGTTATTTATGGTTATATATTCATCTAACCGACCCATAACCGGAAATAACCAAAAATTAATTTCATATTTGTTAAAAAAATATCCAAATGGTAATCATATTAGTATATCCATATTACCACCTTAAACCAAACAAATTAGATACAAAACCAAACTATTAAATTAAAAACAAATAATGTTACTCATCTAAACCCTACATATCAAACCCTAAACCCTAACCTTAACCCTAACCCTAACCCCTAAACGTCATGTTTTGGTATGTTTGACACATTTTGATCAGAATGTGTAAAAATCACTCTTTCTCTATAATTATTATTTTTTATTGGTTATAATAATAGTAATATTCATTTTTCCATTCTAAATTTAAATTTTGAATTATAATAATCTTATTTTACAAATATCTAATAACTCAGCCGTTTAAGTCAATAACTCAGCCATTACTTTGTCAAATTATTTCGTTTAAAATATATTTATTACGCGTGTGGATAATAACAAGAAACATAATTATTGTTTGCGTCTCCCCAACAACACTTTTTGTATTTCTGAGCGGATATATAATAAATTAATATGGCTGATGAATAACTCAGCCGTAACACCATTATTATGGCCGTTGCATAATTCAGCCGTAACATCGTTGTCAATTTAACTGACTATCCTAAGTCAGTCGTGTAATGAACACAAATCAGCCTTCACCTATATTACTATTAAACGACGTCGTTCGATATATTGTTTTAGTATAAATTATGGGATTTGTTGTGATTTATTGCTTTAGTAATCGAGATCGAGTCAAGATGATGGCGCATAGAGATATCTACGGTGGGAACTCTAGGGCTGATGAGAAAACTGCTTCTGAAGCTCTAGCTGAGGTAGATCTCTGGACTATCTGAAATCTCAAAGCATTATCTTAATATTGTGTTTGTGGAACTGTAGGAGCTGAATCGTAATGAAATAAATATGAAAATGAGGTACGGCGAAATCCGGAGGAGTAACAAGGGCGTTCCAATTGGGTGTAGTTGCGGTGCGGTGCTTCTCGTTGCCACTTCTAATGATCCTAGCACGAGAGGAGTACGTTATTTCAGTTGTCCGTATGACATCACAGATGTAAAGATTTTTGTACTCTTATTTTTGAGTTTTGTGTTCTGCTTCTGATTTTTTATTTAGTGTAATATGAATTATGTACTATTTGTAAGGGTCCCGGTCATGGCTGCGGTTTTTTGAAGTGGTAGACTGATGCATTGCGCGAAGAGTTTAGGGTTATTCAGGAGGAGAAGAATCAGATGAAGAAGGACTTGGATGCAGCCAAGAAGCACATCGAGATTCAAGAAGAAATAATCTTCAATATAGAAAAGAAATATGACGCGCTGGAGAAGAAGTTTGAGAGCTTGAACAAGTATCTGTGATATTAGTCAAGCTCCGTTGTATTATTTTTTATTTGGAATTGATATGAACTTTCTATGTTTTGAATTTTTATCAATCTATTTTAATAACTCAATCATGATTAATTATAACTCAGCCGACATAAACGGTATCTCAGCCAACCCTCAAATTAGAATGACTAAATAACCAACTAAACCGAACCGAACTGAAAAAATAATTTTCCAATTTGGTATGTTTGGTTAATTTCGGTTATATTCGGCTTACTTTCGGTTATATTAGGCTAATCTACTTAATTACAATATATTTTGTGTTATTTATGGTTATATATTCATCTAACCGACCCATAACCGGAAATAACCAAAAAAAAATTGTTTTATAAAAAATATTCAAATGATAATAATGTTAGTATATCCATATTACCACCTTAAACCAAACACATTAAAACACATTATAACCAAAACCAAAAAAAACAAATAATGTTACTAATCTGAACTCTACATCTCAAACCCTAAACCCTAACCCTAACCCTAACCCCTAAACGACATGTGTTGTATGTTTTACACATTCTGATGAGAATGTGTAAAAATCAATCTTTCTCTATAATTATTACTTTTTATTGGTTATAATAATTGTAATATTCATACTTCAATTGTACATTTAAATATTGAGTTATAATAATGTAAAATTACAAATATTTCATAAGTCAGTCGTGTAAGTCAATAATTCAGTCATCACTTAGTCATTTTGTTGTCAAGAATTTTTTAATTTTTTATTCGAATTTTGAGTTCAATTTTTTAATTATTTTGTATAATACATTGTGAAAAAGCTAACTTTATAAATTTATTACGCATGTGGATCTGAGCAGGCACAGAATTATTATTTGGGTTTCCCCAACAACATTTTTTGTAATATCGAGGCACGACACGAAAGACCAAACGAAGCCGTACCAAGTACATAACTCAGCCGTACAAAGTACATAACTCAGCCGTACGAAGTACATAACTCAGTCGTACGAAGTACATAACTCAGCCGTACAAAGTTCATAACTCAACCATAACATATATATTTATTTAATATTTAATTATAACTCAGCCGTGTGAAGTATATAACTCAGCCGTAGCATTGAAAAGATACTAAACAAAGGACTTTCTTATCCAAGTACAACTCCAACCAAAAGAAATCCAAATGTTTTCAATATCCAAGTACAATTCCTACCAAAAGAAATCCAAATGTTGATTCATAAAATCAGGTGCCTCATCATAGATTTCTGCTGCCATTTTAACACGTAGAGCCTGGATATTTTGAACACAGATGCCATCGAAAGACACACCAAGCGCTAGACATTCTATAAACTTTAAGGCGTACACGCCACAATCACCAACCTGTACGTTTTGCGGGACCTTGGAGACAGTCCTCCTCGTGAAGGTAAACTGTTTGTACAATATTCGTGAGGAACGTTCTCGTTCATCATTGCTGGAATCATCCGCCTAAACGCCCTACAAGCATTCAATATTTTATCCTCACTTTCTTTGGTTACTTGTCCGACGATGCTATCATAGCAATCAATATGCCTTCTGATGAGATCCACGTGCAGTGACACCCAGTGATCTCCTCCAGTTTGTGTATCTTCAATCCACTTCAAATTAGTCGTTTGATCTGAAGGTACTAAACATTTCACTAAATCTTCATAACTATTGCCAGTGAATTTAAACAGCTTGGGTTTCATCTCGAACTGAGCATAGTTAACCACCATCATACTAATGAACCACAGGTCTATAAACACAATGCGTTTGTTTTGATATGGGATGGGATCTCAGTTGTACCTTTCCCTAAGCAGTCTCATAAACGCGGCCATGTGCTGTAAAAAAGGTAACAGAGTAAAGCATAGCAACTCAGCCACTATGTTTTAAATAACTCAGACAACGACAACAATAACTAAGACATTAAGATAAACTTACTTCATCAGAAAGCCACCCATAGGTACCATATTTTTCTGGCCTCACTGGCCAGTCCTTTCGTTCGGTGATTAGCTGTCTATAGAATTCAATTTCGATTCCGCCTGTTTTTAACGGAATATTCCTAACAAACAAATAAACACAAGTTAATATAATGTTAATAAGTTGTGATTAACTTGTTAAGAAAAAGGGTCTAAAGGGTCATACTCGTCGCTCTTAAGGAACTCCAAAAGTTTATGCAACTTGACCGGATCAACAGGTGCCAGAGGATCATATATTCCAAGTCCAGGTACACAGTTCTTCCTCATGCACGTCAGTCCGTTGTCTCCAATATAAGGAAAAATCCTCGCTTGTGTAGCTTGTTATGTATTCAATGCACTTCCATCCAGGGACAGCTTAACACTCTCCAGCCTAAAAGCTTTAATTCTATCAAGCCTAATATTTTCCTCCTCATCATCCTCAGATTCAGGTTCAAGTTTGTTGGCTTCAGCAATAAACTCGGCTGTCATATCACATATACTGCTTTCAGCAGCTTCTTCACCAGCTTCTGCATCAGCTTCTGCACCAGCTTCTCCCTTATTCAAACCTATATATGGTACAATAGACAACGACCTAACAGCAATAGGATTTTTAGGCTTTCTACCTCTACCTCTTTTATTTTCCTGAATGTCTCCAGCCGCAGCTACTTCTTTGGCCTTCTTTGCCGCAGCTACTTCTTTGGCCTTCTTTGCAGCCCCCTCTAACTCTTTGGCATTTCTCCTCCTGAAAGACCGTGTTATCGTATCAGCTTGTTTCTTAGCAGCTAGAGACTTCTTAGCAGGTGGAGACTTTTGAAGGAAATCAATAGGATTATCAAAATCATCCATCAGATTCTTACTGATACCATCCAAACCACTGCCATCAACAGATTTCTTTTCCTGTATAACATAGATAAGACAATTAACGATAATGATAACTCAACCTAAATATTCTGGAAAATCAGCCATAAACTTATCATAAATCAGACATTACCGGAGGACTGTTGTCAGAGTAGTTTTGTTGCATTTTTCCTGGAACTGCTGGTGGACCTTTTGGTGTCAACAGTTTATCCCGAAGGTCTTCTGGTAACAGGTTCTTTATTTTGAAATTTTTATAATTTGGAAACTCAGATGTCGTGTCTATCGCAGGTCCCGTGTTTTGGCCAGTTTATCCAACCCCCATGGAAAGCACATGATCTTTCATCTGTTTAAAATCATGATCAAAAGATCCAAACCTGGTTTCCATCCTTTCAATCATCTTCTTTTCCAACCTGGTTTCCAAACTATCTCCAATCTTCTTCTCCAGATCAGAAGGCATATTGGCAATGTTTGTATCAAGGGTGTCAAACCTTGAGTTTAACCTAGACACCAAGTTAACAAGATTTCTAACCGACACATCTTCCCCCGCATCTTCCTCCTCACTAGCCAACTGAAACAAATACACAAACTGTCGTAAACAAGCTAACGAAAGGTTACATAAAATATAAACTCACTATACACCATATAACTTACCTTTTTTCCTTTCTTCTTCCTCTCCTATGCAGCTCCTGCTCCTTCACCAGATTCACCACCATGAATGGTGGAAGTTTCATCCTTCTGTACTTTCTGCTTCTTTGCGGGATGAGATTCAGGCTCAACAACTGCTTTAGCTTTCTTTTTCTTCATCATCTTATCACTCCCCCCCTTAGCATCCCAAAAACCTTTAACAAATGTATCCATATGTATGTCTTCGATCAGGCGATCAACAGCTGGGTCGTCTTCTTGATCTGGCCACGTATGAAATAGATCGCAACCATTATCCAGACACGCATCTGTAACATAAGAGATTATGAAACCCATCAGTAAGTTTTAACTCAGCCATCACTAAACNGCCAACTGAAACAAATACACAAACTGTCGTAAACAAGCTAACGAAAGGTTACATAAAATATAAACTTACTATACACCATATAACTTACCTTTTTTCCTTTCTTCTTCCTCTCCTGTGCAACTCCTGCTCCTTCACAAGATTCACCACCCTGAATGGTGGAAGTTTCATCCTTCTGGACTTTCCGCTTCTTTGCGGGATGAGATACAAGCTCAACAGCTGCTTTACCTTTCTTTTTCTTCATCTTCTTATCACTCCCCCCCCCCTTAGCCTCCCAAAAACCTTTAACAAACGTATCCATATGTATGTCTTCGTTCAAGCGATCAACAGCTGGGTCGTCTTCTTGATCTGGCCACATATGAAATAGATCGCAGCCATTTTCCTTCATAACCATTTTACAGACACACGACTGTAACATAAGAGATTATGAAACCCATCAGTAAGTTTTAACTCAGCTATCACTAAACCATAACAGAAACATAACTCATCCATCATTCAACATAAATCAGCCATCATAGAACCATAACTCAGCCATCACTAAACCATGACTAAGCAATCATTAAACCATAACTCAGCAATCACTAAACCATAACTCAGCAATCACTAAACTAAATAATAACTCAACCATTGATAAACCATATCTTAGCCATCATTTAAAACAATAACTCAGCCAGTAACTATCAGTCTATCATAACACAATCAAAACCTTACCTCACCAAGCGCTCTGATCTCTTCAGCAATAATCATTTCCATCGTTGAACGTGTACGGTTTCCATGCCATCGAAGCAACGGTATGGCATCATCTTCAGCTGATGCATTTCCAAACCGATCTCCATAGCATTTGATGGACTCATACGCCCAAGCCTGTAACACGGGTGTAAACCCACTAAGGGTGTACGATTTCCCCGTAGGCATCAACAACTTTATGCTATCAACAAGGGCTTCAAATGCTGACCGACCCCACAGATAAGTCTTCATTGCTTCATCATCAAAAACTCTTTTGGCACTTTCATATGGAATTCTACAGTTATGATGCAAACCATAAAGTCCAATGTGTTGAAGAAGCAACAGCCCCAACCATTTACGGTGATGCAAACCATAAAGTCCAATGTACTAGCTTACCAGACCAGTCGAATTGGCTATCAACTAGCTTAGAGATTATTCCAATAGGTAGATCCTTCGTTTTTTCCCACACATCTTGTCATATTGCTTCGCTAATCGCAGGGAATTCTCCCATCCTGAAATTGGTATTAATTTTTCTTAACTCTAGATTAGAGTTTCCTTCAGCGTATAGTCTTGGGGGGTAATCCCTTGCTTGTTCTTCAGAAATAATCACCATCGACATCATATAAATAATATAATTCAGCAGTAAAGCATAAAATAAATCAGTCATAACATAAAACAAATTCATACACAAAGTATAACATAACTCAGCCACAAATACATAACTCAGATCTAAAGCACAAAATAACTCAGTCACCAATACAAAACTAAGCCGTAACTCAGCCGCAAAATAAAACAAATCAGCCATCGAATCGAATAGATCTAACAAATCAGCCGTAAACCCTAAAAGTAAATCAGCCATCGAATCGAATAGATATGAAAATGAGATATTATTAACGACGGCGAGAATCAGCCGTAAATCATCGATAAAAACCTACATTCAGCCGGAAAACTCGAAACTAAACATTCGACACATACCGGAACGTTTAAACGAAGACGAACACGACGCCGAAGATAGAGAGAGAGCGACAACGAGTAGAGAGAGAGAGCGAGCAAAGACGGCAAGAGATTGATGGCAAGAGAGTGGACAATGACAGAGTATCGCCGGCGACGAGAGACGACGAGAGAGAGTTTTTTTTTTTAATTTCGCGGTTTGTGAAAACTGTTCACTTTCCCTCTCTTTGATATAAACAAGAAAAATAATTGTTGATCTGATAAAAAAACTGTTTAGTGACATGTTAAATCATATCTGATGTGTATTTTAATTTGCTGATGTGTATTTTATTTTTATTTTTTTACTCAAAATCAAAAACTAAACCCAAGGGGTAAATTATAATTACACCCAGGGCACTAAACATTTGAATAATTTTCAAAAAAATTTTAGATATGGGTAATAAACAAACTTTTGCATAACATTTGAGTAACTGTTTGTTAAACGTAAGGTTAAGAAAACTCTCCAGGGATAAAAGATAATTATTCGCTAGACTAATAATCGAGAACCAAATATTGTAGGAAAGATGTCTTCCGTCTTTACAAGCATTATAAGGTGACGGTAAAATAGTGTAGGTTTGTGAATAAGGCGTAAAGGTGGGCTTCCACGAAATTGGGCCATCAAACAAACAATGGGTTAATGGGCCAGAACCACTAGAATGGTTAAGTTATGTGGTTAGATTGTGTTGAATTGCATTTGTGGAAGTTTTGTATGAAGTTATCTACCGTGGATTATTAGGAATCCGGGTTGGGGTATTTTAATTTGGTCTCAAAGTTGAATATATGTTTGCATAAATTAAACCAAAAAGAAAATTTGAAGCTTTGAATTTGCAGTCACTACTTTTCAAAAGTGATTGCAAATGCGATAAGGAAATTTGACTACTTCATTAATTTTATTCAGATTCGGTTTCTGTTGGAATTTTCTTGTAATTGAATATGAGCAATACAATTGTATTAGAGTACAAGCAAGTGAAACATATCGTTCATTATACTCTACTCAACCATCTCAAATCGTCAAATATTCCCACAACACAAATACGACGTCGTAAGTACATATTGATCTTTCTATATATTTATTATATTTAACCAAACAAAAGAGGTAAGAATTTCGTTAACAACAAAAACAATGAAGCTCTCTCAAGTCTTCTTCCCCATCTTCTTATTCTTCCTTGTGTCACAAGCAAAATCAACAACCGATATGATTTCGCAAACCTGCAAATCTTGTGCAGCCAAATCCAAGATCTTCGACTACAATTTCTGCGTCTCCTCTCTCAACAACTCTCCGATATCTCTTCCTTCTCCGACCAATCTCTCTTCTCTAGCCCTAGTTCCAATGCTCCAAGCTCTCGACAACGCCACCGCAACGGCTTCGACCATTCAGCAGCTTCTGATTCTTGACGAGGACAGTGGGTTCCGCGGTGCTTGTCTCCGTGACTGCCTCGAGCTTTACGAGGACGCTACGGATAGATTGGAGGAGGCAATTAGGGTTTTTATTACGAGGAAAGAGTTGGGGACGGTGAACGTGATGGTGAGCGCCGCCATGGAATCTGCTGTCACGTGTGAGAACGGGTTTAGAGAAAGAGACGACGGTGATGGTGATGGTGAGATGACCTGGATGTCTCCTGTTGGTAGTGAGAATCACAAATTGTTTGAATTTGGTCAGATTGCTCTTTGTATAATCAAAATGATGTCTGCTTCTGTCACAACATCTGTATATTTCTAATTCGTTTTCAATTTGTTTGAATAAATGATAAAAGCATGGATGGTGAGGACATTTTTTTAAAGGTTTTTGTTTATTTTTTAATGCAAATTGTTTTCTGACAACGTATATCGAAGGCGACAAAAGGATAAGGGATAGCGTAACAAATATATCTCTGATGCATTAAATGTTCACAATATTCGTTACAAGTTACATCTTCCACACACAAGAACTGATATAAACCGGTGTTAACCAGGAAACCAAATACATTAAAGGATCTGATAACCGGATAATCCTAATACTCGCTCTCTCAATATCTACCAAAAAGTTCAAACTCAAAGCAAAGATTTAACACCTCTTAATAATTTTGTTTAAAAAGTTGATTATTTGTTTATTTTTCTCATTTTTATAAACTCTAATCAATACTTTTATAGGGTAAAAAATAGGAAATATTAAACAAATATTGTATCTATCTTTGTGTATCATTTCCAAACATGTATTATTTAAAAGTAGGAGTAACTAACTTTCCAAAGGGGAGTCACTTAGACCAATACAACCCCACTAAGATCTGCTATAAGCCTTTGGAAGAACAGAATCTGAGAGGAGTATTTACCAAAAGACCGGTAATTTTTTTAAGGTCTAAGTCACGGATCGTTACCTTCGCGACTTTGCGATTAGCTTTTTCCTCGTGATAAGAGAGCAATGTGGGAGAAATAGAGGCACGTGACAGAAGCTAAAAAGAAGAATTTAGAGTATAAATAGAATTAGAGTAGGATGATGAACATTATCCTGCGTGATCAACATTGTGAGTTTGTTAGATCAGAGCTGCGTCTATGTTCATAATGATAAAGAGATGAGAAATGTAACTCCAATCATATCAGTTAGGGTTTATAGTTTGTATTAGGGAATTGAGAAAGAGATAAGAGAGAAGAGTTCTTACCTTCAATCCTATCAAATGGTGCGCTTGTGAACACGTATCAAATCAAACGCTGAAAAAAGTTAGGTTTTCAAGCAAGATTTTGATTGCAATGTGTCTTGAGGGATTTCCCATCTTTGATGGTGTTGCTGGTGAATTGCGACCATGGATTTCATGGCTAGAGGATTTATTTGTTCAGGAGGATTTCACGGCATATGAGAAGCTGAATCTTGCGCAAAGTCTTCTCGAAGGTGAAGCTCTCTTGTGGTTTCAACGGCGAACACGAGTATGGGATATTTTGACAGTTGGGGAATGATGGAGTTAGCCTTGGTGTTGCGGTTTGGTGACAGAGATGAAAGAATCAGACTCTTTCAGGAGCTTAGAGAAGAGAAACAAATTGAAATCTTGGAGCAGAAGAAAGAATCGAAGAAAGAAGTGGATTTGTGTTTGGGGAAGATCACGTCGCAACCGTCGCACGTAACGCAATCGCAAGACGAGGTAAACTAGAATGGTAACATGAACACAGGTGTGACATTGATTAGCCCTGGGTTAATCGATTTTGATTCTGAGAAATTGCAAAACGTTGATCTAAGAGAAGTGGAAGCCAGTTTTGTGTTACTCAATCTAGAAAATGTGGTCAAGAACGTGAACAAGGAGAAGAAAGCCATCCATAACAGAGAGAGTAATCAACTGGAATCGATTCCACAAGTATCTCATCAGCTTGTAGAGCTTTCACATCTTCAGGTAACAATCCCGATGTTGGAACCTAGCCTTAGGATTCAAAATGTATATCCAAGTGTTCTTGAGGATTGGCCATATGCTAGTATGAGGTTCGATAGTTCACAGTGTCTTGAATGTGTCAATGGAAAACAAAGTACACACCTTGTGGTCAACAGATTGTGTGAGAGAAGGAACAAATTAAATCAACATAAGAATTTAATTTTTCTCCTAAATCATGGATGTTTAAGTACAAAAGGAAGCATGGATGGTTTGGTAGCTTTGGAGAAGCTACTGCAAGAAAGCATAGAAACAGAGTGCTTACCATACACCAAACGTTTCCAGCTCCACTTATAAGGGAAATTCTTCATACGGAGGAAAATAAACTGGTATTGGAACAATTGGGTGACACACTTTGTGAAGATGATAGGGTCGTGTTGCAATCTGATATTGAAGCTACTGTCTCTAAATCAGAAGCACTTCTACGACATCTGGCCACTTATGCTATCAAAGTAACCAAAATTGTACCTACATCTCATAAGATTCATGATCTTGACATGGAGAATAGGCCGAATTATATGCTTAAAAGGGTTCTGGAGCGGATCATGAAAAGAGACATTCATTTTATGCATCTTACTCCATTTGCAGGATATAAATCTGGAGAAACTAAGAGTGAGATGATGCAAGTTGTGTGTGTGTTTAGCTTCCAGGTGAGGTGCATCTGCACTAAGTTTTGTATGCTCAAGTGCCACAAGAAACTATATTTTTTCAGTGTGGCATTGTTGGAAGAGCAAGGCTGAGGAGATCCAGTCAGCTTCAGGGCTTTTATGGTTGGAATCGACAACTACAATGTTGAAGCATATATTTCAGATATATCTCTGGTTGAAGAAGCCAAAACTGGTCAAAAGTTGGCATTATAAGTACATAACTAAGAGCAGTGGGAGAGACATGGAAGTGACTATACAACAGACATTCCCACTCAAGTGTGGCCACACTAGAGAATGTTGCATGTCACTAATCATGGGTTTATTTCAGAGACTGTATTACATGTTGTATGTGAGCAGATTTTACAAAAGACTTGAGAGAAGAACGGGTTCAATACGTTCTGCAAGTGCCAGCTCCATCAGTTGGCCCATTTCAAGTAGTGATTTGTTTGCAGCAGGCTGCAGTTTGGCTGTCATTTCCTCATGCTCTGTGATGTTGCTTCCATTCTTGTTTCTTCACCTGCACCAAAATGCTAAGACACAAGCTTGAGAACAAGCTTGTTTAAATGGGAGGAGTATTGATAAAGAGAACAATGTGGGAGAAATAGAAGCACATGATAGAAGCTAAAGAGAAGAATTTAGAGTATAAATAGAATTAGAGTAGGATTATGAATATTATCCTGTGTGATCAACATTGTGAGTTTGTTAGAACAGAGCTGCGTCTCTGTTCATGGTGATAAGAGATAAGAACTGTGACTCCAATCTTATCAGTTAGGGTTCATAGTTTGTATTATGGAATTGAGAAAGAGATAAGAGAGAATAGTTCTTACCTTCAATCCTATCACCTCGTCACTTCTCAGAATCCGGAGCTCAGCTTCTATGTCTTTGATTGCACCCCTCGAGATCTCTTCAAGGATCATCCGGTTTGCAGTAATCTATGCAGCTCGTATTTGTTCGGGAGTTAGGCGTTCATCACGTTCCTCAAAATGTACATTAACCTCTTCAATCGGGGGCCAAAGCGTTCTCCTCATGGACTGCCTTTCCTCTCTTCTCGCTTTCTCCATTTCGTATCTGTTACTTGGTCCTTGATTCAACTTATCGATCTGACTTTAACGAGAAGGAGGTAGACAGTTCATGAGGAGAACAACCTTAGACATACCACAACCTTGTATCTCCGGAAAAGCCAGTCATGAGGGTCGGATTTTGTTATGAGTTAATTTTTTTGAGCTTTGTTTGGTTTAAGCTCTGTTGGATTGGTGTTGCTTCTCTTGACAATTGAGGGGTTAATTTTTTTGTGCTTAGATTTTTGATTGACAATAGATTTTTTCTCTTTTTACAGGAAGCCAAAAACACATCAGCTTTGAAGTCCCAGATTGAAAATTTACAACAGGAGAGGGATGAATTCCAAAGGATGGTGATTGGCAACCAGGTTTGTAATCACTTTGAAACTATTTTCCTGTTTTTCATCTCACTTGTTTAATCCTTTGTGTGTCCTACGACTTCAATAACTGTACAAAAAGTAAGATTTTTTCCATTGCTTGTGAACCGATTCAACTTGGGGGTGGGGGTCACAAGTTATTCAACTTTTGAGTCTTCTTTTGTTTGGTTTACAATTACAATTTAGGGTTTATCTATCTCTATGTGATTGCTATGTGCTTATAGGGTTAATGGCAGATTGTGGCTTCTCATAATTCGTTTGTTTCATATGAGCAGATGCATATGGATAGAATAACGTGAAACATGTCTTTTTCATATATTCAAAGTGAACTAGTGGCTGTTCATTGGATTGTTTCAAGGGAAAGTGTGCAGAAGAAAGGCTTGGATTGGTTACATGTAGATGTAAAATTTGTCTCTGATCTTTGTAATGTTAGTTTTATTTTGTTTAAGACTTGGTGGCACTTGATGTTATATAAGACTTATTTTGGTTAGTATAATATTAAAGTTATGTATGTTTATTAATTTATGAAATATAAAATATATAATCTAATTTAGTAAATTTTGAAAAATAAAAATACTACCACATTATATAAAATAGCACTAATTTTGTGTTACTATAATATAGCTATGGTAGAAGCTCCTAAGATAGCGTGTAAAATGACTTATGCCATTATTTTAAAAAATTAGAAAAACGCCATAACATAGCATTTCGATACTGCTATAGTAGAATACTTTACCATAGCATATGTATCTGGCGCTATCGTATGGTTGGTACCTACAATAACAGAGGTCTAACATAGCGTGTGTGAAAAACTATGAATAACGTATTATAGCGTTTCTCTATTGCTATCAATGTAGATATTTGTTGTAGTGCAATTTATAGTGTAACTGCATAAGGGAATTGATACCCTGAGTGAAAATCATATTATCAGTTAGGGATGCTATGTGATGCCTATTGGAAAGAGTGCAATAAGTTTTCACGTAGAGGATGGTTACGCATACTACCTAATGACCCAGAGCCAACCGTGGGACCTGCCAATCTTCGGTGAAGTCTTTCTGCACTTCATTCATAAGTGGAAGCTCTACTCTGGACAATTAAGTGAATGATTGGTGATGGTAATTGAGATGTAGCATTTCTTACTGACTGTTCAGATGATGTCTTCCGTATAAAATTAGTCAGCCTTCTCTACGTACTTGGAAGAAATAAAGATTGATAGGGAAGAAATTTGAATTTTCTCTTTATCTTTTATTACCCCAAGTGCAAATGTAAAACCGGATAACTTGGCATGTTTGTACCGAACAACATTATGTGACTTATGTAAACAACATTTCTTCTAATTGGCTCCTTTGAACCAATTAACATATTCTGTTGTCAGAAAAAAAAACCTGCTGAGTTTAACATTTTGTTTCCAGTTTTCTTCTAGATTGATTTTGTTATTAATATTGAAAAATCTAAAAATATATAAAAATAAGCATTATTATAGTGCTAGTCACATATATGTTTTATGTTTTGTACATATGTCATCATAGATATTTCAGTTTCCGTAAAAATATTAATGCAATAATTAAGCTAAGTGTTGGAGTTGGATAATAACATATAATTTAACAGTAACTGCAAATGGTTGAACGAAGAAGACCAAATATTTAAAGACACATGTTATTATTTATTTTAAAGATAGAAAATAGAAAGCATATAGAATATAGGGATCAACAACCTTCTTCATTTGTCCCACACACACAATTATTGAAAACATGAAAACAACTATGAAAAGTGACCACCCCCCTTCACCTCGAGAGGTACATGGTTTCTTAATAGATATGGTTGTCTAGGCAGTTTCAGCTGAGCCCTTGGTGCAGGTTGTAGAACATACCATGCCACATTTTTCAACAGCTTCATTCACGATTTCACTTGCGTCTAGTCATAGAAACAAAATTTGAAGTGGTTAAATATATATTCTCTTTTTGATTATCAAAAAAAAAAAGGTTTTGATAGTAATGATAATAAGTTTGAAGAGTTTGTTTTACCAGAGTTCTGGAGAGTAGTTAAAGCACCGCAGAGAGAGGATAAACACCCAACGTTGCAGTATTCACTGACCTCATCACCTTGATTCAATAATCAAAACAAATAAAAGTGAAATCTTGATCATTTTTATAAACATTTATGTATTTAGTAAAGTACAATATTAATCAATTTACCAGTGTTTTGCAGAATCTCGTGAATATATGGGGGATGGGTGCATTTTTTCTCTTTAACGATTTTGCAGCCACTGATCTTACAACAAGTCGGCCTTGATTGTCCTGCCAAGCGGCAAGCGTTATAGACATTTCTAGCAGCGACGGACGGACAACAGCTCTTTGCCTCAACTTGGATTTGTGCCATCAACAGACTCAATAAAAGCACACTTAGAATCAAAGTTTTGCCTTCCATCTCTCGATTGAGTTGTTTGATCGCAAAATGTATGTGGAGAGTTATAAGCTTCAATTGATGAAATGGTGAGGAAACAAGGCTCTCTTAAATACTAGTTGGTCTACAATTTACAAACAAAAACTAGGTTTGATACCTTTGTCACATTGTACACGCTACGTGGACCAATCCTATACTAAAGGCTCATTAATCTTTGGCCTAGCCAATTTGATTCAGACTAAAGATAATTTAAATCTTTTTATCTTTTTTCTGTTAATTTTTTTTTAATTAAAAGAAAAAAATAGTTAAAGTTATGTGGTACTTAATATTTGAATTATAAAGATACTTAATATTCAATATTCCGTATTAGTTTTTCTGGTTATATATTGTATGTTCGTGCTAACCGTATATTATTATGTACATTCTAAAATTTTGGTTTATAACAATGAGAGTTTATATTATGATTTTTCTGTCCGAGGTATCACTTCCTGTGTAAATATTATTAATTAAGAACATCTTATGAGTTGGAGAGCGAAATATAAGAACGTTGTTTGTTACAACTTATTTTTTGTTTCGTAATTTAATTTTAACCTACTCCCTTTTGGTTGTGTAGATATATATTAACGTGATGAGTCAACACCGGTTGTTGCGGGAGGAATTTACCCGGTTATTCTATGTCCATGATATGAAACACATAATTTGATGAACTTCGTATATGTAACCATGCGAAACATATATTTTGTATAACTAGGGGTACATTATTAAACTTTAGATGTGTGACCATGTTTTATGGGAGCAGCTGACCATTTTTTTTCCTATATTAAATAGTTAAACTTCCATGTGGTCAGTTTTTTGCGGCAGATGTGCCCCCACTCCTACACCACCCCCTCATTCTCACATTATATTCACAATATACGTTTTGTTGACCAAAAAAAAATAAAAAAAATTCACAATACACGTTCTAACACTATTTGGATTTTTGTCTCATATTTTAATTTGCAACAGATGTGCCCCCTACTCCAATACCACCCCTACCATTCTCTCATTATTTTCACAAAACACGTTCTAACACTATCTGAATTTTTGTCTCATTTTTTTAATTTGCAACAAATGTGCATTATATTCACAAGTCCTTACCATAACTTTTTACATGTCAATAAGATTCCTGTTTGTCCAAAAAAAAAAGTCAGTAAGATTCCTTTCCAGTTTAAGCATTCTATTTGTATTTTAATATATATATTCAGATGTCTCCCCACACTCCTGATAAAAAAAATATTTTTGGAAAATAACAAAAACGAACAGCCTCAAAGATTGAGTTACGAATGGAAATCTAACCATCCAATTTCAATCTTCCCTGAATCACAAACTCGCGATCTCTCTTCCAATCCACGTTTGTCCAAATAGAGCACCTCACGAAAACGAAGATGATTTTTAGAATATTAACTGAATCTAAATCCGTAAAATGGTCAAAAACTTAGCTACAACTCCATAAACCTTTTTGTTACATTTGAAAATTTCTGCTAGGTCAAACCTCTTTCCTACTAAACCCTGTCAGTTTTGTCTCTTCCCTTTCTCACAAACAAGAAAAAACGCTTAGCCTCTCTTCTCCAGCTAGATGGCCATGAAATTTACAGCCAAAAAGTTAGTTTTTCTTACAGTTTACCATTTAAATAGGCTTAGGGTTTCTTTTCCGGTTTATTTAAATCAAACGATAAAATCTGATTTTAATTGGATTTAGTTAAACCGCTTTTGTTTAATAATAATCTAAAAGTTCATCTTTCCTAAACAAGAGAAATGGAATTAAAAGACTCAACTCCTTAATTTTGACATTATAAATGAAACAATCCGATCCGTTTTTTTTTTTAATATCCTAATATTTAGTGATCTCATACTCAGTACCAACCTATTCCCAATCAACAATAGTGGATAACATAAATCAATTCTAATAACCAACAATAAATAAACAAATAACATAATTCTAGCATCTTAAACATGACATAAAACAAATCATAGAAACAACAACTTAGAATCCATTCTAGAAAAGTAAGTTCCACTCTAGCATTTTAAGAGAAGCACAAAGGAAATAATCGAGCCTCTAGAACATACTCCTCATCATAGCCTTGATTCGACGATAACACTTTGCTTTTATCTGCACTAGAACACGAAAGAGATGCATAAATATTACTATAAATTCTAAGTGAGACAATCCTCTCATGGGCTATACACACAAGCAATCAGATCTCCTCATACCACAATACCCAAACAATAAAACAAATCAGAAAATACAAAAAGCAATCTCAATATCAGCCGCTGCTGATGTAGGATGTCGACCGACACTGACCACCTAGTGTCAACCGACACCTGCTCGACATCTCCGAAAACCCTAGCAGTGTCGACCGACACCTCCATTTGGTGTCGACCGACACTCACCATAGCCCTTTCGTCGTCCTCGCATTGGTTTCGACTAACACCCTCCTGGTGTCGCCCGATACCGATGTCGAGCATCGGTTCTCTTCAATCAGATAAGTTTGGAGGTGTTGATAAATCTCTATTTTACACATTTTTAGGCATCTTTTTATTCATGTTTTTCATTGTATATGGCCTAACCTTAGCAGTTTTAGATCCTTAACCTTTGGAATTTGCATTTAGGTTTTTAGGGTGTTGCATTGTTGCATTTGTGCATTTTGGATGAAAACATGTGCTTTGGAGCCTAAAAGGAAAAGAATTAGGTGAAATCCGAGCGTGTACCCGTTGGTATGATCGTACAAGAAGAACATCCCAAACCTAAACCCGATCAAACGGAACCGAGCGCAAGAAGAGCTACCCGAAGTCCAACCCGAGGAGGTGCCTGACCATAGCCTCGTCTAGAACTTCGGACAGAGCTGGGCGGCTAGGTCAAACGGTTTCCATATAAATTGTTTCCTATTTTTTCACCCTATCAGCCGCAGACACCACAAACAAGAGAGCAAGAGCTACACACACAGAGAGAGAACCGATTTACATTTTACAAGCTTTGTTAGGATTTCTTTTATTTTTCTGTTTTTGCAATTCTTCTACTTTGATTATGCTCTACGTTTTGTTTCTTTTCCAATACATCATCTACTTTTATTTTACAAAGTTCTAATTCATTTATGCTTCTGTGTCGATTAACATGAGATATGAGTAGTGAACTAAAGTTTCTAGGGATGGTATAGGCTAGTATGTGTTCTTAATCGGTAGGATGTCTTAGTTTGATAGTTTTTATGAAAATTATCTTCTGGATAGATCCTAGGCATTTCAGCATCAAGAGGTGTTTGATGAATTGCTTGAATCAACTTATGCTAGAGATTCACTCCCTTTGCGTAACAGATTAGATGAGTAAGGAGTTTATTGACAATAACGAATTGGATTTTAATATCTGCTTAATTATGTTTCTCCAACGACAATTGGGTAAGGAAGTGATTAGGGTTGATTGTTTCTACCACAAGAGTGGATTAGCAAGATTTAGAGATTCATTGTATAGGGAATAAGTTGTTTGAGGCATGTAAGGCATCCCAAATCGATTAGGAGTACTTATGAACCGATTACCTCATCCTTAGGAGCTTTCATATATGATTTTTTAAACTTTCAACTTTAACTCGACCCCTTACCCGAACTAGTACTCGATCACCAGTTTCGTGTAGATCCTCGAGTTGTTCATCATTGTTTTCTTATTTTTTCTGTTTCTCGATCACCTACTCGATCCGGTACTCGATTACTTGCATCGAGTATCCAGGTGGAGTAGTTCTTGCTTTATTCTTTTTACTTCCATCCACACTAGGTTGTTAGTCAAAAACCCCACTTATAATTTGGCTTGACTTACATTGTTCTGATCACATCTTATATGCTAGCATAACAACCATTTGGACTGATAACTCTTTGTACTACAACTGCATAGGGAATTGATACCCAGGATGAAAATCTTGTTATCAGTATGCGGTACGTATGGCTGTTGGGGACTCTCGACATCAATCACATGAGGATTGTGATTGATCCATCGCCTTCGGCTTCTTCGGTCATGTTGAACATGGCCGGTCAATAGGTGGTACTTGACATAGTGTGCATTGCCAATTCATGGGGACTTTCTTCTTCTCTTCTTTTTTTTGGCTCTTTTATTTTCTATTTTTTTTGTTTTTTTCTGTATAAAAACCTGAAACTAAATTGCAAAAATATTAAAAATAAAAGAAAATAAAAACTAAAAATAAAAACTTACTTAACATGGGTTTACTTCCAAGAAGCGCGTTTGTTTCACGTCGTTGGCTAGACGTTAGCTCGCTTCTCAAGCAAGGTGAGGAGAGTTGGTTGTCTTTAGACAAACCCTCTTGGATATTTCTCCAATGTAGGCTTCGCATGGCTCCATAAGTTCATCTTCTTCTTTACATCGTTGAGTTGGCGGGTTGAATGGTTTAGCTTCATAGAAAATGTCTCCATCGATGTTGGTGAAGGACATTCTTCGGTTAGGCCAGTCCATGACGGCTCCTATTGTGGCTAGGAATTCTCCTCTAAGGATAAGTGGTGTAAACCTTCCTTTCTCAGCATTGATAACTTGGAATTCGGTTGGAAGATTGCAAATTCCGACTTTTACATGAATGTCTCGGACCATTCCTTTGGAAACTATAAAAGATGAGTTGGCGAGTCCTATGTGTATTTCCGATGGTTGTAAGTATCTCAAGCCAATCTTCTTTGTTGCATCGGTTGACATGATGTTGATACATGAACCGGAATCACATAATGCATCTTTCAATTCAACTCCATTGATAAAATAGGTGATTAGGAATCGGCCAAGGCTCTCCACTTTGTGTAGTGTTTGCAAATCTTTGGGTTCCAAATGTTTTAGGAACAGATCTTTAGTGTCTTCTACTGATTCTATGCTATCCTCAAAGAACCGAAAAATATCATGTTGGCACAATGCATTCATAAAAGACATACCAAGAGTAAAGCTTTAACGGCTTTGTTGAACTTCTCCAAGTCTTCCTCGCTAATGTGTCTTCTACGCCATAGTTATTGTGTCTTGCTGGTGCGTTTGGATAGAGAGAGAGTCTTGCCTCTCTAAAGTGATCCTCCACTTGTTCCTCAGAAATATAGCTCTCCATGAAGAAACACTTCAATGGGAACTTGTTACATGTTTCTTCGAATGAGATGTGGGGTGTATTAGCTTTCATCAAGACCTTAAACTTGTATTTTGGGGGCTCATCCCATATAGAGACTGTTTGGATCTCTGCAAACTCGGCGGTTGGGTGCTCCTCTTCTTTTTCTATGATAGGCTCAACTTTTGGTTCTTCTTGTCGGGGGATAGAAAAGTCGTATCCATCATCTCCAATAGATTCCTCCACATAATCGGTTTCATACTATTCTTCTTCTTCAGCGATTTCTCCTTCTTCTAGACCTTCTAGGTCTCCTGGTGGTGAAGCTCCCATTGTTACAGCAAAACAATCTTTGGTTGTGATCGGAATATCTTCTTCTCGAGAGATCTCTTGCAAATCGGGTTTACAAATTTTCGTCTTCATCAAAACTTGTAGCTTATCTCTCAAAAAATCTTTTTTAGGTTCATCTATTGCTTGTAGGGTTGCTCCCAAGTCGTGGTCTTTTAGAGGAGAAGTAGGGTTCTCTCTTGGTTTTCTAAAACCAAAGTTTCCCTTTTCCAAAAAAAACATTAGTGATTTCCTTTTTCGTCAAGGATTTCCTTTTTCCTTCCTTCCTTTTCTCCATTGATTGGAGCTTTTTCTTTGTTGTGTCCAGCAACACATGAGATTGAGTTCTCAAGATTCTCTTTTCAATGGTAACTTGTCAAGCTCCAATTTTAGACTCTAGTAGTGGGACCACCTCCAAACCGTCCCAAAACTCGCACAAAAGCCATAGGAACATGTAGGAACCCTATAGCATCCAACAAAAACAAGAGAAACACCACAAAAACACAAAACAATAAAAACAAAAGAGATCTCAGGCTTAGATCAGTCATGGTCATGCAGTCAACTCTTTTGCAGAAATTTTCTGACCAAAACTGACGAATACAACACCTTAGAAGGTTTCTCCTTCGTTCCTAGCACCAGATCTTCACTCCACAGCAACATATCTCCCAAACCAACCAAGAATCTCCAAATCTCCCAAAAACACTCACTTTTCTCTCTAAAACGGCAAAACAACATCTTTTCCACGACCTAGGTCGAGTTCTAACTTAAATACGTTGGTTAGGGACTCCCAATTAAACCAAACCGAACAAAACTAACAATTTGAATCAACCTGGATGAACCGGAATTGCTGATGTCGATCGACACCCACCCCCAAAATCCCTCATTTGGTTCACAGATGTTACAAAGGTCCATGGATTGAATATGCATAGTATAACTAGTGGCAAGTACCACCTACTGACGGCCATCTCCAATGTGACCAAAGCATGCTGAAGGCGACGAATAATCACCATCCTTGACAGAATGATGCCGAGAGTCCCCACCCGCCATACCAACCGTAGCCAATACCAAGCCCTACATACCACGTACCATGTCCTACATACCGTGTACCATGCCCTACGTACCGCGTACCAAGTCCAATGTACCGCGTACCATGTCCAACGTACCGCGTACCATGTTCAACGTACCGCGTACCATGCCCAACGTTAGCTGCTAATTTCCCCGACAGTTCATCCGTGTACTACGACAGAACTTTAAACTATCCACCGTCCTCACCACCATCTTATCATCATTCTATCACTTAGGTATGTTTTTCTTATTTTTATTTATCATTATTATTGATGGTTTTATGTTTTTGTTTCAAGGAGGATGCATTTAGAGGTATATAAAATAGAATTCGAATGAACTTAGCCTAGTTCATATTCGATGTCAAGCAACGAAGTAAGTACAAACAGTTAGTCACCACACATCATTCCAAAGTCGACCTCTAAGATAATTTTTGGGGAACCATAAAATGTCTAAGAGTCGACAAACATCACTCCATCAAGGTGACATTGTTCTTAAACCCTACACTTGTCTGTATGATTTTTAATCCTCACTTCTTTACTTTTTTCCCACCGAGGACGGTGTGATTTAAGTTTGGGGGGAAGGATATTCCATCCTATACTAATGTTACTTTCTATTTTGTTGACTTGAGACTTTTTTCCACTTTTTACATCAATAATTTTGATGCTTTTATCGAGTCACATTTTATTTAATTAGTCAAAACTAGTAGGGGATTATGATCTTATTCTAACGGTTTATTGGATTTAACACTCTTATGACTCTTGATTATGCTTGACAACAGAACCGAAGTTTGTAAAGACTGTGAGCCGACTTAACAATCCCCAGAGTTCTTATTCGATGGATATTTGGATGATCTAACGTTGTCTTTAAATTTTATAGGACCCAAACCGGACTTAATTATCAAGCCCTGGGATTTGCTATACACTGGAGTAGATCCCTACATTCAAGCCATATAAGATATTGCACTTCCCTCTCTCTTTTCTTCAAAACTCTAAAGAAAAAATAAGAAGAAAAGAAAAAGACAAAAAAAAGAATAAGGATGTTGGTAGCAAAGAAGTGAGCCGAGGGATGTTGCGTAAACCCGTGCATACTTTGGATTTCATGGAAACCTGTCCAAATAAAAAGAGCAAGGGATCAATAAAAAAAAAGATTGATACCCTAGAAAATTAGGGATAAGTCGATTCCTTGGAAGTGAGAAAATGGAGAGGAAAGGAATCATACGGAGAAAGTCTTGGCTTGAAGAGAGTCGACAAGCCTTTGATCGATCTTCCCTTGGTAAGATTTATTTTTTTATTATTTCTTTAATTTATGTACAGAGACGACAATGGAGATTCTGGAAACTCCGAAGAAGCGTTGATGATTATCATGGGCGATTATAAACGTAAGTTCCTAATATCAAGACGAAGAAGAGTGCAAAGAAGATAACCTTTAAGATAAGTGAATTCCAATTATTTTCAAAACCTCTTTTCCATGACTTTATTTTGATTGTTTGCTTAAGGACAAGCAAACTCTATGTGCAGGGGAGATGATAACATTATTATTTTACCCATATTAGCTATAGTTTTTAGATTGAAAAGGTCTATTGTCAAGTATTTCAGGTTTCAAGAAAGTTTTAGAGCAAAATGGACCAAGAGTCAAGGAAAACATGTTTTAGGATAGATCCAGAGCTTTACAGAACGAACCACTTTTCAAGAACTTCCAGAAGAGTTATCTTTCTCCTCGAAGTGGAATCAAGACAATCCGTTCAGCCTTCCGGGAGATATGCCAGTTTTACCGAGACGTGTTATGAACTGACGTAAAGAGAAGCATCCAGCCGATGGGCTTTTATTGAAGGCCTGACCAGAAACCATCACGACGGACCAGTCCAAGCCTTAACCATGTTCTAGAACCCTCTTTCGCCGCCCCTACTCCTGCACTCGAGAAAAAAATACATTTTTATCATTAAAGACCCTAATCCAAGACAAAACCCAATAAATATTCTTTTAGACTTAGGGTTTCAAGTGTGCATCATCAATAGCTTTTGGAGCACCCCTAGTCACGACTAGATAAGCAGCCGCAACCTCTCGTCCCTCTCGAAGCCTTTGAAGATCCGCCATCTCTATTTCTACTCTTTCTAGTTCTTTCATACTTTCATCACTTTTGGGATATAAGTTACTTTTGTGACATCTTGAGAAGTTTCCTTTGATCTCATTTTGTTATTTGATTCATTTTTTATGCTATACTTTATAATATCAATGTCGTTTCCTTCAATGATAAGCGAGTCGTTTACTTGTTGGGTTTTATGGGGTGATTCAAGGGGAATTCATGGTTCACTTCAATTAGGTTGTTAGATCTTAATTTTGGTTCTATATTAGAGTTCTTTTAGGACGTATTTATTTTAATGCATGTGCTTGGAATGATCACCACGTGGTGATCTAGACGGGAGCGTTAACCGTGTTGTCCTACTTCTCCAAACTAGTGTTATATCGAAACCTCGCGTCGTAACCTGCGTAAGTTTAGTTGCATAGTTTGGTGAATATATCAAACTTTTTTTAGTAGTTGGTTGACATGCGTCGTTGCCTGCGTAAGTTGAGTAACGGAGTATGTAAACTTTAAACTTTAATTCGATGATAATAGATTGTTAGTTCATTAGTATTTTGTAGTTGAGAACCTAGACCAAAATTAGTAGTTACTTGTTAGATCTTGACACTTAATATTGTTTAGAACCATGAAAACCCTGAGATAACTCCCAAACGCCCAACACCTTATTCTTATAGTTTTAAACCTCTTTTATTTACGTTTTCTTTATTTGCAATAGATATTAGGAAAACCAAAACTCCAATCTCTTATTTAGTCTTAGCCGTAGTTCTTTCTCTTTTAATTCAATTCGTGATAGCTATTACTTTTTGTGGGATCGATCCTAAAATACTACATTGATTAACTGTGCACTTTCAGTCGTCGTGTGGTCTTTTCAGGTAAAAGATTTGGAGTGAAAAATCACACACATCAGCGGCCCTTGTGGCATGTTGATGATTTTTCTGGGTCATGAGGTATTCCAGTGAGGGAATATATAGTTGGTAGGACATTGTGATGTCTTACGCCAACCACGGAAAGGGAACCAATGTAGGGGATTGGACTTAAACGTGTTTAGAATTGTTTGCTCTAAGGACAGTTGGTCATGAACGAATTTTGGAGGACTTTAGTTCTCCTAGTATTGTCATATTCGTAGAATTTATGGCTCGATAATATGGCTGGTATAACGACTTCGGATGACGATCCATGAGCTCGTTGTAGGGTGGCAATCCGAGAGACGAATATTGGACTTCCATATACATTATGGCATGTTGGCTTATGGCATGCAGGCTACGGCCTGATAAGAAGCCAATAAAACTCAAGGTTGAGACGAATGAATAAAGAAAATTCCAAAAGTCGAGAGCAAATAATGGAATGTGAGTCTATCGTTTGGAGGTAACCTTCGTAGATTGGTCGGAGGAGGTGCGAGATGAGGAGACGGTTGCACGGGAGTCCTTGGTTGATGGTTGTTCAAGATTCGAGAATGAAATTACGGTTGTGGGGGAGAATTGTAACACACGTAAACCGAAGTGCCGGTTTTGGGAGTGGGTGTCAATCGTCACCAATGAGCCTGTCGGTCAACACCACCAATTTCCGGTTCGACCGGATTAATTTAAATTATTGATTTAGGTGAAACCTTAAAACGAGGCTATTGAAATGGAAAGTTGACCTAGGTTGTGGAGTGTTATTCCTGAGAGTTTTAGAAAAGGAGAAAAAGTTTAGTGATCTTGAGAGATTTTTGGATATTATTGGCTTGTTTTGTGAGATATGTTCCTGTAGAGTCGAAATCTTGTACTAGGAACAAAGGAGAAGCCTTCTAAGGGGTTGGATTCATCGTTTTTTGGGTCAGAACTTTCGGCAAAACAGGTGAGTGCCTGACCATGCCTGATCTAAGCTTGAGAATCCTTTGTTTTGCTTGTTTTATGGTTGTTTGTGGTGTTTTCTTGTATGCTTTAGGTTGGTTCGTGGTTCCTATGAGTTTCCAAGACTTTTGGGTGAGTTTTAGATGACTCGGAGGAGTTGAAAAACGGTTCTTTGACTTTCGGATTCAAGCAAAACGTGTCTGCGGAGTCGGTGTCGATCGACATCAGGTGGGTGTTGGTCGACACCAAGAGGTTGACGGCGCGGAGAGTTAGCGAGTGTCGGTTCTAGGATTTCTGGGTCGAGGAGGGGTGTCGGTCGACACCAAGGAGTGGTATTGATCGACACTAAGAGGCAGTGTCGGTCGACACCAACCTTTCAGTAGGCAGCTGCTACTTTTTTTCCTAGTTTGTTTGTATGTGTTTGTTGCTTGTTTCTTATTAGAAATCTCAGTTGCTTTTGTGTATAGCCCTATAGATGGGATGATTGCCTCAATGAGTGTTTATGACAATACTCATGCATCTCAATTTGTGTTTGTGGTGCAGGTAAAGGCAAAGTGTGATCGTGGAATCAAAGAATTGAAGAGTAGGATGTTCTAGTGGCTTGATTGGTTGTTGTCGGGCTCATGTTAGGTTGCTAGAGTTGAGTTCTTAAAAGGTTGTCTAGGATTGATGGTTCTTTGGTTTATGTTTGGATTGGATTGTTGAATTAGTTGTTTTGGAATTAATATTGGTATTTGGTTATTGGTTAGTTCTTGGTTACTTAATTCATTGGTTTAATGTTTGGTTATTTCCGCTGTGTGGTTTGAATGTGGTTAGGTGGTTAGTGACTATATGATCACTACTTTAATATTATTATTGTAAAAAAATGGGTCGGGTCTTGTCAACCCCCGTGTTCCGCTTCAGAAGATTACAATATGATCACAAACAAGAAATGTCAAGCCCTAATCAGATTCATGGGCGAAAAACTGATCTTTATCGATGAAAAAGTCGTAGGAATCAAACTGGAGCTCATCGAGATAGACATGGGCAAATTCATGAGGATGAAGACAAGAAGAAGAAAGGGGTAACGACGTTGAGAGGCTGAGAGCTAGGGAGAGTGAAAGAAGTGAGAAAAAAAGAACAAAAGAAAAGAACAATCAAAAATTTGGATCGTAAAAAAACATTTAGAGTTTGGAAAAAAAAAGAAATACACATTTACTATCTTTTAAATCCAATAGTTGGTGTAAAACCAAAAAAAAAATACCTATAAGTTGCCCATTTATCAAATTTTGACTAAGTGTTTAGCGGAAGGACAGATTTTTAGTTTTGGCTTACATATTTTTAGGCTTACCATTTAAAAAGCGCTATTATATAGATTCATTTTTAAAACTTGATCTAAGAGAACAATTACGAAAACTGCACTAAAGTCTTTTTTGCTATCAATAATCATATTCCTTGTAGTGACGGTTAGAACGTACATACAATATACCACCAGAAAAACTAATAAGTAATATTGAATATAATACAAGAATGGTCAGGAGTAGGGGAGGCACATCTGTTGCAAATTAAAATATAAGAAAAAAATCCAAATAGTGTTAGAACGGTAGAGGTCGTATAGTAGTGGGGGACACATCTGCTGCAAATATATATACATATATATATATATATTTATTGAGAGAATGGTAGGGGTGGTGTAGGAGTGGGGGACACATCTGTATATATATCTACATAATCACATGACTGTTTAAAAAATTTAATATTTAATCACATGAGTGGTTAAATTGCATGAAAAACAAAAAACACGTTGTAACAACTACGCTCGTATCTATCCCTCTCCAAATCATAAGTTCTTAATTAAAATATTTACACAAGAAGTGATACGAATTTTGGATAGGAAACTCCTGATATAAATTCTCATTGTTATAAACCAAAGTTTAAGAATGTACATATAATAATTATACGGTTAGCACAAAACATATAATTTATAACCTGAAAACTAATACGGAGTATTGAATATTAACTTATGATTCTAATATATATTTCATAACTTTAACAATTTTTTTTTAATTATAAAAAATTAACAAAAAAAAAAAGGGAAGAAGATTTAAACTATCCTTAGTCTGAATCAGATTCGCCGGAGGTGAAGGAGCCTTTAATATAGGGTTGGTCCACGTATGTACAGCGTGACAAAGGTATCAAACAAAGTTTGTGGTTGCAAATTGTATTTAAGAGAGCCTTGTTTCCTCACCATTTCATCATAGAAGCTTAGAACTTTCCTTCTAGGTGTACATTTTTCGATCAAAAAAACTCAATCGAAAGATGGAAGGAAAAAATATAATTCTAGGTGTGCTTTTAGTTAGTCTGGTCATGGCACAAATCTATAATACTTCCCGTTTAGCGAAAGGTTCGAGTGGCTGCGATATCGTTAATGGGAAATGTCCTAACGGATGTACTAAGGACGTTCTAGAAAACGCAGGTAAATTGATTAATATTGTACTTTATTAAATACATTATGTTTTTGTAAGAATGATCAAGATTTCACTTTTTATTTATTTTTGATTTTTGTATTAAGGTGATAATGTCAATGAATACTGCAAGATTGGGTGTGTATCATCTGTCTGCATTGCTTTAACTACTCTCGAGACTTCCGGTAAAGCAAACTCTTCAAACTCATTACCTTTACTATCAATTTTTTTTTTGTTTTTTGATAATCGAAAAGAAAATATGTATTTAATCCCTTCAAATTTTGTTTTGATGACTAGATGCAAGTGAAATCATGAATGAACATTTTGAAAAATGTGCCTTGGGATGTTCTAAAGTCTGCACCAAGGGATCGATGAATGTAGTTGAAACTGACTAGACAACCATATCCATTAAGAAACCACATACCTCCCTAAGTGAAGGGGGTGGTCACTTTTCACAGTGTTGTTTTTCATGTTTTCAATAATTGTTGTGTGTGAGAAAAATGAAGAAGGTTGTCGATCCCTAGATTTCATATGTCTTCTATTTCCTATCTTAATAACAAGTAATAATATGTGTCTTTAAATATTTGGTCTTCTTCGTTCAACAATTTGCAGTTACAAAATATTATCCAATACTTAGCTAAATTATTGCATTAATATTCTTACAATAACTGAAATATCTATGATGAGATATATTACAAACATAAATCATATATATGACTAACACTATAATATTGAAATGCTTATTTATATATATTTTCTTTTGAGTGGCTTCTTTTAGATTTTTTTAATATTAATAACAAAATCTATCTAGAAAAAAAAAATCACTCTAGAAGAAAACTAAAAACAAAATGTTTAACTAGGGGGTTTTTTTATTTTTGACAACAAAATATGTTGATTGGCTCAAAGGAGCCCGTTAGAAGGAATGTTTTTTACATAAGTCACATAATGTGGTTCCGTACACAGAAGCCAAGTTATCATGTGTTACATTTGCACTTCGGTTAATAAGAGATAAAGAGAAAGTTGAAAATTATTGCAATAAAGATATTGATTGTTGGGTTTAAGGGTTTTCAGAAAGGGTTTCGTGGATTGTTGACTAGATTGATTAGATTTGGGTCTGTTCATTTATTGTTCCCTATCTATATATATCTTCACTGCTTAGTGCTTAATTGATGCGCTAGCTACTGATTTTAGGAAAGATTTAAATTGTCTGAAGTAATTTAGATGAGCAAAGCGTCAAAACCAACAAAACGTTGAGTTATGGAGTTTCGTTTGTTAACATTTGATAGTAGAGTTGTTACACCGAACATATCAATTTCCTATGCAGTTAGAGTATACAGGGTTATCAATCAAAATAGTTGTTGTTAACAGATAGGATGCACTCAAAGCAATGCAAGTCAAGCCAATCAATAAAGTGGTTTTTATCTAACAACCTAGAATGAACATAAATAAAAATAATAAAACAAAGAACTACAGAACCGAGGTACACGATGCAAGAAATCAAGTACTCGATCGAATAGGTGATCAGTTGACAAGAAAACAAGAATAGAATGACGAACAACCCGAGGCACCACACGATGCTTATGATCGAGTTCCAGGTCGGGTTTGTGGTCAAGTTAATGATAAAAGTCTAAACAATCAAAATAAGAAAGCTTTTAAGAATGGGTTTATCGATTCATAAGGATTCCTAACCAACCCAGAATGTTCTAGAGGCCTCAAGCAATCTATTCCATAGACAATGAATTTCTAAACCTTGCTACTCCACTCTCAAGGCAGAAATAATCAACCCTAATCACTTCTTTATCAAACTCTCATTGGAGAAACGTGACCAAGCAGGGCATTAAAATCCAATTCACTATTTTCAATAAACTACTTACTTATCTAATCCCTTATGGTAAGTGAGTAAATCTCTGGCATTAGTTGATTCATGCATTCCATCAAACACCTCTCGGTGTGGAAATGCCTAGAATCTAATCCAAACCTCTCAGTTTGAAACTATCACTAAGAACACTAATCTAGAGGAGCCAACTTTTCTACTGGATTGGTATTCTTTTCACGTGGATTGGTATTCTTTTAAGAAAGAAAACCACCCCTAAAAAAATGGTTTACTAGATTGGTATTCTAAACTTTTCTAGTGGATTGGTATTCTTTTCAAATTATGGTTCTTTTCTCTTCTTCTCTTTTTTATAACCAACTCTTTTTTATTTTATTCCCAAGTCCTCCACTAGATTTTTTTAAAACATTGATCGCACTCCCCTCCTAAAGACTTTTACCCTTTTTCTTTCCCAATTTTTTTTTCTTTTTCTTTTTAAACCAAAACTCTTGAATCCCTAAAACAAATGTCCACATAATCCTATCTAGTCCGGATAATGCGAAACTAGAACTACTTATGATCATATTTTTTTTGGCTCAACCCTAACACTTTCTAAAAATATCAATCCGAAAAAGACCTAATGACTAAAATAATAGCAATGGTTTGAAAGAAGGGTAAGGTTAATGGTGTGGTGAACTGTTCCAGTAATGGTAATCATCTACTTGGATTAAGGGTGGTAAAAAGGAAAAAGATAATCTAAGTATGTGTGTTGTGTTCATGAGTTTAATTTCAATGCACTACTCGAGAACTATTAGTCAAGATTAGGTTCAAATAAAATAAGGAATGACATCAAATCACAACATGCTTGGACTAAGTTTAAAATGAAGGTATAAGTAATCAAGGTAAGGTTTAGTTCTACCTTTCAAACTCAATCAACAAGCATCAAACAGATAATAATGAGGGCATTGAAATTATCCTAGCTAATCAGCGAGTTTACAAGGCTGTAGTCATCAAATCCTCAATGCATATGCAAAAAATCCTATATGAAGCAATCTAGACTCAATCTTATAATGAAAATACAACTACATAAACACTCTTTTATATATATTTTTTTTTCAAATTTTTCAAAATTATCCATGCAAATAGATCCTGACTCAATGAATAAAAATAATATACAAATATTTGAAATAAGAAAATAAAAACAATGTTAAATACATTCTTAGACTCTCCTCCAAACTTAAACTACACAGTACCTTGTGTACATAAAAGTCTGAAAAAGAATCTAAGAATCACAAAATTAAACAAACTACAATGCAATGATATTTAAAATGGTTGTATGAAAGTTGTACCTCATTGGTTGGTGATGAAGGAGGTTATAGTAGCCTCCATGCTTTCCAGGGTGTATTGCTCGACCCAGCATCTGAGTGGTGGCTCGGGTACATGAAAGAAAACCCATAAAAAATACACTCAAATCCTATTTAAAATACACAAGGATAACACTGGGACTTCCTCCCAAGTGAGCTTGTTTAAAATAACAAAGCTTGACTCAGGGGTTGGTCAAACCGGGGTAGGGTCGGCGAGGGGTACGGACGACCCTTCTTTAGTGTTTTCATTAGCTATGTATTTCTTAACCCTCTGGCCATTTACGGTAAAATCGAACCGTCTTTCCCAAGCAAGCTTATTGCTCTATACGGTTGAACTTCTTTGATTGTGAAGGAACCTGACCAACTTGATTTGAGTTTTCAGGGAAAAAGTTGAAGAATATAGTTCACCAAGAGCACTTTATCGCCAACCATAAGGTCCTTGTGCATCTTATCATGAAAAGCTTTGGTTCTCTCCTTGTATATCTTGGAATTTTCATATGCCTATAATCGCATTGCATCAATTTCGTGGAGATCCATTGCTCTCTTTTCTTGAGCAGTTTTGATATCCAAGTTTAGAAGCTTAGTAGACCAGATAGCCTTATACTTTACTTCTACCGGGAGGTGGCAATTCTTTCCAAAGAGGAGCTGTAATGGTGTTCGCCCTATGAGGGTTTTGTAAGCTGTCCTATATGCCCATAGCGCATCATCAAGCTTAAATGTCCAATCTTTCCTTGTGATCACCATGATACTAGGTAAGATTGCCTTGATCTGTCTATTACTTACTTCAACTTGCCCGCTGGTCTGGGGATGGTAAGCAGTGACCTTGTTAATGAAGTGTGTTCCCCCATCGCTGATCACCACTATAGGGATCCCAAATCTATGGAAAATGATGTTTTTGAACATCTTTACTACGACCTTGTGATTGTTTGTAGGACTTGCGATGGCTTATACCCAGTTCAAGACATAGTCAGTCGCCACTAAGATGTATGTTTTACCGTTCTATGTTGGGTTAAAAATGCCCCCATGAAGTCAATTCCCAAACATCAAAAACCTCAACCTCTATAGAAAAAATCAACCTTAATCACTTCTTTACCCAACTCTCGTTGGAGAAACATGACCCAACATGCATTAAAATCCAATTCACTATTGTCAATAAACACCTTGCTCATCTAATATCTTAGGCTAAGTGAGTAAATCTCTCGCATTAGATTATTTAGGCATTTCATTGAACACTTCTCGGTGCAGAAATGCCTAGAATCTAAAATGAACCTCTCGGTTTGAAACTAGCACTAAGAACACTAATGCAGAAGGGAAATTTCATATAAACACTCAATGTAAAAAATCATAATCGATTAAGAATACCTATAAGCATGTCCCATCCCTAGAAACTTTGGTTCAGTACTCTGATCTCATTGTAATCGACATAAGCTGAGAAACGAACAGGAATTTCATAATAAATATATTGATAAACAAAAGCAAATAATGTATTCGAAAGAAGTGAAATGTAATACAGAATCTAAGTAGAGGAATTGTAAATACAGAAATAAGAAATCCTATCAAAGTTTTTTAATGTAAAATCGGCTCTCAATCTCTCTCGAAGCTTTCGGTTTTTCTGTGTTGTGATGTGTGGCTGTCGATATAGGAAGGTGCTTATATATGGAAACCCTTTGACCTAGCCGCACAACCATTATCCGAAGTCCTAACGAGGCTTGGGTCAATGCACCTCTTCGAGTTGGGCTTTGGGTGGTTCCTCTTGTGCTTAGATCCGCTTGTTCGGGTGAAGGCTTTAGGGTTTTCTTCTGCACGATCACACCTTCAGGTACATGCTCGAGTGACTCCTTATTCTTGTTTTTTTTAAGCTCCAAAGCACCTGTTTTCATCCAAAATGCAACAATGCAAAATTGCAAAACCCTAAACAACCTAAATGAAAAAATCTAAGGTTAAAGACCTAAAAATGCTATTGTTAGACTCTAGACAATGCAAAACATGACAAAAAAGATGCATAAAAAGGTGTAAAATATAGAGGCATCAACATATCAAAGTTGGATTGTTTAGGTATATTTAGCTCCTATTACCCACGTAAATAGATTAACTTAGGTTGTCTAGACATAGTGATTCAGTTCTGTGGGAATAGGCGAGTTTCTTAATCCAAATTTGAGTTCTTGAACATTAATAATCAGAAATTCCCTGTTCAGTTTCTTAGTATGATTCAATCCATGATACCATAAGGATTATCTGCTGCCCAACACTTTGTTTATTGATATTTACATCGCTTTATTTCTTATTTCTTTTCTAATCATGTTCGTAATATACCCCACAACAAACACCCTTTATTTTGTCTTAGCCATATTCCTTCTTCATAAAACTTGACGCATAGCTTATTAGTCTCTGTGGGATAGATCCTTAAATACTACAATCGATTAACTGCTCTTACAGTAGTCATGTGGTCTTTTGAGGTAAAAGATTGAAGTGAAAACCATACATATCAAGCTTTTGGTGCTGTTTTGGGGGACTACTTAGGTTACCTACGAGTCTAGGACTAGGATATCGTCTAGGACATTTTATTTTTTAGTTTTACTATAATATTTTTATAATTCTTTTCAGGTATTCTCGAGCCTAGCTCGAATGCATGACGAAAACCAAGCCCCGAGAGAGCTTGACGATCCACCACCTCGGAGGAATGATCAAGAAATCGCTAGAACTTGTGATCCATTAACTCAAAGAATCACAGATTTTGACACTCCTCACCAACACTCTTGAAATCGATCTGCCATTCAGCCGTTGATACCGGAAGGACATGATGTTGAGATTGTGGGCGTCAGATCTCACACTCAGCGATTTTAGTGGTCAAAGAGAGAACGGACCTCCAGAACAATTATTTGTGGAAGAATGTACTTTATTAAGATTTTTGCCTTGAAGATCAGCTATCTCAAGTAGGCATGACCAAAATCAAACCGTAACCGTATTTCGGTTCGTAACCAGACCGTAACCGTATAAAATGGTTAAAAACCGTAACAGTTAACCGTAAATAAGTGGTTAAATTGTATTAACCATAACAGTTGGTTAACCGCATAATTGAACCGTAATTTGTTAACCGTAACCGTTTTAAAAATGTAATAAAATATACTAATAATTATTTATTTAATATGAATTATATGATATATGGAAATATGAATACACTAAAAACATATTAATTATAAATAAATAATATCAATTATATTATATCATCAAATAATATTAACCGTATCATATTATCAAATAACCGTAACCGTATTTAACCGTAACCGTTTAACAGTTTATTAAACGGTTATGGTTAAGGTTAAACAAAATCTTTAACCATAACCGGTGGTTGATAAACCGTAACTGTGATAACCGTAACCGTGGTCATGCCTAATCTCAAGCGAGGTTACAACTTTACTATTAATACTAAATTAAATCATAAATTCATACATTAAATGCAATAATTTTCTTTGAATTCATCCGTTTTGATCTTGGCTGCTCGTAACTGTGGAATCACATTACCAAGCCACGGAAAGAGACACATCCAGACCATTTTGCTCGATGCATGGTTCTCGCAGTGGTCACTCTCGACCAGCCCATGCATCACGACTTAGCCACTCTCGTTGCCCACCTGTTACTCGATCCTCTGGAGACCGAGCACCTATGGGACAAGCTTCCCATTCACCTAATCCATACCACAGAGAAGGATATTGCTCCTTGATGGACCAACACTTGGATTCACAAGAAGTCACGAACGTCGATGTCAACGAAAGCTACTTCTTTGACACTCGGAAACCTATAACTTGAAGGAGCCCTCAACAAGAACAAATTAAAGACTCCTGAAGATGATGCAAGAACTTGCTTTAACCCAAGACAAGATGATGAAAGACTTACACGCCAAGATTGCCCAAAAGGCCATTATAGCTTAACTCTGCAATTGTTGGTTTCATGATTTTGAGATTCTTTAACGTATTTGTTGGTTTCGTGATCGAGAGATGGAGAAGGAGATGCTTCAGATTTTTTATTTGGTTTAGCGTTGGTTATAACTTATAAGTGGTCAGTTTTTAATTTGGTTTAGTGTTAGTTTTAAGTGGTTTAGTATCAGTTTAAGTCTTAAACCAACAAATTCAACGTTTGTGTATTCTCACGTTAGGAACTTCCAAATTAAGAGGAAACTGGACTAGAACTTCCGATTTATGTGGAGTTGTGGTGCTATGTGAAATTCAACAAATTCAACGTTTGAGGTTCGAATTCTATGGAGTTGTGATGCTATATGAAATACAGATAGTTTTCCCTTTAAGAGGTGAAGACATACCCAAAAGCCAAAATAGTAAAACCTTATGCGTCAAAAGAAACTTGCTAGAGGAGATAACCCCTACCTTTCTCGCAGACTAAATCAAAATGTATAAACGTCAAAAAGTATAAACGTCAAAAAGTATAAACGCCTAAGTCTGATAACTAAGAGAAAAAAAAAGCTTCCACTTTCATGGACATGATACAACAACAAATTCAACTTAGAGAATGTAGAAAAGGAAACCCTAACCATACACATACATGATACACAGCTAACAATCTCACAGTTTCATCTTCTGCTGCTTAACCTATAAGACCAATCACGATCATCCCTGTCCCTATCCCTGTCTCTGTCCATTTCCTTGTCCTTATCCCAGTCTCTGTTCCTATCCCTGTTCCTGTCTCTATCTCTGTCTCTATCTCTCTCGCGGAAATCAGCGTCATAAAAAGAATAATCCCTCTTACTTCTTTCGGATACAGATCTATCTAATCCCGGGCTTCTTGATCTCGAACTATAATCTTTTGATCCATACCCGTAATTATATCTACTGCCATACCTTGCAGGATAACTCGATGATTCAACACCAAGCGGACCATCGTCTCTGTAATCATGTCCTCTGCTTGTTCTTTGCTGCCATCGGCCGCTTCTGCTGTTGTTCTTCTGTGAAGGTGCAGCTTCCCAAAGCCACTCATCTGCGTTTTCTGGCAAGGGAGCGTTAATTCCTGGAAACTCGACTGTCTTTTTCATTTCTGGCTCTGGAGGGGGTGCTTTTTCCAAAATTTCCCCATCCTCACTCTCTATTTCCTCCCGAGTCTCCACCTCTTCTCCAAATATAGTGATTCCAGACAAATGGTCATCTCCTGGAGCTAGAGACAGGATGAAGCAGATACAATAGAAAGTGTGAGAACATCTAATACAGTTTAGCTCCCGTGCTATAACAGCAAAATCCAATTCTTTTCCATGTACATGAATGATAAGAAAATAGAGCAGAAAAGCTTACCTAAGTATCCTGGAGGGTACCCAATCTCTCGCATTCTGTTAAACCAAGGAGGAGGGTCTAGTTCCTTCAAAAGAGGAAAGCAATGATCTAAGAAATCTTGAATCGAGAATATAGGTAAGACCTATACACAGAAAGACAAGGTTCAAAATTACCCCAAGATTTAGAAGCTGACGTGTCTCTGCATCAAGTGTGCCGGGTTTCAAGCCATCATACTTTCCAGTTTGAGGTTTTTGATAATATCTCGATGGTAGACGGGGCCCACTACTACTCTGATTTCGTTTGGATTTCTGAAGCTTCCGAGCACTATTAACCGCTAACCGATCAAAAGGCTTTGGACATTCTCTTAAGGAATGACTGTAGCCACCACAATTGAAGCAACGTGGAGGATCATCATCAATAATCTCCAATCCTCTGAAACAATAGAAACATTAAATGCTACATGAATGCACCCATTGTAGGATCATTAAAACATTGACGGTTAGGTTGTTCTAAAACAACTGAAAGGTAATAAATAAGAAACAGGTGGAAGTTGTTACAAATCTTAGATTCAATTTACCCTTCCAAATTTCTTGAGCCATCTGCTGAATTTAAACCAATTGCAAATTTACGGTCATAAAGAGGAGTGGTGCTACTTTCCACTAGAACAAACTCTTCCAACGGCTTCGGACCAGTTTGGTTATCGATCCAGAATGACTGCATATTAGCATGTTATGAAGATTACTGATATAGATAGTTAATAACTTTTAATAGCGTTGACAACATTTTCACTCACCACAGATGAAGTCTTCTGCAATCCAACACGTAAGGCAGGGAAATATGTCTCTTCACCAGATTCTAATGGTTGTTCTTGATTCTGAGCAATTAACCAGTGAAAAGATTATACCTTTAAGTTTCATACATGGTAAGTCAAAAAATTTATTCGAAAACCTAGTCAACAAACAACTTCTCCATGTGAAGTCTACAATCTTATCATATAAACTAGAAGATCGATGTTAGGGACTATGATAAGGATGCCTTAGTCAATGCTAGTTCTGTTTTACATAAGAAAATAATTGGTTCCATAGTACAAATATGGCTAAGGCTTACCTAATGCAAGGATAGAAAACTGAAGATCCACATCATAAACAATAATACATATTTTAAGGCCTATTTAATGCAAGAATAGCAAACTGGAGATCCAAAGCATGCATAATATAATAGATACTTTATATGGTCCACGAGTATTTAGTATCATATTCTTGCACACTTCTTCAGCTCGATATCCAACAAAGATTCCCTTAACGAAATCTTAATTAAATCAAACATTGAAGAATGATAACATTCATTTACTGTTAATTCTGCTACAGAGAACTTTTTAGAGAGTAAATGACCTTTTCCATTCAGAGATACCTGAGCCAAGGACGTATATTCAGCCTCCCATTCTGACCATTGCTGTAATAAACTTTCCAGCTTCTGCTTGCTAGCTCTGAAAGATGCAGTCCATTAAAAAATGATACAATGGCAAATCCGGGAATCACATATTAACGGAAATGCTTGTGTAAACACCACTTTACGCAACTTAAAATTACATGCAGTTGAGTTGTGACTCGTTTTTTATCTAACCTCGTCAAGTGTTTATAAGTAACATGGACATTAGGCTGCTGTTCGTCAGACGATGTTCGGGGTCTTTTAACACCCGATTTAGCTGCTATGACGAATTATGGAAAAGCAGAAGTAGCAAATAATTACAAAAACAGATCAGGTGCCATGCCTTAACAGAACTGCAAGCAACCTTCAACATAGAAGGGCAAAGAAAAGGATACAACTAACATCCAAAGTAGCACTTCGAATTAGTGTCTCCTTTTGGATACCCACGTTCTCATCTACCACCAAACATTCAACACTCACATTAACACCGTCACCAACCTGCTCTGTTAATATTTCCCCAAACTCTTGGCCCCCCACAGTTCTCAAATTCTCTTCCATTGGATCCAAATCCGTCTCCATATCTAAATTTCTTTTCACGTTCTCATCATTGCCAACTATAGGATTAGCCTCAGGTGACCTATTCCCAGATTCAATACTACTTTTCTGTACTTCAGAACCAAAACTGCTTGAAGCTGGTAGGTCAAGCCCATCTTCAGCTTCCATTTTTAAACAAAATTGTAAAGCTTATATCCTCAAAACAATTTCACAAATCACCCATGTAAAAAAATATCCTGTAGTAAGATAACAACAGTATCAGAAATCCCAGAACAAAATTACACATTACATAAGCATACAAAACACTATTTCAAGACCAAAAAAATCATATCCAACACAAGGCACACAAGATTTAGTTCCTTAAGCAACGAATCAACAAATCATAGATTCATATCCAAATCAAGCCACGCAAGATTTAGTTCCCTTAAGCAAAAGAAATCAACATAATTAACTTTGGATTAACGTAAATTGCTTAAGAAATGAAGAACAAGAAAGCAATATATCAATCTAACAAAAGAAAAATATTTCCAGTTCCTAGAGCGATTAAGTCAATCCAAGCTCGTTTCGCCCTGCCCAGAAAACTAGGGTTCAAGATTTTACAAAATACAGTGACCATAGCTCAATCTAGTCGATTCGAAACATAAAGCATATACTCACGTAGCAGAAACTAGAGAAAACTTAGAGAATTTGAGGAGGGAGACGAAACGACGCGAAGGCAGCTTCGTCGGGAACAAACAAATCATTCAAAAAGGCTTAAAATTTACGGTAAGCTACGAAGAAAGCTTGGGAGAGAGATATACATGGAGATAGAGAGTGAGGGCTTAACCTAGTTAATAGAGAGATTGGAGAAGCAAAGGAGACACAGAGAGATATGAGATGAGATCTGGGAGATTCAAAAAACGAAGACTGTTTTATTCATCCGTCTATAAGACTAAAGAGTTTAAAGTCAATAATCTAATGCTACGCAGCGCAGCTAATTTACTATGAGCCTAGTCAACTTACCGTCTTACCCAAACGGTGCGTGTTTGATTCGTCAACTTGCTTGTAAAGTTGACTTTTTTTTTTCACAAATTGTAAAGTTGACAAGGTAATTCTTTTGGTAAGTAATCTCTTTTTTTTTTGAAACTTGAAAAATTAATCTCTTTTGGTAAGTAATTTTTTTTAGTAATTTTGGTATTAACAAAAAAACTATTGGAAAAATGACTTACCAAAAGTGTATTGGTCAATAATTTTAACTTTTCGTATTGAAAAGAAACTTATGTGTATTTTTAAATATCATATATCAAAGATTACAATAACCATTTTAAATAAAATACATAAATACCCTAAAATAGCACTAAAACAAGTTTAATGGAGAACTATAATACACATTCCATAAATTTCCAAAAATAACACTATTTAATACATTAAAATATTTAAAATTAATTTTTAGAATTTTTTTTTTAGGTTTGGATTATCAATTTCACATTTAGGGTATAGTATTAAAGGGTAGGGTTTAATATTTCGAATTTAGTATTTAATTTTGAAAAATTAAATGGTGCTATTTTTGGAATTTTAGAGATGTTGGGTTAAGTTTGAAAAAAAAATTGCGCTAAATCAACCCACTGGGAAGAGATTGTTGTTGCCGTATCATAAAGTTTATGATCGGTTGATTCGTTGTGTCATCGTTGATTCGCCTCCGTTCTCGACTCGTTGAGTTTGAACTGTCATCAACAATGGTGATTTACGTTAGGTAATTAATCTTCTCACGGTGATTTGAAATGGATTTTGAGTATGTTTGATTAAGATAGTGATGAAATTGTGATTTCACTTCCTTCTATATATGGCTATCAGTTTTGGTGTTGGGATTGGTCTTTCATTGTTTCGATTCAATTAAATGGGAAAATTTGGTGATAGAATTGATGTGGCGAATCAGCTTGGTTCCTTCCACCGGAATAAAGGAAGGATCTAAAAGAAGGGATCCGTCAATGAATAAAAATTCAGGAACAATAATCGAGTTCAAGCAACGATTTTGCAAGAAGATGAAGAGAAAGTGGTGGTGGATGAGTCATTTAAAGCCGAGACATTTACTGGTAGAGAACTACTTGAGTAGTCAAATACAAGTTCTTCTTCAACTACTTTGTTTGACTCATGAATCAAAGCATGAGCAAGGAGTGAATGTCTCCTTACTGTAAGGGTTTTATAACGTTGTGTCTTACTAGAAATTTAGAAAGTTTGATTATTGATTGTATGTTCACGTCATTAACGAGAGTTATATCATGTGTTCTGATATTTGTCTTTTTTTTTTTTTTTTTTTTTTTTTTTTTTCCCC